>NC_041389.1:684788280-684820784 GCF_002162155.2 Triticum dicoccoides | reverse complement strand
CCGCCCAGGTTGGCCCCCATGAAGCTCCGCCACTGGCGCCAGCCACGTCGTTAACTCAAGATCTCTTGGCTCCAATGCCATGTAGAAGTGCATGCTCTGGTCAATGCAACCAAAAAACCGGTTTGATAGAAAAAAAAACTAGCAATATACTACTCCCTTCGTTTCTAAATATAAGTCTTTGTAGAGATTTCACTATGAACCACATACGGATGTATATAGATGCATTTTAGAGTGTAGATTCACTCAATTTGCTCCGTATGTAGTCTATAGTGAAATCCCTACAAAGACTTATATTTAGGAATGAAGGGAGTACATTTATACTGTACGTCAACAAATAATCAAAGTACCGCGTCTCAAAGCAACGATAACCTTGGTCTTTCAACTTCACGACATGCCGGCCGGTGGCCCGCACGGGTCACCGCGACCACGTGCCGCCGCTCCTTCCGAAGAACCACCACACGGTCGATCAGTCTACATTAAGCTTCTTCATCCCGCCCTCGGCGTGGGCGCGATCCCGAGCCCGCCGCTCTAAGACAAGCGTCTTCACTCGGGCCTCAACACGGGCGCGATCCCGCCGCTCCATCGCCATCTTCACGGCCACCTGCTCTAGCTTCATCAGCCTGCGCAATATCGTCTGCAGCGCCAGCTCGGTGCGCGCGCCGTCCTCGAGCGCCGCCCGCATCTGCCCCCACATGCCGCCATACATCTCCTGGAGGACCTCCTGGCACTCGCGGCGAGGGTAGAGCTGCTCCAGCGTACGCGGCCGCCCATGGCGTCCCGGCGCCGGCGCCGGCTCCGGCTCGACTTCTTCCGGCGACTCCACCATCCTTGGCTTGAGTTCCTCCAGTGATTTCTCCGTGCGTCTCAGCGTGACCGCCAGCTTCGAGTACGTGGCCTCGAACTCCCACGCGTCCCTAAACGCAGAGACTCTGCCGTTCTTCGAGGCCGTCGTCGTCTTCCGGTCGTGGTCGGCGCGGGGTTTCTTCGCCGCGCTCGGGCTCGGCTTGCGGGAGGCGGCGGCCTTGCGCTTCGGTCCATGCTCCGGCTCCTCCCTTGCGCGACGCCGCGTCAGAAAGTCACGCCCGTCCGTCGGCAGCGGCAGGAACTCCGTGAAACCGCGGAGGAGAGGGCTGTCCGCGGAGCCGAAAACCTCCAGGGCCTTCCCGTAGATTTGATGCGCGTTCAGCGTCCCCTCCATCTCCACGTTGAAGAGAAGCACCAGGAGCATGTCGTAGAGCCCGGCGTCCGCCGTCTTCACCCGCTCCAAGAACCGCATGGGCCCGGCGCACTCGTCGACCGTGCGGCGGTGCTCCCTCTTGGGCCGCTTCGGCGGCGCCGCGGCGGCGGCATCCTCACGGACGGGCTTGGCAGCTTGGTGGTGGCTGGGGCGGCCGAGAAAGGCGTCGAAGCGCTGGAGGAGGTCGGGAATGGCGTCCGCTCTGGCCAGGACGGCGTGGGTGTCGGTGGTGTTGCCCCTGCCCAAGCACGCGAGGAGGTGGAGGATGGTCTGGCTGTGACTGCCTGACTGGACGCGAGGCCGGCTTTGACATGTTGTATGAATGATAGGGCGGCGTTGAATTGGCTCGCCGGAATCTTGTCTGGCAGTCGCGCCATGGCGGGCCGGCGGTGTTTGCTTCTGGTGCGGTGGGCGGTGGTTGATCGGCCTATTTATTCCCCTGACAAGAGTTTTAGTAGGACTCGTACTACCGAATCACACTGCAGGTGGGACATAAGGCATAGTGTGGGCTCTTCGATCGGCCCACTTACCAAAAAAATGTATAGAACCAGAAAAAAAAAGGGAAACTGCTTCAAAACAGCCGGATGCCAACTACCGCATCGCGCAGTCCCCTTTACCTTGTGACGCGTGGCCTGTGGGGGCCACCCACATACCCTCTCTTTCCTTCCTTATTTTCCCGTGCCCCTCCCCTTCCTTAGAGCATGTCTAACAGAGCCCTCAAAAACTCAACCTTCAAAACTAGTTTGAGGGCCGAGAAAATGTCGTTTTGAAGGCCGAAAATCCCTGACGCAGATCAGTGCCCTCAAACCAACCCTCAAAATCTCTGTCTTGTCGTCCTCTTCTTCTGCACGGAGGGAATCGAGCCGGGATGGGTGGCCGGGGCAGGGAGGCGCGGGGCGGGGCCGGGCGCCGGTGTTGGCGCGGGGGCCGTTGCCGGCGGCGGAGGAGCGGTGGAGAGGGTGGCCGAGGGCTGGAGGGGGTCCATGGCCGCCGCCGGCGGCGCGGACCAAGGCTGGCGGCGGCGCGGTGGTGAGAGGCAGTTGGGGAAATTTCATTCCCGCGCAGCTCGTTGACCAAGTGAGGGTTGGGCCTGGAAATTGCCCTCCAACCCTCACTAGTGCAGGTTGGCCTCGAACTTGAGGGTTCGGCTTGAATTTTTTTTGAGGGTTTAGGGATTTGAGGATACCGATCTGCGCCTTTTTTTCCTCAACCCTCAAACTGGCAGTTATTTTGAGGGTTTGATCAGTTTGAGGGCTCTGTTAGACATGCTCTTATCCTCTTCCCCATGCTCCTCTCTTTTCTGCTCCTGCAAGACACATCAGATGTGGCTCGCTGCACTGCACGACGGAGCTGCGGGGGCTTCGCCGTGCTACAAGGCAAAGGGGTGCCACCGCACTGTGAGCTGCGAGCAAGCACTCCAACAAGCCATCAATGCTACGACGGCCGGCGACGTGCTTCGAGGCGGTGCTACAAAGGCGCTGCCGTGCGTCGAGCCAGTGCTGCGACGATCCGACGACCGGCGACGTGATGCGGGGCAGTGCGGCGACGAGTCGACGACCCACAACGTGTTATGAGGCGGTGGTACAACGACCAGCGACATGTTGCGGGACGGTGCTGTGACGGCGGCGACGTGCTTACTCGGCGGTGCGACGGCGGCGTCGTGTGTCGAGGCGTTGCTGCCACGAGCCGACGATTGACGGCATGCTGTGAGGCGGTGCTGCAAAGACCGGCGACATGCTTCGAGCCGGTGCTACGACGGCGCCACCGTGCTTCGAGCCGATGCTACGATGACCGGCGACGTACTGCGCTGCCGCCGCCGTGCTGTAGGTGGTGCTACGACGACACCGCCGTGCTTCTAGTCGATGCTACCAGACCGGTGATGTGCTGCAAGGCGGTGCTGTGACGGCGCCGCCATGCTGCGAGGTGGTGTGCTCCGACGACCCAACATCACTCCGGCGACGCCTTGACAGAGCTCCGATCTGGTGGCACTTAGGATGCTATCTTGCTGTGTAAATGATGCATGCCACGGCCGCTGTTTGTTTTCAACAGACACAGTAGCGGAAGACGACGACTGAGTCATGCGCATGGAGCACGAACGGATGCATGGTTGCGAGTTGTGTGCATCCAATGGCTGACGGCCCGAACAAGAGATGGACCGGCAAGGACCCGTGAAGGGATGGTCTTGGAATTGTGGGAGGCCACTCCGTTGGTGGTAATATATATAGCTACAAAATTCTTCTAAAAAAATATAGCAACAAAACAAGGGAAATCACTGTGATCACCCGATAATGATGCATGCGTCCGCCGTCTCCATAGCCGTTGGATCTGATTCTTACCAGATAACTAGAAGCAACGTATTATCTAAACTAGGTTTTGCAACTGAGTTGTTGCAATATCTCCCACTGCAACAACTAGTCTGTTGCGGGATCTGGATCCCTATCCCCTCCAGAGTAGTGGCTGCCCGTGCTCTTCCCAAGCTCCCAGTCAAATCGACGTCTCATCGCGCTGCTTGGACCGCCACCATCGGCGTTTGCCGCTGGCCGCCCGCTCCACAATGAACATCGGCCGTCGCATTGCGCCTGAACTCAAGCTGCATTCGTTGTCCCGGGGAGCACCACCTCGCTGCTTGCTGCTAGCTACAACAAGTTTCTGCAACTAGATCTTTGTTGCAAAACAAAGTAACAAGACCTCTGATACAAAAAAATTAAATTCCAACAAGATCTCTGTTGAAAAAAAAATTAAATTGCAACAAGACAGTTGTTGTAAAAATAATCCATAACTTGATTTATATTGCAAAAATTTCTGCAACATAACCCATGTTGCAAAACAATTCTAAAACACGGCATGTGTTGCAATGGTAGAAGGTGACCCTCGGCCACTCATTCCGTCAGACCCGACCGCTCATGAGGCGGCGGACTCCCACAAAATAAATCATGTTGAGTTCCTTTTGTTGGAAGTGGGGAGAACATTATAATTTGCAGGAAGATGAAATTTAAGAGACTTTCATTCAAAGAACAGATTTTTGTGTTCATTTCGAAAGTCACTGTTTGTACGGTGCAAAAGTCGGGCTCCATCTCGAAGCTGGTTGAGCCGAACCATTCCATTCCACCATTCCCCAGCACACACCTAGATCCAGCAACCACCAATGGCATCGCCGCCGCCGGCGCTCCCGGACGAGGCAAGATCATCCTCCTCCTCCGCCTCCCACCCGACGACCCGGCCTGCCTCCTCCGCGCCTCCGTCCTCTGCAAGACCTGGAGCCACAACGTCTCCCGCCCCGGATTCCGCCGCCGCGCCCACGAGCTCCACCGGGCACCCCCCGTGCCCGGCATCCTCCTCCAGGACCGGAGAAACAAGCGCGTCCCCCGCTTCAACCCCAGCACCGCTTCGTCCTTCTCCCTCGCCGTACCAGAGTACGGATCCTGGCTGGCTGCAAATATCTTATTCTATTTGAGAACTGTTATATGCGTCTCCAGCACTAGCTAGCTAGTTGCGAATATCTCATGGCTATGCAGTTTACTCGCATACCACTACTTCATAATCTGTGCAAACTCCAGCCAGTTGTTAGAAAAGGAAGTCAACAGAGCGAAGTTAATTAGCACCTTGTGTCATCAAATTGGTTGACAGAATAATTGTAGCTGTGTTGTCCAATCATAGATCACAGTAACTTTCTGCCGGACCATGTTATATAACCTTGACATATGGACTGAAATTGTATGCCTTTATTTTATTATCAGGGTTCCACCAGATGGGGAGAAGTTGCTCTAGAGTCTACCACTACCAGCATGGTCTATGGTCTATGGACATGGACGAGTCTTGCTATGTGAAGCTCAAGAGCAGACTCATCCTTTGGGTGATGTTCCTAAGTTTAAGAGCGCACGGAATGAAGAATCTGCAAAGAGTTCAGGTAGGGCCAGCAAAGTTGATGCTGGGAACCGAAAAGACATCAGGTAGCAATGTTGATGGTGCTCTACCTTCAGAGAAATGTGATTCTGAATAATTTGTTGTACGCTTGTACTGTATATACCATTACCCCTTTCCCCCAGACACGTGTGGTGAAATACTCAAAGTTTGCATTATTATCTAGGCATGTGTCTGAAATTTTACTTGTATGGAATAATTTCTCAAACAAGTTGTGGAACTAACTGAACCCACTGATGTTAGCATGGCACGGCTGATGGCCCAAGGTAATCATATTGCACACAGAGTTGTGAAGTGTATTTGGACTTTGAACAGTTTGCAGTGTGGCGATATCTCTTAAATTATCATCATCATTCCATACGAGACAATTTAGTATAAGTTGTTTTCCTAATATATATATTATTCAATTTTAAAGCATAGATAGTAGATGATGTTGCACAAAGCATAGAGAATCTCTGCTTGCTCGGAACAAGCTTGTCTTTGGGTTGTACATATTTTGAACGTGTACCTGGTCCTGCCGTCCTGGTGCCATGTGTCAGTTACTCTATAGCTATGTCTATGATTACAGTGTGTGAACAGTCGATTATCTTCCCAAGGAGATTCTGAACTGGCATTATTTGATCAAACAACATTTAACCCCTCTCTTGTTGAAGGCCATGGCTTTTTTAAGCCGAGAGAACGGCAAGCACAATTCGCTGCCTAACATCGTAACCCCTTTTTATTTTTACATTTTTGCTAAAAATCAGTCGACTGATTTTGTTTTGGCTTTAAGTCAAATTTTGAGGCGTTGATTCAGTCTGAATCTTGGCGCACCGGTGTGTCTGTGTTCCATGTGCGAGGGGTTTTGGCGATCAAGATGTGCGTTATTGGGTTCTGGTTTTTTCTCCCACCTGGTCTGGACCCGCGCCCGTCCCCCGAGGGGAAGGAGGAAGGCGAGTTTTCCCGGCGGGAGCTGCAGGGATGGATGGCAGGGCAGAGGAGCTGTCCCGTCGGGCGAGGCATCACCGAGTGCCGGTCGGTGGGTGCGGAACCAGCCGCCGTCGTCGGTGGGGAGGAAGGTGCGACCATCAGTGCACATTATTATTGTTGTTTTATTATTTCTTTAGTCATCAGTATTTTTGTTGTTTTATTATTTTCTGAATTTCATTGTCTTATTATTACTCCCTCCGTCCGGAAATACTTGTCATCAAAATGGATAAAAAGGGATGTATCTAGATGTATTTTAGTTCTAGATACATCTCTTTTTATTCATTTTGATGACAAGTATTTTCGGACGGAGGGAGTACTTCAGTACTTCAGTCTTCAGTCTCATTCTTTCAAATTCAGTTTATTGATCTTCAGTGCACATGTTTATTCATTATTCAGCAAGTCCCTTCTCACTTAGATTTTCATTTTTCAAATCCCTACTTATCAGTCATTCCTCAGCCTATCAGGTTTCTTAATTTCAGTCCTTCAGTATATATGTCCTCAGTTTTCTTCTGTTTCAGATTTCTGTAATTTGTCCTTCAATTTTAAAATTACTCATTCTCCAGTCTTTCAGCCCTACCTTCTCAGTCATCTTCAGTATTCATTGAACATCAAGACTATGCGATCAGGCCAGGTTTGGGCAATGGTTTTTCCAGCGTTCGTTTTTCGACGTTCTGTCGCTATCTAGGATTGTTCAGATTTTCCCTTTTTTTAGATAACATCGCCACAACTTTATCATCATTATTGTTCCTCACATGAGGATTTGGTTCTTCAGTTTCGTCAATAGTTTCAGTATTAGGTGTCAGTTTCATCAGTTTCCTCGCTAGTTTCACTGTTCGGTGTCATTTTCTTCAGTTTTGTCAGAAGTTTCAGTGTTAGGTGTCATTTTATTTAGTTGTGCAAGTTACCACATAGGCAGGTTAGTTAGCTAGTTTAGCAAGTTTTCAGACAGTTTTCTGAATATCTAAATCTCTCATTTCGCTACTTTAGTCTTCATTTTATTTCTTCACAATGATTTTCCTTTTTAGTCCTTTTCCCAGTTATTATTTCTTCATTTTTCCAGATTAGATACACGCTGGAAATGCATTGAATGGGGGTGTCTGTGTTGTCGAATCCTACCGTGATCAGATACATGCTTGAAAGTCAGAGATACAACTCACAGCAAAATCATTTTTGCAGGTCTGCGCAACAAGCCTCCTGACATCCGCGTCGCTTCCAGTGACTGTAGCAGCCAAGAAGGAGCTGCCTGTTTGTGGGGGTGGGTCTCAAGACGGAGCTTTTTGGGCTTGAATGTTAGGTCAATTTTTGGGCATTCAGTTCGGTTCAATTGCAGGCTACGTTTTGCTCTGCCTCTCTTTTTGTGTTTTTTCGTAACACTCTAAGAGCTTTAGTTTTGTTATATACTCCCTCCGTCCCAAAATAAGTGTCTTGAGCTTAGTACAAATTTGTACTAGAGCTAGTACAAAGTTGAGACACTTATTTTGGGACGGAGGGAGTACAATGGAGTAGTGCCCTGCGGATCCTCTTATTTCTTTTGAATGTTTTTTTTTGCAGGAGTTCATCGCCCCCCCTCCATGTGGACTGATTAACACTTCTTCAAAGGGACAACTAGGTACCCCCTTTTTTAATTCATGTTTTCAGTTTGTGTCATCTTTATGTCAGTCAAATTAAGTTTTCCTTTCAGTCTTCTTAGTCTCAAGTTTTAGTATCCTTATTAGTTTGAGTGTTGCTCGACTGGTGATTCAAATATATTCATGAATTTGAAAAAAGTTTGCAGATTTCAGAAAAGGTTCATGAATTTTTTTGAAGTCTTGGATTAAAAAAAATTCATGGGTTTGATTTTTTTTACATGAATTGGAAAAAGTGTGCGCATTTGAATCCTCTGCAAAATTGAAAAAAGTTCGTGAGTTGAAAAATTGTACATGAATTTAAAAAAACATGGATTTGAAACAAGTTCACGGGTTTTGAAAAAAGGTTAATGAATTTGTAAAAAATTCATGGCGATCGGGCATGGACGGGGGCAGTGCAACTCTAGCACAGACAGGGAGTCAATAGTTGGATGCAGAGTGGGCGACAAGATCCTGGGCAGGAGGCGGCATAGCTTGTACGGGCGACGCCGAAGTGCGGATGACCGGCGGGTGGTCAAACATGAGATGTGGTAGTGCTGGAAGGACTGGATATTTTTAGGCGGCTGCTAAATCATCCGCCTAGCCAGCCGTACGATCTGCCCCTGGTGGTCGTTCGATCACGGCAACACAGCCCCACCCCATGTCTTCCTCCTCTGATGCCATTTCACGAGAGAAACGCAGCACCCATTGTGGCACATGCGTCCTGCGACCTCGCGGCACCGGAGCCATCGGCGAGCACTGCAACGCAGCTCCAAGAGCCGCCCGCGACCGATACATCGCCGACGGTGCTCGGGAGCCCGGCGTGCAGCACCGGGACCACTGGCGTGCGGCTCCATAGCAACACCAAGCGCGGCAAGAAAACTTCAACGCAGCACCGACGACGTCTCCGGCTAAGCTTCATTGCAGCTCCAGCAGCGCTCTATTGCAGCCACAGCAGCGCTCCATTGCAACTCTAGCACGCGAGAAGAAGCTCCAACGCAGCACCGGTGGCGAGCAGCCCAGCCTCCTCCTGCGTGCTGCGTTGCAGCATGGGCGCCCGCCTCCGGCCTTCGCACTGCGTTGCAACACCGGCGGTGAGCAGCCCAGCCTCCTCCTGCGTGCTGTGTTGCATCACTGGCGGCGAGCGGTGTCGCCCTCCTGCCTTCGTGCTGCGTTGCAACACCGGCTGTGAGGACCAACAGCTGGTGGTTGCGACCCCCCTCATTCGCGGCAACAACAACTAATTGTGCCGGGACGCAGCAGGCGGTGGTTGTCGTCGTCCCTCCCGATTCGCAGCTGTGGTGGCTGGTGGTCGGCGTTGCCATGGAAGCCCTCCCCTCTCGGATGTGAAGAACAAGAGATGGGGAAAGGAAAGAGACGAACACGGAGAACGCGTGGAGAAGAGTGAAGGGATAAGGCTGAGGGGAAGCGGTGGACTAGCCCACAAGGGCACGTGTCGAGCAGAGGGCGAGGTTTACGACATGAGAGATCAGTTGGTTGGAAATAAACGTTTTCCATATTTTTATCACTTGCTCTGTTCACCATATACACGACTGACATGTGGGCTCACTTTTGTTGAGGTGTTTTTCTAAGAAAACTATTATAGAAATGAGGGACACAAGTGTCTTTTCACGTGCCAAGTAATACCGTCTGCTGAAAATATGGAGGGTAGTGTTGGGAAGGAAATTCAGAACCAATGTCAAATAGGGAAGAAAATAATTTTCAGATCAAATAGGAGAGACATGCCTAACCCCTTTTAACAAACTGCTTGGGCTGAAGCATTCCACTCAACCACCCAGATCCAGATCTAGAGACCACCATGGCAGTAGAGTTGTTGATGCTCCCGGATGAGCTCTTCGAAGAGATCCTCCTCCGGCTTCCCCCCGATGAGCCAGCCTGCCTCCTCCGTGCCTCCCTTGTTTGCAAGGCCTGGGGTTGCGCCGTCACCCGTCCCAGCCTCCGCCGTCGCCTCCACGAGCTCCATCGTACAACCCCCGTGCTTGGCTTCCTGCACGACCGTCGCGACAAGAGCATCTCAGACTTCATCCCTACCACAATATCGTCCTTCTCACTCATCGTTCCAGACCGCCGGTGCTGGCGGGCCCTCGACTGCCGCCACGGTCGGGTCCTCTTTCTCTCTAACTCCAAGGGCCAAAGCACTGAGGAATTTCTCCTGTGGGAGCCAATCACGGTGCCCAACAGCGCATACCGGTGCCCGTGGCTTATGACAACATAAGTGCGAACATGATTGTGTACCCACCTGCCGCCGTGTTCTGCACAGCGGACGGGTGCGACCACCACGACTGCCTGGGGGGGCCTTTCTGCGTGTTGTTCATCTTCTCTGTCAACAACGTAGACACTGATGACGACACTGACGATGACGGTGTCACGTGGGCAGGTATATACTCGTCAGAAACTGGCACCTGGGGCGAGCTGACCTCATTGCAACCCTTCTGGCCCATGTGCTTCACATTTTATTCTAGTGTGCTTGTTGGGAGGTCTTTGCTCTACTTCATGTTTGATGATGGGTCCATCCTAGAGTATGACCTTGCACGGCACGGTCTGGCTGTGGTTGATCCACCTGAGTCAGACTACATCGACCAATGTAACATCATGCTGGTGGAGGACGGTGGACTAGGTGTTAATGAAGTTGTGAATTTGCACCTCAAATTGTGGGCACGGGAGGCGAGTGATATCACTGATGCACGATGGGTGCTGAGCCGAGTCATCTACCTCGGCAGTTTGCTCCCAATTAGTGCTTTCGTGGGTGCAGAGACTAGGGTGCTAGTGTTGGGCTTTGCCGAGGGAGCAAATGCCATCTTCGTGACCACGGTTGCTGGCGTCTTCATGATCAAACTACAATCAAATAGGGTGAGAAAGGTGTGCGATGATCATGGCTTTTGTAATTTGATTCCACTTGTCAGCTTCTACACTCCTATGCCTCGAGTTGAGCACAAGGATCCGTCGTTGAAGCATAGTGAGGAGGCAGATGGTACCGACCAAGAAGGGGAGGAGGAGAAGACAGCAGATCATGCACAACAGTTGATTAACAATGGGTCCAATGTTAACAAGGAGGGGGACTTTGTTAACATCCTTGAATGCGCTATCCATGCCACAGAGAACAGGTTAGTTCGGTGCTGAAGCATGCCAATGTATTCTTTGTGTGGAAAATAAATTGCAAGTATTTCAGTGCTCTTTTGGGTCTGTAATTGTTCTAACATGCCCCTTGCTGCTCTAGGCCTTTGGCTTTTGTAGTTTGGTTTCAGATGTTCTATGGTAATGTGATTACTGAGCTATGAGTGTGTTGCTGTTTGAGATGTTAGTCGAGAGCAATACTTGGGAGTTAGAGCCTAGTATGTTCTGTTGTGATTAGCATCATTTTTATATCAAAGTTCAGGTACCATGCTAATCTACTTGGGAAATGTTATATGTGTCCAGTACTGGCTAGTTACAAATATCTCACCACTCCGCAGTTTATCCGTATAGTACTTTACTTCATAATGTGTGCAAACACTAGCCAGTTGTTAGAAAAGGCAGTCAACAGAACAAAGCTATCTCCTTGTGTCGTCAAATTGGATGACAGAATTATTTTAGTTGTGCTTTTCTATCATAGACCACAGTAACTTTCTGCCTTGTGTTATAGTCCTTGACATATAGACAGAAACTGAATGCCTTTATTGTCAGGGTTCCATCACCTTGTGGGGAAGTTGCTCCAAGGTGTACCAGCACGGTCAACAAATGTGGATGCAGCTTGCTATGTGAAGCTCAAGAGGCGTCTGATCCTTTGGGCGATGTCCCCAAGAGTGCACGGAATGAAGAATCCGTGAAGAGTTCAGATAGTATCAACAAAGATGGCGCTGGGAACCCAAAAAACCTGCAGTAGCAGTGTTGATGATGCTCCAGTTTCGGAGAAAGGTGATTCTGAATAATGTGTTCTACATACTCGCAACTCAGGGCTGCACTACTGTGCCTTGAAATACTCAAGTTTGCCTTATTATCTAGGTATATGTATGGAATAATTTCTCAAACAAGCCATGGAACCCTCTGCCATCAACATGGCACAGATGTGAAGTGTGTTTGGGACTTGGAACAGTTTGCTGTGTGGACATATATCTTGAACTATCACCATCATTCGATATGAGACCATTTAATTCGAGTTGTTTTCCTAATGTTTACAGTAGTGCGCATTGTCCAGCTTTAAGACACAGATCGTGGATGATGTTGCACAGAGCATAGGGAACTTTTGCTTGCTCCAAACAAGCTTGTTTGTGAACGTGTACCTGGTGCCATGTGCCAGTTACACCACACCTATTTCTACAATTACAGTAACGGTTATTCAGCACTTCTGTATATATTTTCTCATTGTTTGCGTCTGTCACGCTCCTCTTGAAGCCCTCGGTGCAGGAGCCGGATCCTCTAACTTAGAGAAGGGAAGTCACGGTGCTACAGTGCTTGTCTAGTGTAAAATGAAGAAGGAATGCTAGGGACTATTAGCAGGTTATTTACTTTTGGTAATTACTGTAGATATAAAATATCTAAAATTAATTTTATCTCACCATCAACTTGTTTGTATGTGATCAGTAATTTAAAAATTAATTTTAAGTTATTTTAGCCTCAATTGTATGAATTAACAATAGAAAAGTTAGGATACTGTAGCTTCTCTAACATCCCTTGTGTATGTTAGAGGATCTAGCTCCGTCGGTGCATAGGTTACATATATATACTGATCTGGTTTACTTGAGGGTGTTCTCCATCGTGTTGCTTGGTGGTGTCCCATGGTCTTCTTCTGCTGCTTTGCTAATCACGGGATCTCAGCGTCCATGTGTTCTACAAATGTTTGTTTCTTGGCGAAAAGTCCATTCTGCACCCGAGCTCATATGCTCCCGCATGAACAGTAAAATCGAAAAAAAATAAAAAAAAATTCAAAAAATTCCAAATTTTTTTGAGACAAACATTGACAAAAGTTCTAAGTGCCTGCAAAAATTCGTCATGAAATCACATTCCTAGAAGGCGTGGCAAAAAAAAAACAAATTCAGTGCTTCAAAATGCGTTTGAAAGTAGCTTTTTCAGAGTACTTTTTTTGTTTTTTTTGCCACGCCTTCTAGGAATGTGATTTAATGACGAATTTTTGCAGGCACTTAGAACTTTTGTCAATGTTTCACTCAAAAAAAAATGGAATTTTTTGAATTTTTTTTGATTTTTTTGATTTTACTGTTCATGCGGGAGCATATGAGCTCGGGTGCAGATTAGCCGCGTCCGTTTCTTGGTGTGTTCAATCACCAATGATTTTAATGAAACGACGACGCTCTTCCTGATTTGGTCATGAAAGAAAAATGGAGCGGGAGGAACGTAATCGCTTTTGGCTAGAATAATCTTATGATCCATTCCATTTTGGAGGATAATGGCCAGGGAATATTAAAGATAGCGTTCACATCAAATTTTGGCATGGCATAATCATAATTAAGATAACCTCAAATGAAAAAGTATTCTACATGGAAATTCTTCATGCCATTTGAACCAACAACTTGGTGGTGTTCGGGTCATATCCACCCGAGCTCGTCTCGAAAGCCAAAACAGTGCTCGAAGTGCTGAGAGTTGGTGCTCGGGGGTGTGTTCGCCCCATTAGAGCATCTCTAGTGGCTTGTGTATCCCATAGTCTATGTCAAATATAGACCATCAGAGACCAAAAAATGTGTCCAGCGGCTTGTGTATGTGCTAGTTTAAATTTTAGACATCCACCCGAATCGGTACGCATTGTCCATATTTAGACGACGGAGCGAGGACGTCCAAACAGAGCTGCCCCTTCGCGAGCTCGCTCCCGCGCCGATCTGGAGAAGTTGAAGACGAGAAGACGCCCACGCCACTGCCCCGAGGAGCTCGCCGTTGCTGAGGTATGCTCTGGTTTTTCCGATTCGGAGAGAGGGAGAGTGATTGAAGAGACGGGGCAGGAGATGGGGCCGATGGATCTGAGGCCAAATCCGTCCGCCTCCGCCGGCCACTGTCGCCCTTGCGGATGGGGCAGGGAGATGCGAGAGAAGGGGCAGGGAGATGGGGCTCCGGTTGCGAGCGCGGCGCCGGCGGCGAGCATGTGCGCGAGCGGCGGGTGTGAGGGGGATGCGCGAGCTGCGGGTGCGAGCGTGTGCGCGAGCGGCTGGGGCGCCGGCTGCGAGCAGCGGCTGCGAGGCACGAGCGCGAGGCGGCTGCGAGGCAGTAGCGTGTGCGCGAGCGCCGGCTCTCTGAATATTGCTGCTGCTCCCTGTATCTGAATATTGTTGCTGCTCCCTGTATCTGAATATTGGTATTGTTCTCTGAATATCTGAATATTGCTGCTGCTGCTCTTTGTGTGCAGATGGAAAACTCATATGAGATGGACTCACAGATCAACAACTCCTCATTTCTGTACATGATGAATGTAGGATCGAGTGACACAAATTGTTATGGAACAGCAAATTGTAGCCCACTTGCGGAACAAGTGAGGATGCCTCCACAAAAGGGGAAAAATCTGCGAAACCAAAATCAGCAAAAGGAGCCTCCACAAAAGGAAAAAATTGGTCAACTGCTGAGGACTTGGTGTTGATTCAAGCATGGGCAAACACTAGTCTGGATGCGGTGACCGGGACCGATCAAAACTCAAGTACATATTGGGGTAGAATTTCAGATCACTACAACGCTCACAAAAAACCGTCATGGCCGGAGCGTGGTTCTAATGGACTCACTTGTCGTTACAACGTTATTTCAGCGCTCACGAGCAAGTTCTGTGCATGTATTCAACAAATATTAAATAGAAATTGCAGCGGAATGACTCTCTCTGGTAAGGTATGCATCTATCTTCTAATTCGCTTCTAATATACCATGTGTTGTATGGAAGTGTTAAACTATTCGTCACTTGAATTATTTGTCACTTCAACTATTTGTGACTTGAAGCTGAGAATGTTCATCATTCGTGTCCAAACTTCTGCCAGAGGTGCTCAACTAGATCATCTTGAAGCTGAGAATGTTCATCTTTGTTTCTAATTTGCTGATGCATCTGAATAAATGCACTCAGCTCTTCCGCATGAGTAGAGGACACCCTGACTCTTTCTCCCATTGCCTCATAATTGTTGTTTTGCTGACCAGTGTGACGTTCGTCTTCAACTATCATATTGTGCATTATGACACAAGCTTTCATGACATCACCGATTTCTTTACGTTTCCATCCTTTCGCAGGTCCTCGGACAATGGCAAAACGGGATTGCAGAACTCCAAAGGCTCGTTCCACATCCTTTCTAGCCGCCTCTTGCCTTTGGGCAAAATGTTTCTTCTTTCTTGTTTGTGGAGATGGTATGGTCTTCACAAATGTTGCCCACCATGGATATATGCCATCTTCACAAATGAGATAGGGAGGTGAAAAATAGGCAGACACTAAGTAAATGTACTAATTACGAACCTTCGCCGAAATAACTTTTTGGGATAGCGAGGACTTTCTTTGAAGTAGTCATTCCATAGTAGAACAAATCCTGCATCTCTTGCTCGATTGATTGTCTGACGTCTATGCTTGGAACCGCCATGGCGTCGACGGTTCCTCCGCTCTTCCTTCTCGCGCTCTGCGAATGCTACAAGAATGAGTTCGTCGTCGTCAGATGAAGACGACGACGAATTCATGAGCATATCCAAAGAAGAAATGTTTCCACTCATCATTCTGTTGTGTGAGAGAAGACAAAGGAATTCAGGAGAGGAATGAGAAGGCACAACCAGGATTGGTGAATGAGAGGTAGGAGGGGTGGTATATATAGACCTGGAATATAGCCGTTGGAAATAGAGCCATTGGAAAAGTAGCTGCTGAAAATATAGCCGTTGGAGACATAGACTACCAAATTTAGACAATCCACTGAAAAACTGAGGTTGTCTAAAATGAAAAAAATTTACACCATTGTGTATGTGAAGATATAGACTACCAAATTTACACAAGCCACTAGAGATGCTCTATCGCCTCCAAGATGATGTAGATGGAAAAGTTCTCTACATGAAAATTCTTCATCTCGTCAAGTGCCAATAGTTTTGCTTTTTAAATACCTCAATATGAGGTCATATGCAAAAGTTACAGCCAATGTAGTGTGGCCCGACCATGACTAAAACATGGCGCCTGACACTAGACATCCATATAACCCATGTCTGATACATGGCACGAGTAATCACTCTTTTGCGCGAGTGATTCAGCCCTAAGATGGGAAAATGTTTAACATGAAGATTCATCATCGAGACGAACAACTTTACTTTTTGGATCATTTTGATCCGAGGTCGTATGTAGCTGTGGGTCCCAAAAACCAAATTGTTATCTCAGGCCCACGCGTAATCAGGGTTCGGTTGATTTTAGAAAGATTTGGACGGAATATGGGATCCTTTTCTTGTACGGAAAATCCGGCCGCCTCATATATAGGTGAGAGGTGACACTCTATTACTTTTGCATTGACAATTTGTCTCTCCCTCGTTCTTCGTGTTTGAGAGTTGCAAATCCCAAGGCTCTAGGGGCGGTTGAACCGACCTAGGGCAGCCTATAGCCTCCGCACTTGATGATGGGGTCCCTCCCAGGGGTGTGGGATTTTGGATTTGCAAAAGTTCTTGCCGGTGTAGTGTCTTGCGTATCGCGCTCCCGGCAAGGGTCCTCCAACGGCGTGTCCTTCGTACTGCGCTCGACGTGAGGGGTACACGGTGACATGTTTGTGCACGAACTTATAGGGTGCGTTGGGTTACCTGCAACATTTTTTGCCACTTTGCATACTTGACCCATCTAGGCTTGGTTGAGGTAATGTGGGCAATAAAACCAACAACTGCATATTGATTGGTTGTTTATATTGCACCAAGGCCTAGATGGTGACATGTCGTTTGCTTGCCTGTGTTTGTGCTTCAGGGTGAGCAAATGCAAAGCATAGTTGTTTGGTTGCATGCAACTAGCTGTTCTCCTCACCACTTTCAAAAGTGGTGGCCTTACCACCCATTTTGCAGCACTTCACAGCAGACAACAAACACAACACACGATCAAATCACACAAGAGCAACAAGAACAACACATCAAACACAGCTAGAACAGACAGATCATAATTACTACTATGCTTAAGTTTAAAATAGCAAGACATCCCATGCCCCTGCTAGACCCTAGGGTGTTGATCCCTGGCAAAACATAGACAGGTTTAGCAGCAAAACCAGACGGACAAACTTTAGTTCAGACCTAACTTAGTTCATAGTTCTGACGATCTACAGAAAGACAACCTAGAGGGTATGCGAGATAATACCGACGCAGCTGTGCTTTGAGCACCGGACCCTGCAGATGTTGGAGGTGTTCGCATTGAAGATCTACACCCTCGAGCAATCCACCGCGCACGCGTCTCCACATCACCGTCGATGCGCTCGTTGTGCCACCCCCACCGCTGTCGACCTCGTGCTAGATGCGTCACCTGGTTGGAGGGGTTGGCACCCTCGCCGTCGCCTGGTCGCAAGTGTTGGCACTGCCGGCGCCCGTGGCCCGCTCCGCCAGAAGCTGAAGGAAATATGCCCTAGAGGCAATAATAAAGTTATTATTTATTTCCTTATTTCATGATAAATGTTTATTATTCATGCTAGAATTGTATTAACCGGAAACTTAATACATGTGTGAATACATAGACAAACAAAGTGTCACTAGTATGACTCTACTTGACTAGCTCGTTGAATCAAAGATGGTTAAGTTTCCTAGCCATAGACATGAGTTGTCATTTGATTAACAGGATCAGATCATTAGAGAATGATGTGATTGACTTGACCCATTCCGTTAGCTTAGCACTTGATCATTTAGTATGTTGCTATTGCTTTCTTCATGACTTATACGTGTTCCTATGACTATGAGATTATGCAACTTCCGATTATAAAGGTGACTATGACTTATACATGGGTGATTACAAAGGTGCTCTACAGGTGTCTCCAATGGTACTTGTTGAGTTGGCATAGATCAAGATTATGATTTGTCACTCCGATTGTTGGAGAGGTATCTCTGGGCTCTCTCGGTAATGCACATCACTATAAGCCTTGCAAGCAATGTGACTAATGAGTTAGTTGCGGGATGATGTATTACGGAACGAGTAAAGAGACTTGCCGGTAACGAGATTGAGCTAGGTATTGAGATATCGACGATCGAATCTCAGGCAAGTAACTGTTGGAAATATGCCCTAGAGGCAATAATAAATTAGTTATTATTATATTTCCTTGTTCACGATAATCAGATACATGTGTGGGTACATAGACAACACCATGTCCCTAGTAAGCCTCTAGTTGACTAGCACGTTGATCAATAGATGGTTACGGTTTCCTGACCATGGACATTGGATGTCATTGATAACGGGATCACATCATTAGGAGAATGATGTGATGGACAAGACCCAATCCTAAGCCTAGCACAAAGATCGTGTAGTTCGTATGCTAAAGCTTTTCTAATGTCAAGTATCTTTTCCTTAGACCATGAGATTGTGCAACTCCCGGATACCGTAGGAATGCTTTGGGTGTACAAAACGTCACAACGTAACTGGGTGACTATAAAGGTGCACTACAGGTATCTCCGAAAGTGTCTGTTGGGTTGGCACGAATCGAGACCGGGATTTGTCACTCCGTGTAAACGGAGAGGTATCTCTGGGCCCACTCGGTAGGACATCATCATAATATGCACAATGTGACCAAGGGGTTGATCACGGGATGATGTGTTACGGAACGAGTAAAGAGACTTGCCGGTAACGAGATTGAACAAGGTATCGGTATACCGACGATCGAATCTCGGGCAAGTACAATACCGTTAGACAAAGGGAATTGTATACGGGATCGATTGAGTCCTTGACATCGTGGTTCATCCGATGAGATCATCGTTGAACATGTGGGAGCCAACATGGGTATCCAGATCCCGCTGTTGGTTATTGACCGGAGAATGTCTCGGTCATGTCTACATGTCTCCCGAACCCGTAGGGTCTACACACTTAAGGTTCGATGACGCTAGGGTTATAAAGGAATTGTATGTGGTTACCGAATGTTCGGAGTCCCAGATGAGATCCCGGACGTCACGAGGATTTCCGAAATGGTCCGGAGGTAAAGATTTATATATGGGAAGTCTTATTTTGGTCGCCGGAAAAGTTTCGCACTTTATCGGTATTGTACCGGGAGTGCCGAAAGGGGTCCGGGGGTCCACCGGGGGGGGGGGGTCCGCCTGCCCTGGGGGGCCACATGGGCTGTAGGATGTGCGCCTTGGCCTATATGGGCCAAGGGCACCAGCCCCAAGAGGCCCATGCGCCAAGGAAACTTGGGGAGGGAAGAGTCCTCAAGGGGGAAGGCACCTCCGAGGTGCCTTGGGGAGGATGGACTCCTCCCCCCCTTGGCCGCACCCCTTCCTTGGAGGAAGGGGCAAGGCTGCGCCTCCCCCCTCTCCCTTGCCCCTATATATAGTGGAGGGGAGGGAGGGCAGCCGCACCTGAAGCCCTGGCGCCTCCCTCCCTCCCGTGACACCTCCTCCTCTCCCGTAGGTGCTTGGCGAAGCCCTGCAGGATTGCCACGCTCCTCCATCACCATCACGCCGTCGTGCTGCTGCTGGATGGAGTCTTCCTCAACCTCTCCCTCTCTCCTTTCTAGATCAAGGCGTGGGAGACGTCACCGGGCTGTACGTGTGTTGAACGCGGAGGTGCCGTCCGTTCGGCACTCGGATCTCCGGTGATTTGGATCACGACGAGTACGACTCCTTCAACCCCGTTCTCTTGAACGCTTCCGCTTAGCGATCTACAAGGGTATGTAGATGCACTCTCCTTCCCCTCGTTGCTGGTTTCTCCATAGATAGATCTTGGTGACACGTAGGAAAATTTTGAATTTCTGCTACGTTCCCCAATAGTGGCATCATGAGCTAGGTCTATTGCGTAGATTCTTTGCACGAGTAGAACACAAAGTAGTTGTGGGCGTTGATTTTGTTCAATATGCTTACCGTTACTAGTCCAATCTTGTTTCGACGGTATTGTGGGATGAAGCGGCCCGGACCGACCTTACACGTACTCTTACGTGAGACAGGTTCCACCGACTGACATGCACTTGGTGCATAAGGTGGCTAGCGGGTGCCAGTCTCTCCCACTTTAGTCGGAACGGATTCGATGAAAAGGGTCCTTATGAAGGGTAAATAGCAATTGGCATATCACGTTGTGGTCTTGCGTAGGTAAGAAACGTTCTTGCTAGAAACCCATAGCAGCCACGTAAAACATGCAAACAACAATTAGAGGACGTCTAACTTGTTTTTGCAGGGTATGCTTTGTTATGTGATATGGCCAAGAAGAATGTGATGAATGATATGTGATGTATGAGATTGATCATGTTCTTGTAATAGGAATCACGACTTGCATGTCGATGAGTATGACAACCGGCAGGAGCCATAGGAGTTGTCTTAATTTATTGTATGACCTGCGTGTCGTCAAACAACGCCATGTAATTACTTTACTTTATTGCTAACCGGTAGCCATAGTAGTAGAAGTAATAGTTGGCAAGACAACTTCATGGAGACACGATGATGGAGATCATGATGCTGGAGATCATGGTGTCATGCCGGTGACGATGATGATCGTGGAGCCCCGAAGATGGAGATCTAAAGGAGCAATATGATATTGGCCATATCATGTCACTATTTGATTGCATGTGATGTTTATCATGTTTATGCATCTTATTTGCTTAGAACGATGGTAGTAAATAAGATGATCCCTCATTAAAATTTCAAGAAAGTGTTCCCCCTAACTGTGCACCGTTGCTAAAGTTCGTTGCTTCGAAGCACCACGTGATGATCGGGTGTGATATATCCTTACGTTCACATACAACGGGTGTAAGACAGTTTTACACATGCAAAACACTTAGGGTTAACTTGACGAGCCTAGCATGTACAGACATGGCCTCGGAACACAGAGACCGAAAGGTCGAGCATGAGTCGTATAGTAGATACGATCAACATGAAGATGTTCACAGATGATGACTAGTCCGTCTCACGTGATGATCGGACACGGCCTAGTTGACTCGGATCATGTAATCACTTAGATGACCAGAGGGATGTCTATCTGAGTGGGAGTTCATAAGATGAACTTAATTATCCTGAACATAGTCAAAAGACCTTTTGCAAATTATGTCGTAAGCTCGCGCTTTCGTTCCACTGTTTAGATATGTTCCTAGAGAAAATATAGTTGAAAGTTGAAAGTAGCGATTAGGCGGACAGTAGAAAGCTTATGTCCTTAATGCACCGCTCAGTGTGCTGAACCCCAAACGTCGTTTGTGGATGTTGCGAACATCGGACATACACGTTTTGATAACTACGTGATAGTTCAGTTAAACGGTTTAGAGTTGAGGCACCAAAGATGTTTTCGAAACATCGCGGAACATATGAGATGTTTCAAGGGCTGAAATTGGGATTTCAGGCTCGTGCCCACGTCAAGAGGTATGAGACCTCCGACGATTTTCTTAGCCGGCAAACTAAGTAAGAAAAGCTCAATCGTTGAGCTTGTGCTTAGATTGTCTGAGTGCAACAATCACTTGAATCGAGTGGGAGTTGATCTTCCAGATGAGATAGTGATGTTTCTCTAAAGTCATTGCCACCAAGCTGCTAGAGCTTCGTGATGAACTATAACATATCAGGGATAGATATGATGATCCTTGAAGTATTCGCGATGTTTGACACCGCGAAAGTAGAAATCAAGAAGGAGCATCAATTGTTGATGGTTGGTGAAACCACTAGTTTCAAGAAGGGCAAGGGCAAGAAGGGATACTTCATGAAACGGCAAATCAGCTGCTGCTCTAGTGAAGAAACCAAGGTTGAACCCAAACCCAAGGCTAAGTGCTTCTGTAATAAGGGGAACAGCCACTGGAGCAGAATTACCCTAGATACTTGGTAGATGAGAAGGCTGGCAAGGTCGATAGAAGTATATTGGATATACATTATGTTAATGTGTACTTTACTAGTACTCCTAGTAGCACCAGGGTATTAAGATACCGGTTCGGTTGCTAAGTGTTAGTAACTCGAAATAAAAGAGCTACGGAATAAACGGAGACTAGCTAAAGGTGAGCTGACGATATGTGTTGGAAGTGTTTCCAAGTTTGATGTGATCAAACATCGCACGCTCCCTCTACCATCAAGATTAGTATTAAACCTGAATAATTGTCATTGTGTGTTTGCGTTGAGCATAGACATGATTGGATTATGTCTATCCCAATACGGTTATTCATTTAAAAAGAATAATGGTTACTCTATTTATTTGAATAATACCTTCAATGGTCTTGCACCTAAAGGAATGGTTTATTGAATCTCGATCGTAGTGATACACATTTTCATGCCAAAGGTATATAAGATACTCCCTCCGTCCGGAAATACTTGTCATCAAAATGGATAAAAAGGGATGTATCTAGATGTATTTTAGTTCTAGATACATCTCTTTTTATTCATTTTGATGACAAGTATTTTCGGACGGAGGGAGTAGTAATGATAGTACCACCTACTTGTGGCACTGCCATGTAAGTCATATTGGTATAAAACGCATGAAGAAGCTCCATGTTGATGGATCTTTGGACTCACTCATTTTTGAAAAGTTTGAGACATGCAAACCATGTCTATTGGTGTATACGCATGAAGAAACTCCATGCAGATGGACCGTTTGGACTCACTTGATTTTGAATCACTTGAGACATGCAAATCATACCACATGGGCAAGATGACTGAAAGCCTCGTTTTCAGTAAAATGGAACAAGAAAGCAACTTGTTGGAAGTAACACATTTTGATGTGTGCAGTCCAATGAGTGCTGAGGCATGCAGTGAATATCGTTATGTTCTTACTTCACAGATGATTCGAGTAGATGTTGAGTATATTTACTTGATGAAACACAAGTCTGAATTATTGAATGGTTCAAGTAATTTCAGAGTGAAGTTGAAGATCATCGTGACAAGAGGATAAAATGTCTATGATATGATCATAGAGATGAGTATCTGAGTTATGAGCTTGGCATGCAATTAAGACACTGTGGAAATTGTTTCACAATTAATACCGCCTGAAACACCATAGTGTGATGGTGTGTCCGAACATCATAGTTGCACCCTATTGGATACGGTGCGTACCATGATGTCTCTTATCAAATTACCACTATCGTTCATGGGTTAGGCATTAGAGACAACCACACTCACTTTAATAGGGTACCACGTAATTCCGTTGAGACGACACCGTTTGGAGAAACCTAAGTTGTCGTTTCTTAAAGGTTTGGGGCTGCGACGCTTATGTGAAAAAGTTTCAGGTTGATAAGCTCGAACCCAAAGCGGATAAAATGCATCTTCATAGGACACCCAAAAACAGTTGGGTATACCTCCTAATTCAGATCCGAAAGCAATATGGATTGTTTCTTGAATCGGGTCCTTTCTCGAGGAAAGGTTTCTCTCGAAAGAATTGAGTGGGAGGATGGTGGAGACTTGATGAGGTTATTGAACCGTCACTTCAACAAGTGTGTAGCAGGGCACATGAAGTTGTTCCTGTGGCACCTACACCAATTGAAGTAGAAGCTTATGATAGTGATCATGAAGTTTCGGATCAAGTCACTACCGTACCTCGTAGGGTGACAAGGATACGTACTACTTCAGAGTGGTACAGTAATCCTGTCTTGAAGGTCATGTTGCTAGACAACAATGAACCTATGAGCTATGGAGAAGAGATGGTGGGCCCAAATTCCGACAAATGGTTAGAAGCCATGAAATCCGAGATAGGATCCATGTATCAGAACAAAGCATGGACTTTGGTGGACTTGCCAGATGATCGGCAAGCCATTGTGATAAATGGATCTTTAAGAAGAAGACGAACGTGGACGGTAATGTCACCGTCTATGAAGCTCGACTCGTGGTGAAGAGTTCTTCACAAGTTCAAGGAGTTGACTACGATGAGATTTTCTCATCCGTAGCGATGCTTAAGTCCGTCGGAATCATGTTAGCATTAGCTGCATTTATGAAATCTGGCAGATGGATGTCAAAACGAGTTTCCTTACCAGTTTTCGTAAGGAAAGGTTGTATGAGATACAATCAGAAAGGTTTTGTCGATCCTAAGGATGCTGAAAGGTATGCTAGCTCCAGTGATCCTTCCATGGACTGGAGTAAGCATCTCGGAGTTGGAATATACACTTTGATAAGATGATCAAAGATTTTGGGTTTATACAAAATTTATGAGAAACTTGTATTTCCAAAGAAGTGAGTGGGAGCACTATAGAATTTCTGATAAGTATATGTTGTTGACATATTGTTAATCAGAAATGATGTAGAATTTTTGGAAAGCATATAGGGTTATTTGAAAAGTGTTTTTCAATAGAAAACCTGGATTGAGCTTCTTGAACATTGAGCATCAAGATCTATAAGGATAGATCAAAACGCTTAATGGTACTTTCAAATGAGCATATACCTTGACATGATCTTGAAGGTGTTCAAGATGGATCAGTCAAAGAAGGAGTTCTTGCCTGAGATGTAAGGTACGAAGTTAAGACTTAAAGCTCGACCACGGCAGAATAGAGAAAAAGGACGAAGGTCGTCCCCTACGCTTCAGACGTAGGCTCTATAGTATGCTATGCTGTATACCGCACCGGAAGTGTGCCTTGCCATGAGTCAGTCAAGGGATACAAGAATGATCCAGGAATGGATCATTGGACAGCGGTCAAAATTGTCCTTGGAGTAAATAAGGACATGTTTCTTGATTATGGAGGTGATAAAGAGTTCGGCGTAAAGGGTTACGTCGATGCAAGCTTTAACACCTATCCGAATGACTCTGAGTAGCAAACCGGATACGTATAGTGGAGCAACCATTTGGAATAGCTCCAAGTGGAGAGTGGTAGCAACATTTACAATATGACCTAGAGATTTGCGAAGTACATACGGATCTGATTGTTGCAGACCCGTTGACTAAAACCTCTCTCACAAGCAAAACATGATCAAACCCCAGAACTCATTGAGTCTTAATCACATGATGATGTGAACTAGTTTAATGACACTAGTAAACTCCTTGGATGTTGGTCACATGGCGATGTGACCTGTCAGTGTTAATCACATGGCGATGTGAACTAGATTATTGACTCTAGTGCAAGTGGGAGACTGTTGGAAATATGCCCTAGAGGCAATAATAAATTAGTTATTATTATATTTCCTTGTTCACGATAATTGTTTATTATCCATGCTATAATTGTATTGATAGGAAACTCAGATACATGTGTGGGTACATAGACAACACCATGTCCCTAGTAAGCCTCTAGTTGACTAGCACGTTGATCAATAGATGGTTACGGTTTCCTGACCATGGACATTGGATGTCATTGATAACGGGATCACATCATTAGGAGAATGATGTGATGGACAAGACCCAATCCTAAGCCTAGCACAAAGATCGTGTAGTTCGTATGCTAAAGCTTTTCTAATGTCAAGTATCTTTTCCTTAGACCATGAGATTGTGCAACTCCCGGATACCGTAGGAATGCTTTGGGTGTACCAAACGTCACAACGTAACTGGGTGACTATAAAGGTGCACTACAGGTATCTCCGAAAGTGTCTGTTGGGTTGGCACGAATCGAGACTGGGATTTGTCACGCCGTGTAAACGGAGAGGTATCTCTGGGCCCACTCGATAGGACATCATCATAATGTGCACAATGTGACCAAGGGGTTGATCACGGGATGATGTGTTACGGTACGAGTAAAGAGACTTGCCGGTAACGAGATTGAACAAGGTATCGGTATACCGACGATCGAATCTCGGGCAAGTACAATACCGTTAGACAAAGGGAATTGTATACGGGATCGATTGAGTCCTTGATATCGTGGTTCATCCGATGAGATCATCGTTGAACATGTGGGAGCCAACATGGGTATCCAGATCCCGCTGTTGGTTATTGACCGGAGAACGTCTCCGTCATGTCTACATGTCTCCCGAACCCGTAGGGTCTACACACTTAAGGTTCGATGACGCTAGGGTTATAAAGGAAGTTTGTATGTGGTTACCGAATGTTGTTCGGAGTCCTGGATGAGATCCCGGACGTCACGAGGACTTCCGGAATGGTCCGGAGGTAAAGATTTATATATGGGAAGTCTTATTTTGGTCGCCGGAAAAGTTTCGCACTTTATCGGTATTGTACCGGGAGTGCCGAAAGGGGTCCGGGGGTCCACCGGGGGGGTCCGCCTGCCCCGGGGGGCCACATGGGCTGTAGGGGGTGCGCCTTGGCCTATATGGGCCAAGGGCACCAGCCCCAAGAGGCCCATGCGCCAAGGAAACTTGGGGAGGGAAGAGTCCTCAAGGGGGAAGGCACCTCCGAGGTGCCTTGGGGAGGATGGACTCCTCCCCCCCCTTTGGCCGCACCCCTTCCTTGGAGGAAGGGGCAAGGCTGCGCCTCCCCCCTCTCCCTTGCCCCTATATATAGTGGAGGGGAGGGAGGGCAGCCGCACCTGAAGCCCTGGCGCCTCCCTCCCTCCCGTGACACCTCCTCCTCTTCCGTAGGTGCTTGGCGAAGCCCTGCAGGATTGCCACGCTCCTCCATCACCACCACGCCGTCGTGCTGCTGCTGGATGGAGTCTTCCTCAACCTCTCCCTCTCTCCTTGCTGGATCAAGGCGTGGGAGACGTCACCGGGCTGTACGTGTGTTGAACGCGGAGGTGCCGTCCGTTCGGCACTCGGATCTCCGGTGATTTGGATCACGACGAGTACGACTCCTTCAACCCCGTTCTCTTGAACGCTTCCGCTTAGCGATCTACAAGGGTATGTAGATGCACTCTCCTTCCCCTCGTTGCTGGTTTCTCCATAGATAGATCTTGGTGACACGTAGGAAAATTTTGAATTTCTGCTACGTTCCCCAACAGTAACATACCGATGACAAAGGGAACAACGTATGTTGTTATGCGGTTTGACCGATAGAGATCTTCGTAGAATATGTGGGAGCCAATATGAGCATCCAGGTTCCCCTATTGGTTATTGACCGGAGACGTGTCTCGGTCATGTCTACATAGTTCTCGAACCCGTAGGGTCCGCACGCTTAACGTTCGGTGACGATTTATATTATGAGTTATGTGTTTTGATGTACCGAAGGTAGTTCGGAGTCCCGGATGAGATCGGGGACATGACAAGGAGTCTTGAAATGGCAGAGACGTAAAGATCGATATATTGGACGACTATATTCGGACATCGTAAAAGTTCCGAGTAATTCGGGTATTTATCAGAGTACCGGAGAGTTATGGGAATTCGCCGGGGACTGTATGGGCCTTAGTGGAATAGAGGAGGAGGAAGCCTAGGAGGCCCCCAAGCCCAATCCGAATTAGGTGAGGGGGCCGGCCCCCCTTTCCTTCTTCTCTCCCTCCTCTTTCCTACCTCTCCTACTCCGACTTGGAAGGGGGGGAATCCCCTATGGCGCGCCCAAGAGAGGGCTGGCCCTCCACCTCCTCTACTCCTTATACGAGGAGGGGGGCACCCCATAGACACACAAGTTGATCATTGATCTATTAGCCGTGTGCGGTGCCCCCCTCCACCATAATTCGCCTCAGTCATATCATAGCGGTGCTTAGGCGAAACCCTGCGTCAATAGCTTCATCAACACCGTCATCACGCCGTCGTGCTGAGGAACTCACCCTCGAAGCTCTACTGGATCGTGAGTTCGTGGACGTCACCGAGTTGAACGTGTGTAGATCGCGGAGATGCCGTACGTCCGGTACTAGGATCGGTCAATCGTGAAAACGTACGACTACATCAACCGCGTTGTCATAACGCTTCCGCTTTCGGTCTACGAGGGTACGTGGACGACACTCTCCCCTCTCGTTGCTATGCATCACCATGATCTTGCGTGTGCGTAGGAATTTATTTGAAATTACTACGTTCCCCAACAGAAGCATCCCCTGCACCGTCGGCTGCTCGTGCGCGACGCGGTGCCCAATCGAGGCAGAGCTACGCGCGCTCGACCCGGGGCAACGAGACCCAACCTCACCCGCCAACCTCGGCGACGCCGGCAGACCATCTTTAGATCCGGCGGTGAAAATGGAAAAAGGCAGTGGGAAGTGTTGGGGGAGAGTCCGCGGAGGGTGGGGGTGAAGGGGATTCAGCTTCGCTACGACGACTATAACTCGTTCGGTCGCTTCACATTGACCAAAGGCACGCAGGTGATGATGTGGCACGCGGGAGTCTTCAAGATTCATGCGACGTCTAATAGCATGTTCGGGCAAGTTTTTAGAGAAAAGTCATGAGCCCGACTTTATCAATAAAGCCACCAGGCAATGTTCAACACAAAGCACAAACCATACCAGGAGCATCACCCACATAAACAGTTTGGGAAAGCAGGCATACATGACGCCCAGGCCAGCACACGGCATGCAGGCCGGAAGCCAAGAAAGAGTATGACAAAAGGAACCACCAAGTTCTTCTAGCCGTCGGACTGATGTTGTAGAAGAGAGGTGGCGGTGGCCCGAATCTTGATAGTCATCACATCAAACGCCTCTCGGTGAGCCTCCTTAGTCAGTAATCTCACTGCAAGAATATGCATGATTTAAATACGGAAATGTTAACACCCACACGTGTGGGCGTTGACCATCTCGACCACACACATCCATCACCGTTCAGTACTATACGCACGAATCTTGGCACAATCTGACCGATTTTCTGTGCCACGTAGGACAAGGCGTGTGTGTGGTGTGTGACATAGTTCGCCCATACACCCGTTTTACCACATGGAGGGGCCGGTGTGTGGGCGTTTAGCAGTTCACCCACACACCAGTTTTCATTCACGCACAAGGGCTGGTGTGTGGGCGTTTGCCATCTTGCCCACACGTCTGCCTTCTTTCCCACACCCAAGCTGCCAGTTGCCATGCGTTTTGCAGTGTACATGGCAACTGCCCTAGTGTGATTGCAAGCAGATGGCAACTCTCTCTTTTTTTTACCCGAACATGTCAGTTGCCATATGTTTTGCCTGGTACATGGCAAACTGCCCTAGCATGCACGTAAGCAGATGGCAACTCTTTCTTTTTACATGGCAACTGCCCTAACGTGCTTGTGAGCACATGGCAACTCTCTCTTTTATCCGAACATGTTTTTTTGCCATGCCATTTTTTCAGTGCTACATGGCAACTGCCTAGTGTTAGTAGGTGACAACTCCTAAATTTTTGAAATCATGACAACTGCAGTAGACTAGACCACACATGGCAACATCTGTAGTTGTCAAAAAAATGGCAATCTGGAACTTTGACCTGAGATGGCAACTGTAGTTGAGCAGACATGGCAACTGTATTTGTCCGACATGGCAACCGTAGTTCAGCGACATGGCAACTGCACTTAAACGAACATAGACGAGGGTCCGGCCCATGGTAACTGCGTGCGCGCGGTAAAGTGTCACGTGGGGCGTGCGAGACCATGAGGTAAGAGGCCTGACGTACCGGGCGTGTGGGCGTTATCTATTTCGCCCACACGCACGCATATAAGAGGGACCAGGAGGAAAAAAGACGCGTGGGCGCTAATTGTTTTGCCCACACACAAGCGTGTGAGCTGGTCCTCTTAGGCACCACACAGAACGTGTGGACAGATCCCTTAACGCCCACATTGTGCGATTGCGGTAAACGTCTTGCCGATCCAGGCCGACATGCTGCGTGTTAAATAGAGGGGTTGCGAGCCCAATACGCGTACATGTCGTTGGAGAGATTACAACTTGGGAAACAAGAATACAAGGGATAACAAGATAAAGACTACATGAATATCTATCCTGTCTAACTACTCCTCCTTCGGTAGAGATCCTCCTTGCTGAACACGCCATCATATCACGCATATTGTGTTTAACACCCTCCCTTAATCACAACTTCATCAAGTTGAGATTATACTTGAAAGCCTCAAAACTTTTTGTAGGAAGAGCTTTGGTAAACCCATCTGCAACTTGGTCTTGGGAGTGAATAAACCGAATGTCTAAGAGTTTGTTTGCAACTCTCTCACGAACAAAGTGAAAATCTATCTCAATATGTTTAGTTCTAGCATGGAAAACTGGATTTGCTGACAAATAGGTAGCACCTAGATTATCACACCATAGACATGGAGCCTTAGTGTTTTTCATGCCTAGTTCTTTCAAAATTGACTGCACCCATATGATCTCTGCGGTTGCATTGGCCAATGCTTTGTATTCTGCTTCTGTGCTAGATCTAGAAACCGTGGCTTGCTTCCTTGCACTCCAAGATATCAAATTAGGTCCAAAGAATACTGCAAAACCACCGGTTGAGCGTCTATCATCTAAGCATCCTGCCCAATCTGAGTCAGAGAAAGCACTGATAAGTGTGGAAGATGACTTGCTAAAATTTAAACCAATGCTTAATGTATTTTTCACATATCTCACTATGCGCTTTGCAGCAGTCAAGTGAACTGTGGTAGGTGCATGAAGGAATTGACATACTTTGTTGACAGCAAATGAGATATCTGGCCGTGTCAATGTCAAGTATTGAAGAGCACCTACCAAACTTCTGTACTTTGTACTATTTTCTGAGTCCAGAAGTTCTCCTTCAGCAAGAGATAACTTTTCTGTGCTAGATAAAGGAGTGGGCGCAGGCTTACAACTCTGTAGACCAGCCTTTTTCACTAAGTCTGTTGCATACTTTTCTTGAGAGAGATGAAGGCCATCCTTGTGCTGCTTAACCTCAATGCCAAGAAAGTAGTGTAGATCTCCTAGATCCTTGAGAGCAAATTATGCACTTAAATCCTTCAACAGTGCTGTTATTTCTTCATCAGATGAACTTGTCACAATTATATCATCAACATAAATGAGAACAAATATGGATATTTTTGACTTGTTATAAGTGAATAATGAAGTGTCAGACTTTGAAGGAATAAAACCAAGTGCTTGCATCTTTTTACTGAGACGAGAATACCACGCTCTTGGAGCCTGTTTCAGTCCATACAAAGCCTTGTCAAGTTTGCACACATGAAGTGGTACCTGTGCATTTACAAACCCAGGAGGTTGTTTCATGTAAACCTCTTCTTCCAGAACACCATGAAGAAACGCGTTCTGAACGTCTAGCTGTCGTAGACTCCATCCCCTAGACACAGCAATGGACAGGACAAGGCGTATGGTAGCTGCTTTAACAACTGGACTAAATGTGTCCTCATAGTCAATACCATACCTTTGTTTAAAACCCTTTGCAACAAGTCTGGCTTTGTAGCGGTCAATAGTTCCATCAGCTTTTCTTTTTATCCTAAAGACCCACTTGCAGTCAATAAGATTTTTACCTTGTCTTGGAGGAACCAGGTGCCATGTTTTATTTTCTCTTAATGCCAAAATTTCATCATGCATTGCCTTTCTCCAATGTGCATCACCGAGGGCCTCTTCAAGAGTATTGGGTTCTCCTGGTTCACCTGTTGAACAGATCATCCCATATTTTGCAACATGTTTATAATCAATGGGTTTAATCAGACCTTGTTGTAGCCGTGTGCGACGTGAAGTGGTAGCAGGATGCACTGCAGAGAGCCCTGGCGCAGAAGATCCCATACCCGGATCAGGGTGATCCTCTACCGATCCCGAGGAGGATCTGATCGCAGCTCCAGAACCGGCGTTGTCGATAGTAGCAGCCGTGTGACGCCCCCGATTTGACCGTACACTAATCATGCACGCAAATGTGTACGATCAAGATCAGGGACTCACGGGAAGATATCACAACACAACTCTACAAATAAAATAAGTCATACAAGCATCATAATACAAGCCAGGGGCCTCGAGGGCTCGAATACAAGTGCTCGATCATAGACGAGTCAGCGGAAGCAACAATATCTGAGTACAGACATAAGTTAAACAAGTGTGCCTTAAGAAGGCTAGCACAAACTGGGATACAGATCGAAAGAGGCGCAGGCCTCCTGCCTGGGATCCTCCTAACTACTCCAGGTCGTCGTCAGCGGGCAGCACGTAGTAGTAGGCACCTCCGGTGTAGTAGGGGTCGTCGTCGACGGTGGCGTCTGGCTCCTGGACTCCAGCATCTGGTTGCGACAACCAGGTAGAAGGGAAAGGGGAAAAGAGGGAGAAAAGCAACCGTGAGTACTCATCCAAAGTACTCGCAAGCAAGGAGCTACACTACATATGCATGGGTATATGTGTAAGGAGGCCATATCGGTGGACTGAACTGCAGAATGCCAGAATAAGAGGGGGATAGCTAATCCTGTCGAAGACTACGCTTCTGGTAGCCTCCGTCTTGCAGCATATAGAAGAGAGTAGATTGTAGTCCTCCAAGTAGCATCTCCAAGTAGCATCTCCAAGTAGCATCTCCAAGCAACATCTCCAATAGCATCGCATAGCATATTCCAACCCGGCGATCCTCTCCTCGTCGCCCTGCGGAAAAGCGATCACCGGGTTGTCTGTGGAACTTGGAAGGGTGTGTTTTATTAAGTATCCGGTTCTAGTTGTCATAAGGTCAAGGTACAACTCCAAGTCGTCCTGTTACCGAAGATCACGGCTATTCGAATAGATTAACTTCCCTGCAGGGGTGCACCACATAGCCCAACACGCTCGATCCCATTTGGCCGGACACACTTTCCTGGGTCATGCCCGGCCTCGGAAGATCAACACGTCGCAGCCCCACCTAGGCTCAACAGAGAGGCCAGCACGCCGGTCTAAACCTAAGCGCACAGGGGTCTGGGCCCATCGCCCATAGCACACCTGCACGTTGCGTACGCGGCCGAAAGCAGACCTAGCCTAGTGGCGTTCCAGTCCAATTCGGCGCGCGCCGCTCCGTCGCTGACGTCTGAAGTGCTTCGGCTGATACCACGAC
>NC_041389.1:684778420-684786110 GCF_002162155.2 Triticum dicoccoides | reverse complement strand
GGCAGCGATGAGCGAGAGGGGTTGCGGGGGCGCGAGGAAGAGGGTGGAGGTCCGGCGGCGGCGGGCGTCGCCAGGGAGGCGGCGGCGTCCGAGCCCTCCCCTTTCTCGATCCAGATCGGGATCGATGGGGGGGTGGAGGAGAGACGTGCGGGAGTGGGGAGTGGGCTAGGTCACGGGGGGGAGAGGGGGGTTAGGTAGTGGGGTGGCTCGGTCCGAGTGGGCCGGCCAGTTGGGCCGAGGCCCAGGTGGGCCAAGGGGGTTCTCTCCCCTTTTTTTTCTGTTTCCTTTTCTTCTTTTTTTTTTATTCTATTTCTTTTCAGTTTTCTTTTATTTTTGTTTTATAAAATATAAAAGTTGTATCTTAAATAGTAACACTAATTATACCTCTGCCACAAAAAGGTTTAACCCCCAAATAATATAGTTTAGTATTTTATAAAATACCAACACACTTATTTATTTATTTTACCGACAATTTTAATTAATTTAATGCATTTAGACATTTTATAAAAATGTGGTTCCTCCACCAACATTACTTATGAATTATTTGTTACATTTAGAACATTTTAGTTTTGACTTTTGAAAACTTTAACTGTTTGACCTTATTTTGAATTTGAATTTGAATCGGTTTCGAACCAATGTGAGTTTAGCAACAGTAATCGTGGTGACGTGGCATCATTAGCAAAGGTTTACTGTAGCTTGATTATCCGGGCGTCACAATTCTCCTCCACTACAAGAAATCTCGTCCCGAGATTTAAGAGGAGAGTAAGGGGGAACGGATTTGGTTTCGAAATTCTAATGAGTCTTCTCAAAGAGGTCGATACATTACATTGACGTCTTTATTTCTCTGCTTCAGGTCGTCACGGCGAAGTCGTCCTTTTCTTCGGGAACTCCAACGTACTTACGAATAGGTAAGGGGCAGCTCGGCTACAACAGAATGCTTATGAGGGAAACATTCTGGGGTTAACCCATGAATGAGCATAAATTACCTCTCGAATTGAACCAATAAAATATGTCGAGAGTAAGGTACGAAGGTTCAATAAGAGGTTCCAAGCGGATAGATAGCTGCTCAAAGTCTGAACCAGAGCGAGAAAGGGGTTCAGAGCAACGAGAGTAAGTATTGCGTCTGATACCAGGATAGAGCATTAGGAAGGTGACCCGTGAATTACATACGAAGTCAAGCGTGGGGAATAACTTTGGAAACCGGGGGTGTACAAGAGAGTCAGGTTTCGATCCTGTGGAACTGTGGGTTATGGGCCCACCATGTGGGTTAAAAGTAGGAAGGGCGGTGACATCTTGCACGGTCATGATAGCAAGACATGTCAGAGGTTAGCCTATCAGTTATGTTGGCAACAATGTCGATACCAAGGGCGAGGGACGAAGAGAACCGTTTTCCTGCTCGTTGAACGAGGCGTACCATTAGGCAAAGTTCTCGTCCATCGGTGGTTATCGAAATGTCATCAACAAAGGTAACAGGGTCTCACTGGCAGAGTTGTACACCGAGGTGTTTACATAAGTAGTGGATTATTACTGCTTATATCATATAGATCACAAGAAAGGTTAAACCAAATAATGGAAAGGAAAATGTGTTTAAACACATATATCAGGGGTATATCCTCCCCAAGGACAAGCAGAGCATGATATCCTTGGCAGGATATAATAAAAACTCTTTAGGAAGGGGAAAGAAATTTCATGACAATACCCATACAATGGTGTTTGGTTAATTTCAACAACATTTAGCATGGTGCTTCAATTGTTCTTATTGAAAATCGGAGTAGCATAGACATGCTTCGAGATAGCATTGACATGGTCAACAGTTGAAGATCAGACTTTGGAAACAAAAAGGATCCATCAGGAACAACCTATAGAATAAGTCTTACAATTTCCTCATGGAAGAAAGGATAGCCTTGCTGAAAAGGAAACTATAACAATAGGGCCTTCGGCCAGGTGTGCTAGGCATGACAACACCTTACCGGGTCACATAAAGACCATTGTTATAACTCTTGGAAATATGTTCCAACCATCATATCTGACCAGGATTCAGATCTGATTGGTGTTAGGATAACTCAGATTCAGGATGCCTAAGAAGAAAGGTGCAACACAAATTGTCGAGATGTCATTGTAAGGTTCTCAGGGAAATGAACTATGGGAGAGGGTTCCTAGAATAATAGTTCATCGTTAAACCAAGGAGGGGATGAGAAGGTGGCTGATGGGCATCAGCGACAATTCATCGAGAATTTCAAACGATGGATTTCCACAATAATGTGAACAAGAAGATGACATTTATCAGATCAAATGGTATAATGATGCATGCTCGAGGAAAACATACACAATTAAACATTGGTTGAAAGGTGCACCCGAAATATGGGCTGGGTTGCATGACCAACATTGGAATGGTGATTCAATAATCAACAGTCTAAGAATGAACGACCGACCATTAACTTCAAAGAGATAGGGTTGCTAGAAGGAAAGAATCCAAACAACACCGTTCACTTGTTGGAATTAACACAGGGACCAAGAAAGAATGGTGATGGTGAGAAGTATTTCTATGTCAAGAGTTCTCAAGAGGTGGAACAAATCTCAGAACATTCTTGACATAAAGGACGGTAATACTCCAAGGTAAAGAAGAACAATTGCTGGATAGCAAGGAAACCACGGTACAACACAAAATTGTGAACAAGTTTGTGTTGGGGGGGGGGAAGGCAAGAATGTTGCCGATGATAACTCAAATCATCGAGGGACAAGGATGGTATTTCTCATCATGAATTCAATTGATATCCTAGATGAGCTCAGAATGTTGATGATCACGACACCTTTGTCGCGAGAGTTCATGAAGATGTAATCGATCGGCGACGACATCAATCAAAGTAATGATGAAGTGAAAGGTTATTGGAACCAAGGGTACGACACAACTCGAAACCAAGCTTGTTGTTCAAGGCGAAATGGTATGACGATGAGGATCGACGTAAGGTTAGTTCATCGTCGAAAATTGGTGCTCCGAGAATAAGGACCAGGTAGCACCGTTAGGATCGTCACGACAATGATATAGCCAAACAGGCTAGGAATGGCGTGATCGGGTACAAACTCGTACTTATAGAAGCTTACTGAAGAGTTGTCGAACCGTAGAGCGGACTCGGTTCAGCTATCGGTGTTTTTGAGTGTATAATAACTCAGAGCCCGCGAAAAATTGTAATCAGTGGGAACGTAGCACTTGATGAAGAACTCATAAGGAGTTATGCAGTTCCATGATAATCTCGAGATACCAGGGGGGTAATACTCGACACAAGATCAAAGTAAAGGTGGGACTGGTGTATTGATCCATAGAAGACAATTGTTTTAACTTGTCCGAGAAATGAGATCAAAGAAGAACAATCATGGTCGGAACCACGGTTGCAAAAGGCCAGATCCTAGATATAAGATGAACTTATACCAAAGGAATAATTTATTTAAAGGAAGCTTTAATGATAAGATCTACATCGTGTCCATGGGCATGAACACAAGTTCAAGGTCGACTCCCACTTCTCCAATGCATAACCTTTCATTCACTTCTCACGTTCGATGAAGTTGCAGTGTTGAAATTTTATCTGGTGAAGCACCAGAAGAGTATGACTCGTGAAAACTTTCGGGTTCACACGGTTTAGAGAAGGCATATGTTCAACCCACAGGGGCTTCTTAGAAACGTATACCACAAGTTTCAAGAGTAAATAACACAAGCTCGAAAGTAGAGCAAGGTTGAGAAAGTAGATGATACAATTACCAAGGGCATTATGTATCCAAGGGAAGGCTCACAAGGTTATTGAATATGAAGGATGCTGACGGATAAAATCCAACAATGGGCCTGATGGTCCACAAGGGATCTGACGTGAGCATCGGTACTCAACTAGAGGAAGAAGAGTGCAAGGAGATCAAATTATAGAACCAACTGACTAACTCAATTGTCAAATGCAAAGGAATTATGATTTCCAAATCAAGGGATCAGAAGCAATGCTCTGATTAGGGATGGATAAGTTGAATAGCCTTAGGGTACAATCAACGACAATTGGATTGGTCGAGAACCAATTCCAGTTAAAAGAATGGAAGCTCAGCCGGAAAAGTAATTTATAAGGATCAATGATGATTGCGTGTATTCGCAAACATATTGAGTCAACAGACTCAAAATGGTAATGACAAGGAATGTCAATATGACTATGAGACTTATGGGATTATCCATAATGCAAGCAAGCTAGAATTTCAAGAGCCAAGGCTCCAGAGGATTTTCGGAAGATCGAATATTATTTTGAAGACTTTTGTGAAACACATGAACAACTGGGGATGAGTGGATACTCGACAAGTGCAATAATTAACCGTAGGGGTATTCAGGTGACAAAGAACAGCAAGGTAGTAAGCTCAAAGGATTATCGAAACAACGACGAGTTTTCAGGTTATCTTGTAATAACAAGACCAACTGGGGATGAATGTAAGAATAACAACTGCAAGTAGTTATCCATAAGGGTTTGCAGTGGACGGGGAATTGCAAACGCGATGAACACAAGTTCTCGGGTTAACAACGGAGAGTATCTTCAGGGTCTTCTGGTGCAGCAGACGATCATCAGTAACAAGGGGCTCTCCGGGTGAAAGTGATAACGAGATCCTAGTGTTAGATTTAGTAAACTTCATTTAACCCGAATAGAGGAGAGATCAGAGTCCCAGAGTAAAGGTCGAGGAGTAAAAGATCCTACTACCACCCAATGGCGACGTGTGCCCGTAAGACACACAGCCATGTTAGTAAAAGTTTTGCAATGTCTAGACTCGACTTCGGCCAAGGAGTTGGAAGGGGGATTCCTACAGGCAGTCGGCTCTGATACCAACTTGTGACGCCCCCGATTTGACCGTACACTAATCATGCACGCAAATGTGTACGATCAAGATCAGGGACTCACGGGAAGATATCACAACACAACTCTACAAATAAAATAAGTCATACAAGCATCATAATACAAGCCAGGGGCCTCGAGGGCTCGAATACAAGTGCTCGATCATAGACGAGTCAGCGGAAGCAACAATATCTGAGTACAGACATAAGTTAAACAAGTGTGCCTTAAGAAGGCTAGCACAAACTGGGATACAGATCGAAAGAGGCGCAGGCCTCCTGCCTGGGATCCTCCTAACTACTCCAGGTCGTCGTCAGCGGGCAGCACGTAGTAGTAGGCACCTCCGGTGTAGTAGGGGTCGTCGTCGCCGGTGGCGTCTGGCTCCTGGACTCCAGCATCTGGTTGCGACAACCAGGTAGAAGGGAAAGGGGAAAAGAGGGAGAAAAGCAACCGTGAGTACTCATCCAAAGTACTCGCAAGCAAGGAGCTACACTACATATGCATGGGTATATGTGTAAGGAGGCCATATCGGTGGACTGAACTGCAGAATGCCAGAATAAGAGGGGGATAGCTAATCCTGTCGAAGACTACGCTTCTGGTAGCCTCCGTCTTGCAGCATATAGAAGAGAGTAGATTGTAGTCCTCCAAGTAGCATCTCCAAGTAGCATCTCCAAGTAGCATCTCCAAGCAACATCTCCAATAGCATCGCATAGCATATTCCTACCCGGCGATCCTCTCCTCGTCGCCCTGCGGAAAAGCGATCACCGGGTTGTCTGTGGAACTTGGAAGGGTGTGTTTTATTAAGTATCCGGTTCTAGTTGTCATAAGGTCAAGGTACAACTCCAAGTCGTCCTGTTACCGAAGATCACGGCTATTCGAATAGATTAACTTCCCTGCAGGGGTGCACCACATAGCCCAACACGCTCGATCCCATTTGGCCGGACACACTTTCCTGGGTCATGCCCGGCCTCGGAAGATCAACACGTCGCAGCCCCACCTAGGCTCAACAGAGAGGCCAGCACGCCGGTCTAAACCTAAGCGCACAGGGGTCTGGGCCCATCGCCCATAGCACACCTGCACGTTGCGTACGCGGCCGAAAGCAGACCTAGCCTAGTGGCGTTCCAGTCCAATTCGGCGTGCGCCGCTCCGTCGCTGACGTCTGAAGTGCTTCGGCTGATACCACGACGTCGGGATACCCATAACTACTCCCACGTAGATGGTTAGTGCGTATAGGCTCGTAGCCAGACTCAGATCAAATACCAAGATCTCGTTAAGCGTGTTAAGTATCCGCGAATGCCGAACAGGGCCAGGCCCACCTGTCTCCTAGGTGGTCTCAACCTGCCCTGTCGCTCCGCCACAAAGTAACAGTCGAGGGCCGTCGGGAACCCAGGCCCACCTCTACCGGGATGGAGCCACCTGTCCTTTCAGCCCCCTCGTCAGAATCACTTGCGGGTACTCAATGAGCTGACCCGACTTTAGTCACCATCTGTATAGTATGTATGTATGTATAGTATATACCCGTGATCACCTCCCAAGTGATCACGGCCCAATAGTATAGCAAGGCAGACTGACAAGAATGTAGGGCCAATGATGATAAACTAGCATCCTATACTAAGCATTTAGGATTGCAGGTAAGGTATCAACAGATGTAGCGACAATGTCAGGCTATGCATCAGAATAGGATTAACGAAAGCAGTAACATGCTACACTGCTCTAATGCAAGCAGTATAGAGGAGAATAGGCGATATCTGGTGATCAAGGGGGGGGCTTGCCTGGTTGCTCTGGCAAGAGAGAGGGGTCGTCAACTCCGTAGTCGAACTGGTCAGCAGCAGCGTCAGTCTCGTAGTCTACCGGAGAGAAGAGGGGGAAGAAATAATGAATACAGAGCAAACAAAGCATCACAAATATAACAAGTCAATACGCGGTGTTCGGTGTGCCCTAACGCGGTAGTAGGTGATACCGGTTAAGGGGGGAAACATCCGGGAAAATATCCCCGGTGTTTCGTGTTTCCGGGCAGAGGAGCCGGAGGGGGAAAGTTGCGAGTTCGATAGGTTAGGGGTGTGTGGCGGACGAACGGACTGCGTATCCGGATTCGTCTCGTCGTTTTGAGCAACTTTCATGTTGAAAATATTTTAATCCGAGTTACGGATTAAAAGATATGATTTTCTAAAGATTTTATTAATTTCTGAAATTTAATTAATTATTTAATTTAATTCGAAAATGGATTTATGACATCAGCATGATGTCATGCTGACATCAGCAGTCAACAGGGTGTGGGACCCACCTGTCATTCTGTTTAGTTTAATTACAGATTAGTTAATCTAATTAGTGATTAGGGTAATCTAATCAGGATTAATTAACTTAATTAATTACTTACTTAATTAATTAATTAACATTTTAATTATTTTAATTATTATCTATTTATTCATTTAACATTTTTTTAAATTTTTTTAAATTTTTTTTTAATCCCTCTTTTTTTTTGTTCTGGGGCGTGGGACCCCAAGGTCAGTGGCTCAGGGGGAGCCCTAACGGGCGAACGGCCACGGGTCCCGGGCGTAGGGTGCAGGCGCACCCGAGCGGGCACTCGCCCGCAAAGCAGGACGAGGCCGCCGGGGCACAGACGACGGGGAAGGCCGGCGAGGTTAGGCGCGCGCCGGGCGCGGTCAGCGTCCGACCTGGGCGAGGCAGGCAGTGACGGGCGCGGCTGCAGGTGACCAAGGACGTGGCGGGGGTGTGGGGCTGTGTGCGTGGCCACAACGCGCATGGCACGGGGGCGGCGCACGGTGCGGGTTGCGGGGCGCGCGGCCTTCGGGCGCGGTCGATGCGCGGGGGGGAGAGAGGAG
>NC_041389.1:684769585-684777678 GCF_002162155.2 Triticum dicoccoides | reverse complement strand
GAGCGAGAGGGGTTGCGGGGGCGCGAGGAAGAGGGTGGAGGTCCGGCGGCGGCGGGCGTCGCCAGGGAGGCGGCGGCGTCCGAGCCCTCCCCTTTCTCGATCCAGATCGGGATCGATGGGGGGGGGTGGAGGAGAGACGTGCGGGAGTGGGGAGTGGGCTAGGTCACGGGGGGGAGAGGGGGGTTAGGTAGTGGGGTGGCTCGGTCCGAGTGGGCCGGCCAGTTGGGCCGAGGCCCAGGTGGGCCAAGGGGGTTCTCTCCCTTTTTTTTTCTGTTTCCTTTTCTTCTTCTTTTTTTTATTCTATTTCTTTTCAGTTTTCTTTTATTTTTGTTTTATAAAATATAAAAGTTGTATCTTAAATAGTAACACTAATTATACCTCTGCCACAAAAAGGTTTAACCCCCAAATAATATAGTTTAGTATTTTATAAAATACCAACACACTTATTTATTTATTTTACCGACAGTTTTAATTAATTGAATGCATTTAGACATTTTATAAAAATGTGGTTCCTCCACCAACATTACTTATGAATTATTTGTTACATTTAGAACATTTTAGTTTTGACTTTTGAAAACTTTAACTGTTTGACCTTATTTTGAATTTGAATTTGAATCGGTTTCGAACCAATGTGAGTTTAGCAACAGTAATCGTGGTGACGTGGCATCATTAGCAAAGGTTTACTGTAGCTTGATTATCCGGGCGTCACAAGCCGGGTCTGGACCTTCTGTGGTCGCCAGCTGTGATGCATGCGGCGAATCAGCCACAGAAGATCTGGGCCGACCGGCGTCATCCTCCTCGTGATTTCCCCGGCCCCGCTTCGGCAGGATCTATCCCCGCACTCGTCGGGCGAGTCACAGCCCGCCGCTTGTAAACAAGCGGTTGGGCCTGAGGCCGCGAACGGTCCAGGCCAGCACCGGCCCGCCAACTGTCCGCTGGCGATTGGCGCGCGCGAGGAGAGTCCCCACGGCCTGCCAGGGTCCGCCGCGTGGATGGCGTGGGTGGATCGGTGCGCCCACCTGCGTCTGTCGCGGCTGCACACGGGCCCGCGCCTGCGCCTGTCGGATTCTGTGCAGCAGATCCGCGGCAGAGTTCTGATCCCGAGGCAGATTCGCTGCGCAACGGCAGCACCTGCCCAGATCCCGAGGGGGATTTGCTGCCTAGGTCAGGGCACATGAAATATGGAGCTGCTGCACTGTTTTCTTCACCGTTTTCTGGGATTTTGGCGCCGCTATTTCCTGTATCATCACAAGGCTCATAAAAGTGATTAGTAGGGTTAGTCAACATATGATCATCACAATTAGTAATGCCCCCTTGATCATAGCCAGAGAGATGCGGTGGCAGAAGCAAGATTTCCTTGCGTAGGAGAGCACCGGCATTGGGATGTAGGTCCGCAAAGGGAAACTTGGTCTCATCAAACACGGCATCTCGTGAGATGTAGACCCGTCCGGTGGAGATGTCAAGACACTTGACACCTTTGTGCTGAGCACTATAGCCAAGAAAAGCACATTGCTTTGATCGAAACATGAGTTTGCGATTGTTGTACGGACGGAGATTTGGCCAACAAGCACAGCCAAAGACACAGAGAGATGTGTAGTCTGGTTTAACATGGAGAAGGCGTTCCATAGGTGTTTCACTATTGATGACACGACTAGGGAGCATGTTGATGATGTGAACAGCTGTAAGAAATGCCTCATCCCAGAATTTGAGGGGCATAGAAGCTCCTGCTAGAAGGGCCAGACCGACCTCAACTATATGCCTATGCTTGCGTTCGGCCGACCCGTTTTGTTGATGAGAGTGTGGGCATGATACATGGTGAGATATGCCTATGTTTTGGAAGAAGGAATTGAGTTTCTCGTATTCCCCTCCCCAATCAGATTGAACAGCTATAATTTTGCTGTCAAACTTCCTTTCAATGAGTGCTTGGAAGTTTTTAAAAACTTGAAACACGTCGGATCTTTTCTTAAGAAGATAGATCCAGGTGAACTTGCTATAGTCATCAATAAAACTAACATAGTAAGTGTGTCTGCCAACAGAGGAGGGAGCAGGGCCCCATACATCAGAAAAGATCAATTGCAAAGGTTTAGTGGAGACACTAGTAGATATAGGATATGGTAATTGATGACTTTTAGCACGCTGACATGAATCACAAATAGTTTCAGTATTTCGCTCACCAACAAACGGGAGTTTATTTTTCCTAAGTAGCTTTTCAACTAAAGAAAAAGAGGCATGTCCTAAACGATCGTGCCATCGTGTGGAAGAAAGCTTGATAGCACCACAAGCTTGTTTATTGAATCTTCTAAACTCCGGAATCAACGGGTAGAGCCCTCGAACACATCTACCTCGATAGAGTACTTTCTTCGTTGCCTGATCCTTGATAAAAAAATAAGGATGAAACTCGAGAAAAACATGATTGTCAATAGCAACTCTATGAACAGAGAGAAGATTTTTGTGGGCACTAGGGACATGCAAGATTCTTTTGAGATGTATTTTGCGTTTGGGGGTATTAAAAATTGAATGACCAATGTGACGTATGCCCATACCTTCACCACTTGCCGTGTGGATTTGATCTTTTCCACGATACTTCTCCTTCATGGTGACCTTCTCAAGCTCATTGGTGATGTGATTTGTGGCTCCACTATCGACATACCAATTTGTGTCTACCCCATAGAAACCATCGGCGGCAGCAGCACCTTTTTCTTCATCTTGTGAGGAATCACCATCATCATCTTCGTAATGGTACCAACAGTCCCTCGCCGTGTGACCAAGTTTGCCACAAATTTGGCAGTGAGGGAGGTCCGGACGCGATCTGTTGGAGCCGCCACCACGGCGCCCTTTTGCGCTGCCAGAGCGCCCGCCGCCGCGGGTGTTGTTGGAGAAGCCGCCGCCACCGCCGCCACTGGACCTCCCCTTGCCACGAGAGGAGGAACGAGAGCGAGAGCCGCCACCGCGACCTCTGGAGACAGAGTTGGCCGAGGACCGGAAGCCGCTGCCGCCGCCGGAGCCGTGAAACTGCGCCATACGCTGATCAAAGTTGCTAAGCATAGCGAAAAGCTCATCAAGGGTTACCGGAGTGACTCGGGCGTCCAAGGCGGAGACGAGGGGCTGATAGTCTTGGTCCAGCCCGTGGATGATGTAGGATATGAGCTCGTCGTCTTGGATCGGTTTTCCCGCCGCGGCGAGCTCATCAGCAAGCCCCCTCATGGTGGCGAAGAAGGAGGACACCGATTGGCTGCCCTTCTGCGCGTTGATCAGCGACGTGCGAATGTTGTTGACGCGGCTGAGGGACTGCGACGAGAACATGCTCGCCAGCGCCACCCAGAGTTCGCGCGCCGTGGTGATCACAGTCACCGTGACGAGCACCTCCTTGGATAGGTGTTGGAGTAGATATCCAAGGACCTGCTGATCCTCCTTCACCCAGAGCGGATGGAGAGGATTCGGCCCCTCGGTTTCTTTCCCAGCGGCATCTTTGGTGACGTGGGTTTTGGCCGGCTCGGTCGACGTGCCGTCGACGTAGTGATAGACGCCGGCGCCCCGCAGCTGTGGCGTGATCTGAGTCCGCCACAGGATGTAGTTGGTGCGGGAGAGTTTCTCCGTGACTCCGCCGCTGAGGTTTGGCTGGAAGGAGGAGGAGGTGGAGGAAGACATGCTGTGCACTTTGGTGGAGATGGGTAGCTAGGGTTTTGGGAAGAAGGTAGCTCTGTATACCATGTGCGATTGCGGTAAACGTCTTGCCGATCCAGGCCGACGTGCTGCGTGTTAAATAGAGGGGTTGCGAGCCCAATACGCGTACATGTCGTTGGAGAGATTACAACTTGGGAAACAAGAATACAAGGGATAACAAGATAAAGACTACATGAATATCTATCCTGTCTAACTACTCCTCCTTCGATAGAGATCCTCCTTGCTGAACACGCCATCATATCATGCATATTGTGTTTAACACACATGTGTGGCGGTTATCGGGACCCTTTAAATATGTTCGGGCAAGTTAATCATTAAAGCGATTTCTTTCCTGCGGTAGGCCGTGAGACAGTCGGGCTGGAAAGCCGGGCTCCAAAATCCCCAATCTGCTCCAGGTGGTCAAACCATCCCACCATCCCCCGGCGCACCACCATGGCAGCATCCCCGCCGGCGATCCTGGACGAGCTCTTCGAAGAGATCCTCCTCCGCCTCCCGCCCGACGACCCGGCCTGCCTCCTCCGCGCCTCCCTCGTCTGCAAGGACTGGGGTTGCGCCGTCTCCCGCCCCCACTTCCGCCGCCGCCTCCACGAGCTCCACCGGGCGCCCCCGGTGCTCGGCCTCCTCCACGACCTGGAATGCGAGCGCGTCCCACGATTCATCCCCACCACCGCGTCGTCCTTCTCCCTCGCCGCTCCGGACGGCCGGTTCTGGCGGACCCTCGACTGCCGCCACGGCCGCGCCCTCTTCCTCTCCAACCCCCAGTCCCCGGAAACTCAGGAGCTTCTCGTGTGGGAGCCAATCACGGGTGCCCAGCAGCGCATACCGGTGCCCGCGGCGCTCGAGAGCAACTTCCCCATGGCGGCCGTCTTCTGCGCGGCGGACGGGTGCGACCACCGCGCCTGCCTCGGGGGCCCTTTCCGCGTGCTCTTCATCCTCTCGGTCGTGGTAGGCCAAGTCACTGACGACGACTGCTATCTCACGTCGGCGTGTGCATACTCGTCGGAGACTGGCACCTGGGGCGAGCCGACCTCGTTGCCCCGCCGCTCGCCCATGCCCATGATCTTTACATTTTATTCCAGTGTGCTCGTTGGAAAGTCTCTGCTCTACTTCATGTCTGATGATGGATTCATTCTAGAGTGTGACTTGGCAAGGCACAGACTGGCTGTGTTCAACCCACCAAACCATGAGCTGGTCTGCGGCCAATATACCATCATGCTCGCCGAGGACGGTGGACTGGGAGTTTGCCAAAGGTTGAATCAGCAGCTCAAATTGTGGTCAAGGGAGGTGAGTGACAGGGCTGATGCACGATGGATGCTGAGCCGGGTCGTCTACCTGGAAAATTTGCTCCCAGTTGGTGCTCTTGTGGATGCAGAGACCAGAGTGCAAGTGCTGGGCTTTGCCGAGGGAGCAAATACCATTTTCCTGACCACGGTTGATGGCATCTTCATGATCGAACTGCAATCAGAGCGGGCGAGGAGGGTGTGCGGTGATCATCTCTTTTGTTATTTGATTCCAGTTGTCAGCTTCTACACTCCTGTGCCTCGAGGTGAGCACAGGGATCCGTCGTTGAAGCATAGTGAGGATTCAGGTGGTGGGGAGCAAGGAGGGGAGGAGAAAACAGAGGAACACCAATTGATCAACGAAATGAGTCAAATGTTACCAAGGGGGACTTTGTCAACGCTTTCGATTGCATCAACCACGCCATAGAGAACAGGTTAGGATTCTCTTCCCAAAAGCCGCTAGCCCCGCTGAAGTGTGCCAATGTGTTATTTGTGTGGAAACTAACTTGGAACTAGTTTGGTGCTTTCTTGGATCTGTTATTGTTCTATAACATGTCCCTAGTCGCTCTGAACCTTTGGCTTCTGTATTTTGTAAGACAAGGATTAGTGGGGTTCAAGGTGTTCTAAGATGTCCCTAGTTGCTATGAATGTGTTGCTGTTTGAGATGTCACTCGTTAACAATACTTGGGAGTCAGAGCCTAGTATGTTCTATTATTGATGTGCACTTTGTGATTATCATCGTATCAAAGTATGATTACCATGCTATCCAGTACTAGCTAGTTCCAAATATCTCATCACTCTGCAGTTTATTCGTACTGTACTTCATGATCTGAGCAGACACTAGCCAGTTGTTTGAAAAGGCAGCCAATAGAACAAACTTAGCACCTTGTATCGTCAAATTGGTTGACAGGATAATTATAGCTGTGCTGTCCTATCATAGATCACAGTAACTCTCTGCCTTAACAATTATAGACTGAAGTTGTATATCTTTATTGTCAGGGTTCCACCCTATGATGAAGTTGCTCCTGAGTGTACCAGCATGGTTTACGGACATGTATGCGTCTTGCTATATGAAGAATACTTGAAGACTTCAACCAGCAAAGATGATGCTGGGAACTCAAACGACCTCAGGTAGCAATGTTGATGATGCTCCACCTTCAGAGAAAAGGTGATTCTGAATAATATGCTGTATATACTACTGATCCTTTTGCCCCAGAGGCCCAGACCGGTGTTGCTAAATACTCACAAGTTTTCATTATTCTCTAAGTATTTGTGTGAAATTTTATTTGTATGTAGCAGTTTCTCAAACAAGTAGTGAAACCAACTGAACCCAGAGCTGTTAACATAGCATGAATGCTGGCCCAAGGGAATCATATTACACACGCAGATGTGAAGTGTGTTTGGGACTTGGAACAGACTGTCATTGGAAGAGCGTTCAATATAAGTTATTTTCCTGATAGTTAGTGTGTATTATTAAGTTTTAAAACATGGATAGTGGCTAGATGATGTTGCACATAGAAAACTTTAGCTTGGTCATAACCAGCTTCTTTATAGCTGTACATAGTTTGACCATATACCCAGTCACACTACAGCTATATCTACAACTACAGTGAGTGATCAGTCCCACCCACAAAATACTCTCCATCAGTGAGCTCTTAGAGCCAACCATGACTACCTGTTCTGTCGCAGTGATTGCCTGTCATGGTGGAGGCAGTAAGCAATTTGGGTTTTTATCACACTAGATGTGACATTTCAGTGAATGTGTGGTTTATCACAATCTAGCATATTGAAAGGAACTGAACATGTGTGCTGGTACAGAGAAAGTTCTGTCCAAAATGAGGAGCATCACAAATGAAGTTGGACATAAGGAAAAAAAAATCTTTTTTAAACTGTCGAGGCACCAATATATGCAAGATCCCAAGTACTTGCCATAGAATCCACACCTTACAGAGCAAGAACAATTAATTGACAAACAGTAAGAGAAGTGAAGAATAATACACTTGCACCATAGTACAGCAGGAGGTGAATATTGCTGCTGATCATTCTCTATGCTTATTTGCATAAACTGAGAACCGTGCAGGAACCGATACTTCCTGTACAGGATGGGTGCAGCTTATGAGGCATGAAACCTTTGGGAAAAAATCATATTATTTTGTAAGTCTAGAAACAGGGGGAACACAAACAAACAGTGAGAAAACTAACTTATCCAGAATATACAAAGTATGTAAATAACAACACTTCTTATTGTGGGAAAGAAAGAACAATTCAAACTACGGTTACTTGATAGGAAATGTAACTTTTTTTACATGAAAGGTAACTCTGCTTTTATCTTTGTGCCCTGGTACTTTTCCTGAATAATTATTTGTCTGTAATAGCAGCAATCTTAGTTGTGCTGCTATTCACCTCCAGTTCCTCCTACGCAAAATGAAAAATTGATAGAAAAATATGTGCCAACGGCATGGCTGCATATTCCTTGCAGGTTCAGGCACTCTGTAAGGATGGTGCTACAGCTCTAAGTAGAAACTAGATGGTGTACTAATCCAGTTCAATAACATAGCAGACCTGCAATGGAATTAGCTATGCATGATGTCTACTTATAGAGCAACGTTGGACACAATGGAAACACATGAGCTGGACTGGAATGATAATATTAGGCGTGCTAACGATGTTGGTCATTTTCTTGACACAAAGGCACGGCTGAAATGTATGGAATAACCTACAATACAACGTACTCCCTCCGTTCGGAATTACTCGTCCAAGAATGAATGTATCTAGATGTATTTTAGTTGTAGATACATCCATTTTTGTGACAAGTAATTCCAAACGGAGGGAGTAGGAAGTAATTCATCTTCTGCCCATCTTCTCAATAAATGTAGCATTTGCTGCAGAAGGTGCTGTTCATCTGAGGTAATCAAGAAAATATGCAATGAACATCAGGACAGATTGTACTACATATTACTCTGAACATCTGGACCAACGCAAGTTTTGGTGGTCAAACATCAGGACCAACTTTTGATTTTTGCATCTTGGAGGCAATAATCATGTCTAGGATTTACCGATGTAACCTTTATGTTTTCCTGCTTCCAACAATGCTGGATTGTGATGCGCCTTTTTTCTAAAAAAAAACAT
>NC_041389.1:684763707-684769277 GCF_002162155.2 Triticum dicoccoides | reverse complement strand
AAAGTCGACCGATGAATAAATTAAATCCAGGCAACTTATTAATAAAAAGATTTTGTTCACAAAGCGATAAATGAATATGTGTAGGGATTTTGCATTTGGCATACAAGGTACGGGCGAGATAACGTTGCAATTTTCAGGAATTCGATGTTTCAGGAGTTTTCATTCAAAAAAAACATAAGAAATTTGCTGTTTGAACAGTGGAAAAGTGAGGCTCCAAAATAGGAAAACTTTGTTTTTGCCTACATTCCTTATGCCACTCTAAAATTTGACATATCACTTTTGCCGCTCTTAGTTTTTGACAATACATCACAAATGCTATTCCGTGGCAAAAGCAATAACTTTTCATTTCACTTTTGTCACTCTTAGATTTTGACAATGTGTCGCAATTGCCGCTCTAAAATTATTGTTTTTGCCACGAAATGACAATTATGATGTATTGTCAAAAACTAAGGGTGGCAAAAGTAAAATGTCAAATTCTAGAGTGGCATAAGCAAAGTGGTCAAAAGTTAGAGCGGCAAAATCCCGGACCTAGTTAAAGCAAAATGGCTCCAAAATCCCCAATCTCAACACACAGAGTCAGACCTAGCCACCCCCATGGCAGCAGCGCCGCCGCCACTCCCGGAGGAGATCCTCCTCCGCCTCCCGCCCGACGACCCGGCCTGCCTCCTCCGCGCCTCCCTCCTCTGCAAGGCCTGGGGCTGCGCCGTCTCCCGCCCCCACTTCCGCCGCCGCCTCCACGAGCTCCACCGGGCACCCCCCGTGCTCGGCTTCCTCCACGGCTGCGACGACGACCGCGTCCCCCACTTCACCCCCACCACCGCGTCGTCCTTCTCCCTCGCCGCTCCGGACTCCCGCTCCTGGCGGGCCCTCGACTGCCGCCACGGCCGCGCCCTCTTCCTCTCCAAGGGTGACGCACAGGAACTCCTCCTGTGGGAGCCAACCACGGGCGCCCAGCAGCGCGTGCCGGTGCCCTTCGCGTACGATGACATCCGCCGGGACGAGGAGCTGACAGTGTACGCCACCGCGGCCGTGTTCTGCGCAGCCGACGGGTGTGACCACCGGGACTGCTTCAGAGGCCCTTTCGGCGTGTTATTCGTCTTCTGCGTCGAGCAAGACGGTGACGGTGACAACGGGGTGTGTGTCACGTTGACGCTCCTATACTCGTCGGAAACCGACTGCTGGGATGAGCTGCGCTGGATTTTCCATGACTTGCCCATGTGTTTTACATTTTCTTCCAGCGTGCTTGTTGGGAGGTCTCTGCTCTACTTCATGTCTGATGATGGGTTCATCCTAGAGTATGATTTGGCACGGCATCGCCTGGCCATTTTGGACCCACCGAACTATGAGTCGATCTATGATGCCCGATATAACATCATGCTGGCGGAGGACGGTGGACTGGGAGTTAGCCAAGAGATGAATCCGCATCTCAAATTGTGGACAAGGGTGATTGAAGGCGCCGATGACCGATGGGTACTGAGCCGGGTCATTTACTTGCAAAATTTGCTCCCAGATGGTGCCCTCATGGAGCCAGCAAGTTCATTGTATGTGTTGGGCTTTGCTGAGGGAGCAAATGTCATTTTCATGACCACGGTTGCTGGCCTCTTCACGATTGAACTACCATCAGAGCGGGTGAGGGTGTGTGATGATCATGGCTTATGTAATTTGATTCCAATTGTTAGCTTCTACACTCCTGTGCCCCGAGGTGAGCAAAAGGATCCATCGTTTGGACCCAGTGAGGGTGCGGGTGATCAGGAGGGAGGAGGGGAGGAGGAGGAGAACACAGTAGGTCAGGCACATCAGTTGTTTGACAATGGGTCCAACATTATCAAGGAGGGGGGCTTTGTGGGCGCCTTCGGTTACACCAGCCATGACCTCGAGAATAGGTTAGGATGCTCTTCCCAAAAGCTGTTAGCCCTGCTGAAGCAAATAACCTGCAATTAGTTCAGTGCTCTTTCGGATCTGCTGTTGTTTGAATATGTCCATAGTTGATCTGAGCCTATGACTTTCTGCGGTGATGTGGTTACCCAGCTATGAGTGTGTTGCTGTTTGAGGTGTTGCTCGATAGAGGCTAGTATTTCTGTTATGATGTGTGCATTGTGATTGGCATCGTATCAAAGTGCATTTACTGTGCTATCCTATTTGAGAAAGGTTATACGCCTCTCTAGTACTAGCTAGTTGCAAATATCCCATCACTCTGCAATTTATTTGTATATAGTACTCTGTTCTTCCCAAACACTAGCCAGTTGTTAGAAAGTGCAGTCAACACTCAACAGATCCTTTGCAATTGTAGTTGTTGACAGTAATTGTAGCTGTGCTGTTCTATCATACTAGATTACAGTATGTTATAGCCTTTGCAATTATGGACTGATCCTTTATTGTCAGGGTTCCACCAAACGGAGAAGTTGTTTTGGAGTCTACAGACATGGGTGTAGCGCTATACGAAGCTCGAGAGGTGACTGGTCCTTTGGGTGGTGTTCCGAAGACTGCATGAATGAAGAATCGGTGAAGAGTTCAGCATCAGCAATGTTGAAGCTGGGTACTCATGAGGTGATCCTTTTGGTAGCAATGTTGATGATCCTGAATAATATGTTGTATACCATACCAGAGAAAGATGATTCATTGACTAAAAAAAGGTGATTCTGAAAATTCACAGAAAGCATATATAGACCTGCTTCATTACTCATAAAAAGCTTGTTTATTGATTGTGCATATTTTGAATCTGTGCCTCTCAAAAAATATTTTGAACGCCTGGTGCCATGTGCAGGTTACCAAGCTACCGCCAGCCTTTGCCTTGAACTTTCCCTTATTTTCTCTTGTTTTGACATTTACTCCCTCCTTTCAGAAATATAAGACGTTATAATGTTTTTTCTGAATCGGACGTATATAGACACGTTTTAGTGTGTTTGTTCATTCATTTCAGTCCGTATATAGTCCATATTGAAATACCCAAAACATTTTATAGTTGTCAACAGAGGGAGTATTTTGTCAAAGCAAAGGATTTGAACTACAGCTATGCCTATAATTACAATGAGATAACAGTTAGTCTGTTCTTCCCAAGGAGACACTGAACTTGCTTTCAGTTGTCAACGAATATTTCCCCCTCTTGATGTAGGCTGGCCAATTGATGCCAAGAGAACAAGGCCAAAGGCAACATTGATTTCACTGCCAAACCTTGTAACCGTTTTAAAATTAATTTTAATTTTCTAATAACTTTGAAGGAAAATTTAAACAATAAGTTTGGCAAACAAATCAGGCAACAGAACACCTGTTGACACAAACACAGAAATAGTACCTGATCTAGCTGCAATTACTGCCCCGTCATACTTGATGAATGTTATATGCCTCTCCAGTACTGGCTAGATGCAAGTATGCCAGCACTCTACACTAGCCAGTTGTTAAAAAATGCAGTCTACACTCTACAGAGCCAAGTTAGCACCTTGTGTCATCAATGCAAATTGGTTGACAGGATAACTTTCTGCCTCACGCTATAACCTTAACAATTATAGACTGAAATTGTATGCCATTATTATCAGGGTTCCCCCAATTTCCCTGGAGTCTACCAGCACGGTCTATGGACATGGACGCGGCATGCTGTATGAAGCTCAAGAGGTGATTGATCCTTTGTGTAATGTTTCGTGAAGTCTTGAGATGCGACCAGCAAAGATGATGCTGGGAAATGAAAAAAAAAAAACTGTGGTTGCAATGTTGACGATACTTTACCTTCAGAGAAATGTGACCCTTGATTCATTGTCCCTTTCCCCAGACCAATGGTAATGGTGGTGAAACACGCAGTTTCGCAGAAGCAGTAATAATAAGGTATGAAGTTGCCCTTGTGTGGAATAGTTCCTCAGTTGTTACACACAGAAAAAGGGTATGTACTGTTGCGTATTATGTAACTTGTGTTTGGGACTTGGAAAAGTTTGCCGTGTCGATATATCTCTTGAGCGTTCATCCTCATTCCATAGTAGAACATTTGATATCCAGTTGTTTTGCTAATTGATTGATAGCATCATTCAATTTTAGTGCAGGAAGCTGCAGAAGCGTTATTCAGTTTTCGTAGACGATGTTTCAGAAAGCCAAGACCTAATATATTTTGAACTTCATTGCTGTACACAAAATGAAGCTTCATTGCTGCATTTTGAAATTGTGCCTCTAAATATATTCCGAACGTTCTTTGTCTTGATTACCAAGCAACCTCCAGATCTTTGTCTCGATTTTTTGCTTCTCATTTACAGTGAGTGAAACGTTGGGCAAGCAATTTTTTTCCCCATCTCTTGATGAGAGTCATGGCTTATTGAAGCCAAGAGAAGAAAGTAGTGCATAGATCTGAGTTCAAAAATTGCAACACGATGCACGATTAGCCCGTGATTTAGCCCGTGAGGCTCTCCTGAACCAAAATGGAGCTTGCAGACAAAAGTTCCTGCTGGGACAATCGTTGTTTTCCGTCACACATGAGCAAAGCTACCCGAAAACCAGGACACACTTGTCGAAATCAAGTTTTCAGTGTAGACTTGAGATAATTGCATCTATAGTCCTCGTAGTCGCTGGCGACGTCCAACTTAATCCTAGAACTTGCGTATTGCTTCAATACGGTCCCGGTACATGGAAATACGTGATCAATACGGTCTCTAAGGTTGAAACGGCAGTCCTGACTCTACATGTTGGGTACGTATCTCGTATTTTTCGATATGACACGTCAGCATGTCTTCCTGGGACCCGTATGTCAGTGGGTGCGGGAAATAAGAAAAGGAAAACTGCGCTATGGCAGGTTTCAAACCCGCGACGAGGGGCCGATCTTCCCGCGCGCTAGCCATCGCACTAGGTCCTTCATTTCATTTACCTTAGGATGCACGCCTAAAATGAAAATCACGTTGTACCACACACAGATTTTTTTTGGAGCATGCGCGTGGTAGGGAATTAAGCTGGCAGTAGTATATAGGTTTTCGCAAAAAATAGTAGTATTTGCTACTAATAAGATGCACATGGTTTCTATCCTCGAAAAATGCACATGGTTTCGAACCATATTTTCTTTTCTTTTTTCTTTTCTTCCTTTTCTGTTTATTTTAATTTGTAAAAATTAAAATTTGGAAAAATTTCAAATATTGGTCACAGTATACAAAAAATATTAGAACTTTTCAAAAATGTTTCCATTTCCAAAAAAAAATCACGCATTGAAAAAATATTTGTTTTTTTTTATTTTCTTGGATTTTCAAATTGTTCTTGGTTATATATTATTGTTCTGAATTTCAAAATTTGTTCAATAATTCAAAACATGATGTTAGTGTTTTCGATGAATATTTGTTCAACAAGTCTTTTTTCATGTATTTATCTTTTTTTTGTATCTGTCACATGCAAGCACGAATATTGATGAAAATTTTTGCACAGTTATATTACACTACTATACATGCATATACATAAATGTTTGGAATTTTTCAGGCAGTAAAAATCCCTTTTTTACTTAAAAATAACAGGTGCAATGTGTATTTTTTTTGTTTTAAAGCTCCGGCCCAGTTGTCCTCAGTGTGTTTTTTCCTTTGTGCTCATTTTTGTGCGGCCTCCTATTTGGCACG
>NC_041389.1:684725164-684763430 GCF_002162155.2 Triticum dicoccoides | reverse complement strand
TTGAAGTTGCGAACATTTAAAAATTCCTGGATCTTTTTTGAAAACGAGAACATATTTTTGAAATTGCGTAAATGTTCTTTTGAGACTCGTCGACAAGTTTTTTTTTTGCATAGGCAAACATTTGTTGAAATTCGGAACTAATTTTGAAATTAGGAAACATTTTTTGTTTGTGAAAAACATTTTTGATTTCATAAATATTTTTTCTGAATGAGTGAACATTTTTATAAATTTTTGAAATCTTTATTTTAATTCCCAAACATTGTTCTGAATATATTCAAAAAAATCATGGACGTTTTCTGTAGACACGAACTTTTATTTTTGAATCATGAACATTCTTTGAATCAATGAACGTTCTTTAGAAAAATCTCATGACATTTTATAAATTCACGAAATTATTAAAAGATAATGATATGCATATAATAGAGAATGCGCCTTTATTTTATATACACCACAGACTTGGCCTGGCGGATAGCTTGCGCAGTTATGGGCTAGAGGTCGCGGTTTCAAATTCCCACTCCGTCCTTTTTTCTTTTTATTTCTCGGCCCACAGACAAATTGGCCCGTCAGCTATAGAAATATGAGATACGTACATAACATGTAGAGTCGGGACTACTGTTCCAACCTCAAGGACCGTATTGATCATGTATTTTCATGTACCAGGACCGTATTGAAGCAATATGCAAGTTTCAAGACCAAGTTGAACGTCGCCAGCGACTACGAGGACTATAGATGCAATTATCTCGTGTAGACTCCAATGCTAAAAACAAAAAGGAAACAACTAAATATCAAACCCAAAAAGTTGGCAGCATTATGTTTGAGAACTTAGCAGCATTATGTTTGAGACCAGTTGTGCAACTACCACGGCTAAACAAGCATCGAATGAGATGTTGGTAAGGGGTAGTTACCAGGGAAGGTACACATATAAGCTCATGACACAAATGATCATATTACTTGAGCCTTATCCAGACTTTCATAGCGGAAAACACGAAAATGGGAAGGTACATCTCATGACACAAAAGATCATATTGCTTACGTCTAATCAGTCTAGATAAGGCTCAAGCATTACCCAGGAAGGCACACATATAAGCTCATGACGCAAAGAAGAGTTAATTGCACAAAACAACCACATTTGCGGTTAGGTTTTGCAGAAAACCACTTGGTCACTAATTTTTTGCAAAAGTCACCGCATGTATTGAGTTTTCTTTTGCAGAAAACTCTGATCGTCGGATTTGGCCCGTTTGAGCACTTTCCCGACAGAGGGTCCCGGTAGTAAGTAGTTGACTTGGCAAAAAAGTTAGAGACCATGTAGTTTTCCACATACTTAACCGCAAATGTGGTAGTTTCCTGTAATTAATTCCGCAAATGATCATTCAATCTTCTAGTGTGTGCCTCTGAACCTGCAAGGTATACCAAAGTTATATCATGCTAGCCAAAACAAGTACAGGTGGTAGAATAACATCCTTGGCAGTTTAGGTAAATGACACCACATAAATAAACAATAATACAATCGACACTTGATCAAGGCAAATGTGAAGATAGAGAATATCGCCCATCTTCTCTCAACTTTTATGAAAAAGTCCATCGCTCGGTGAAATAGCATGGTGTCCCCATGTTTGGTTTTGGTAATTGATGACAATTCGTATAGATTAATGGTTACCTTGAGTTATATTTGAAGGGTTTGTCCATAGGCATTGCTTGAAGACCATTTATTGGTTTCAAGGTTATAAGAAGGAGATTACATGTTGACCAAGGTGCTATTCAATGAGTTATCCAAAGATTGGTTACACAAGAGTTGAGCCTATTGCAAGCATGTCTTAAAGAAGGAAATTGTGTGAACATTCATGGTTATCTTGAAGACATCATCTTTATGAAGAGAGAAGATAAGATACAAGGTTGATCAAGTCAGGTACAAAGAGTGAATTCAAGTTGATAACACACAAAGCTTAGAAGATGTACTGAGTGGGACCAAGTGATCCCTTAGTATGGTAAATATTGCCTATTACGCTTTGTGTACTAAGCCAATATCTATGTGAGGTTTCTATGTGGGATTAGGTAGCGTTCCATGGGATTTTATCAAAAGGAAGATCTCTTATAACCCATGGATGATAACATCAAGTGGTGACCGTCATCAAGGTTGCGTTGCGCAAGTTCAAGTGGAGCATTACGAAGAGATCACATGCTTGAAGCTTGCCGTCCATTATGGTGATAAATTAATAATGGACATGTGAAGATGTGCCTATGAGAGGCTCACCCATAGTAGAGTACGGGGAGCAATTTACTAGTCTTCAGCAAGCCAACATAATCAAGAAAGGTGGTCCAACTTGAGGGGAACCTTGATAGGTTTTATATCTTACTGGTCTCATGATGTTAGTTGGGAGACCGGGGTATAGGATCGACAGTCGTAGTATCAAGGGGATCTCTTCAATGAGTAGCTTGATCATATAGTTTAGAGAGATCTCAAACCTTTTGCATCCTTGGCATCAGCTTTCTTGGTTCTTGTTTGTCTTTTCTCTATGTAAGGTTTTGGAGCTTGTGATTTTATTCATGACAAGCTCAAGTTCATTGAAAACGGATTTCATATGCATCTTCTATTATGTTTTCGATGTTGGTGGTTTTTGTCGGTTCTTCACTTATGAAGGTTTCACACATCTATATCATTGGCATATTACTATTTCTAATTCTGAATATATCCAGTTATGATTTGACATCTCACGCCATTAGATTTCCATCAAGTTTGAGTTTGTCAAAATCTGAGTTCATTTGCAGGAGTTATTGCAACTTTGGTCTTACACGTTTCTGTAGTTCTGCCTGGACCAGGTGTACCACATGTGCTAGCGCTGGTACCGCTCCTTATGGAGTGGACACAACTATGCACGGCTAGACAGTTGTACCGCGTACTCTAGCGGCTGTACTGCTACTCAATGAGCGGTACTACCGGACAAGGTACAAGTCCAAGTACCGCTCGAGGGGTGATTCCCATGGGTTTGGCAGTGGTGCTCGGGAAGTGGCCGAGCGGTTGTTCTGGTTAATTAATGATAATCGGTAGAACCAGGCAACCAAGTGGTTCTACCACTTTGTTCGCCATGGCCACGCTTGTAGCCGGTCCACAGTTGCCGGTTTTACTGACTGGAGTGGCAACCGCTCCAGTGTTCTTCTGTAATGGTTAAATTCGTGGGGTCCTATAAAAGGGGGTCTTCTTCCCCATATATAAGGACAAAACTTGAGCAAGTTTTCCCCACCATTGTTGACCTCTTGGATCTTGCTTTCTCTCTATTCCTCCCATGTCTCTTCCGTCTTTTTGAGGGAACGGATAGAGGAGATCTAGATCTCTATTTCCACCAATCCATCTCTCCACCAAGTGAGGGGAACCCTTTGGATCTGGATCTTAGAGTTCTTTTGTGTTCTCTTCCTTGTTCTTCCCTCTCATGTTCCTCCATAGCATTAGTTGCTTGGTGGAATTTGGGAGTGAAGGACTTGATCACTTCGTTGCTCTTGCCATTGCATTTTGTGCATCCGTTTGAGTTCTCCACGAGGATTCGTGGAAGTGAAAGTTGAGTAGGTTATTACTCTTGGGTGCTTAGTACCCTAGATCTTGTTCCTCTTGGATGCTTGGACGCCCTAGACGGTTGGTGGTGTTGCAGAGCTCAATCATTATGGTATAAAGCTTTGGGACGCTTTGGGAGCCTCCAATTAAGTTGTCGAGTTTGCCCCGGGCAATTTGTACAGGTTTGGTGACTGCCCTCAAGGGTCTCCATTTGTACGGGTTCGGTGAACGCCCTCAAGGGTCCCTTAATGGAGTCATGACACTTTCCATTATGCGAGGGCATGAGAAGAATATAGTTACGGTGAGCCATGGTGGCGCTTGGAGAGCATTGTGTCTTCACGCTGCTCTAACGGAGATTAGCATCTGCAAGGGCGTGAACTTTGGGATACATTGTTGTCTCCGCATTCCTCGATTATTCTCTTACCCGAGCCCTTTACTTATGAACTTACTTTGTGATAGCCATATTGCTTCATGTTATATATCTAACTATCACATAGTTGTTTATCTTGCTTAGCATAAGTTGGGGGGTGCACATAGTTGATCCTAGTATAATAGGTTCTGTGCTTGACAAATTAAACACTAGTTTTAGTACACATTTGTTCAAGCCTAAAATGTAGTTGTTTTTAAACCACCTATTCACCACCACCCCCTCTAGTCGACATCCACGTCCTTTCACTCGAAAAGTCTGATATGCTCAGGACAAACACCTCAATGCAGGTTTCTAAAACCTCCTTAATGAGGCTGCTCAAACTGACACAGGGGAAGATGCAAACAAGAGGCATAATCATAGATGAACAAGCTCTTAGGAAGGGAGCTTGCTACCTCAAGCATATTGTCCTTGATAAAGAAATTCAGCCCCATGCTTGCAGTGTCTGCGCCATTGTGTTGCAGGTGTTGTAGAACGTAGCAATAATTCAAAAAAATTCCTACGTATCACCAAGATCAATCTAGGAGATTCTAACAAAGAGAGAGAGAGAGAGAGAGAGAGAGAGAGAGAGAGAGAGAGAGAGAGGGAGTGCATCTTCGTACCTTTCAAGATCGCTAAGCGGAAGCGTTACAAGAACGCGGATGATGGAGTCGTACTCGCGGCGATTCAAATCACGGAAGATCCGATCTAGCGCCGAACAGATGGCGCATCCGTGCTCAACACACGTACAAACCGGGGACGTCTCCTCCTTCTTGATCCAGTAAGGGGAGAGGATAAGTTGAGGGAGAGCTCCGGCAGCATGACGATGTGGTGGTGGAGCTTGTGGTATTTCTGCAGGGCTTCGCCAAGCTCTACGGAGGAGGAGGAGGTGTTGGGGAGGGAGGGGCTACGCCAGGGGAAAGGGTGCGGCGGCCCTCCCACCCCCCACTATTTATAGGGGAAGGGGAGAGGGGTCCGGCCCCCTTAGATCCCATCTAGGGGGGGGGGGCAAGGGGGAGGCTTGCCCCCCAAGCTAGGTGGGGGCGGCCCCCTTAGGGTTTCCCCCAACCCTAGGCGCATGGGCCCTAGGGGGGAGTTGGCACCCAGCCCACCTAGGGGCTGGTTCCCCTCCATATTCAGCCCATAGGGCCCTCCGGGGCAGGTGGACCCTCCCGGTGGACCCCTGGAACCCCTTCAGTGGTCCCGGTACAATACCGGTAACCCTCGAACACTTCCAATGACCGAATAAGGACTTACCATATGTAAATCTTCATCTCCAGACCAGTTCGGAACTCCTCATGACGTCCGGGATCTCATCTGGGACTCTGAACATCCTTCGGTAACCACATACTATTTCTCATAACAACTCTAGCGTCACCAAACCTTAAGTGTGTGGACCCTACGAGTTCGGGAACCATGCAGACATGACTGAGACATCTCTCCGACCAATAACCAACAACGGGATTTGGATATCCATGTTGACTCCTGATGACCCACAAGTGTAGGGGATCTATCGTAGTCCTTTCAATAAGTAAGAGTGTCGAACCCAACGAGGAGCAGAAGGAAATGATAAGCGGTTTTCAGTAAGGTTTTCTCTGCAAGCACTGAAATTGTAGGTAACATATAGTTTTGTGATAAGATAAGTAGTAACGAGCAACAAGTAAATAAAGTAAATAAAGTGCAGCAAGGTGGCCCAATCCTTTATGTAGCAAAGTATAAGCCTGGACAATTTCTAATAATAATAAAGGAGCTCCCGAGGACACATTGGGAATTATCGTCAAGCTAGTTTTCATCACGCTCAAATGATTCGCGTTCGGTACTTTGATAATTTGATATGTGGGTGGACCGGAACTTGGGTACCGCCCTAACTTGGACAAGCATCCCACTTATGATTAACCCCTATTACAAGCATCCGCAACTACGAAAGAAGTATTAAGGTAAACCTAACCACAACATTAGACATATGGATCCATATCAACCCCTAACGAAGCAACACATAAACTAGGGTTTAAGATTCTGTCACTCTAGCAACCCATCATCTACTTATTACTTCCCCATGCCTTCCTCTAGGCCCAAATAATGGTGAAGTGTCATGTAGTCGACGTTCACATAACACCACTAGAGGAAAAGACAACATACATCTCATCAAAATATCGAACGAATACCAAATTCACATGACTACTAATAGCAAGACTTCACCCATGTCCTCAGGAACAAACGTAACTACTCACAAAGCATATTCATGTTCATAATCAGAGGAGTAATAATATGCATAAAGGATCTGAACATATGATCTTCCACCAAGTAAACCAATTAGCATCAACTACAAGGAGTAATCAACACTACTAGCAACCCACAGGTACCAATTTGTGGTTTTGATACAAGATTGGATACTAGAGATGAACTAGGGTTTTGAGAGTAGATGGTGCTGGTGAAGATGTTGATGGAGATTGACCCCCTCCCGATGAGAGGATCGTTGGTGATGATTTCCCCCTCCCGGAGGGAAGTGTCCCCGGCAGAACAGCTCCGCCAAAGCCCTAGATTGATTCCGCCAAGGTTCCGCCTTGTGGTGGTGGAGTTTCGTCCCGTAAGCTTGCCCATGATTTTTTCCAGGGTAAAAGTGATGATATAGCAGAAGATGGACGTCGGAGGCCCACCAGGGGGCCCAGGAGATAGGGGCGCGCCCTATAGGGAGGGGGGGGGCGCCCCCTGTCTCCTGGACAGAGTGTGGGCCCCCTGGCCTATTTCTTTCGCTTAGAAATTCTTATTAATTCCAAAAAGTTGTTTCGTGGAGTTTCAGGACTTTTGGAGTTGTGCAGAATAGGTTTCCAACGTTTGCTCCTTTTCCAGCCAGAATGCCAGCTGTCGGCATTCCCCCTCTTCATGGTAAACCTTGTAAAATAAGAGAGAATAGCCATAAGTATTGAGATATAGTGTGTAATAACAGCCCATAATGCAACAAATATTGATATAAAAGCATGATGCAAAATGGACGTATCAACTCCCCCAAGCTGGGACCTCGCTTGTCCTCAAGCGGAAGCCGAAATCGAAAAATATGTCCACATGTTTAGAGATAGAGGTGTCGATAAAAATAAAATACGGACATGAGGGCATCATGATCATTCTAATAACAGCAACATATATAGATTTTGTCATATGATTTCCTATGCTCAAGTAACAAGCAATTCACAATATCAAGTATGGTTCAAAAACTTCATTGGGAACTAACAAACTATAATCTCAGTCATTGAAGCAATTGCAATTTATTGTAACATCAGAAAGAGTCAATAGTAGAGCTTTTCAGCAAGCTCACATACTCAACTATCTCGTAGTCTCCTACAATTGCTAACACTCACGCAGTACTTGTGGTTATAGAGTTTCAGCCGAACACTGAGAAAGATAGGGGCTTATTGTGTTGCCTCCCAACGTATTTACCTTTAGGTGATGTCAACAATAATAGCCCATGCTAACTTACATCCAATTGGATATATATATCATGATCTTTCAAACACGAGGAGCTTGCCAAAGGATAAAATAAAAAGGGAAAGGTGAAGATCACCTTGACTCAAGCATAGAGTAAAAAACATAAAGTAAAAGATAGGCCCTTCGCAGAGGGAAGCAGAGGTTGTCATGCGCGTTTACGGTTGATGCATAAAATCTTAATGCAAAAGAATGTCACTTTATATTGCCCCTTGTATGTGGACCTTTATTATGCAGTCTGTCGCCTTTATTACTTCCACAACAAGTTCGTACAAAGCTTATTTTCTCTGCACTAATAAGTCATACATATTTAGAGAGCAACTTTTATTGCTTGCACCGATGACAACTTACTTGAAGGATCTTACTCAATCCATAGGTAGGTATGGTGGACTCTCATGGCAAAAACTGGGTTTAAGGATATTCGGAGGCACAAGTATTATTTCTACTTGGTGCAAGGAATTTGGCTAGCATGAGGGGGAAAGGCAAGCTCAAGATGTTTGGAAGGTCAATGACAATATACTTTAATTGAGATGTCGGAAAACATAAACCATTATGTTGTCTTTCTTGTCCAACATCAACTCTTTTAGCATGTCATACTTAATGAGTGCTTCACAATCATAAAAGGTGTCCAAGATAATATATTTATATGTGAACCCCTCTTTCCTTATCACTTCCTATTAATTGCAACGATGACCAAGGCTACGTTCATCAACTCTCAACAATTTTTATGCCTCATACTTTCTATGTGTGAAGTTATCACTATCCATAAGATCAATATGAACTCTTTTATCATTTCTACTTTCTCAAGATCATAGCACATAGCAAAGCCCTTGACTCAACACTAAACTTTATTATAGATAGCACACAGACTCGAATACATAAAGAGATCACAAAGCAAAACTCAAACTACTTGATATCAAAACTTCAAACTACTAGATCAAGACACTACTAAAAGGATCGAACTAAATAAAGCGGTAAAGATAGGAGTGTGATGGTGCTACGATACCGGGGCACCTCCCCCAAGCTTGGCAGTTGCCAAGGGGAGTGCCCATACCCATGTAATTATTTCCTCGGTGGTGGTGAAGTAGCAGTTGTTGATGATGTAGGCTTGTCGTTCGTCTTGCAAGGCATAGGTTCTCCATCATAAAAGGATGATCGAGTCTCTGGGATCCTTAAATCTGCAGCCATACTCATTCGCTTGAATCTATATTCATACTCACAGTTCTGGTTTTGCAGGTCATAGATCCGGGCTTGGAGGTGCTCGATTTTCTCTTGAAGCTTGAAGATGGTCTCCCCAATGACTTTAGCATCTATCTTGTGGTTGTTGGTGAACTCCGTGATCATCATCTGCTTGGCGTTGAGTCCACGCTCCACCATCCCTTGGCACTTGAAAACTTCCTGCTCCACGGCTTCGAGCTTTGTCTCCACGCTCCCGGTACGCCTTGGTCCCTCCACATCGCGGATGTGCAGCACCCCCTCACGCATCCCAATGGTTTAAGGGTGTTGCAGCACCTCCGCGATATAGGGGTTGATAACCCTCTCGAAAAACTTGTCCTTAGGAGCGCTTGGAGACGTCATGATGCTCTAGGTCTGAAATAGAAACAGCTCGATACGAAAACAGAGGATATTTGCGTGATACGGTGGTCAAAACCTTCGGGAGTATATATAATGAATTTTTACCAACGAAAATACGTAACATACAAGAAAACAGAGTCCGGGAGGCACACGAGGTGCCCATGAGACAGGGGGCGCGCCCTACAGGGGGGGGGCACCCTCCACTCTCGTGGGAGCCTCGTGTCCCTTTCGGACTACTTCTTTCTTCCTAAAATTCTTAAATATTCCAAAACTGATAAAAATTGCCATTGGAGTTGTTTTGGAGTCGGTTTACTTACCGTACCACATACCTATACCTTTTCGGAGTCTGAAACGTTCTGTAAAGTGTCCTTTATGTATTCCTCAGGGGTTACAGTTTCAATAATATTAGTTTCAACATTGATAGGATTACCTGAAATATAGTGTTTAATTCTTTGACCGTTTACCACCCTCAGATTTGTGCCTTTGAAGTTGTTGATTTTTATAGCACCAGAACGATAGACCTCCTCGATAACATAGGGACCTTCCCATTTTGAGAGAAGTTTTCCTGCAAAAAATCTTAAACAAGAGTTGAATAATAACACATAATCTCCTACGTTAAGCTCACGCTTTTGTATCCTCTTATCATGCCAGCGTTTGACTTTTTCTTTGAATAGCTTGGCATTCTCATACGCTTGGGTTCTCCATTCATCAAGTGAGCTAATATCAAATAACCTCTTCTCACCGGCAAGTTTGAAGTCATAATTGAGCTCTTTGATAGCCCAATATGCCTTATGTTCAAGTTCCAGAGGTAAATGACACGCTTTCCCATAAACCATCTTATAAGGAGACATACCCATAGGATTTTTGTATGCAGTTCTATAGGCCCATAATGCATCATCAAGTTTTTTGGACCAATTCTTTCTAGATCTATTCACAGTCTTTTGCAAAATTAATTTGAGCTCGCTATTGCTCAACTCTACTTGACCACTAGACTGCGGATGATAAGGAGATGCTATTCTATGATTGACATCATACTTAGCAAGCATCTTACGGAAAGCACCATGAATAAAATGTGAATCACCATCAGTCATGAGATATCTAGGGACTCCAAACCTCGGAAAAATAACTTCTTTAAGCATTTTAATAGAAGTGTTATGATCAGCACTACTAGTTAGAATAGCTTCTACCCACTTAGTAACGTAATCAACAACAACTAAAATATGTGTATAACCATTAGAGGCAGGAAAAGGTCCCATATAATCAAAGCCCCAAACATCAAATGGTTCAATAACAAGAGAATATTTCATAGGCATTTCTTGACGTCTACTAATGTTACCTATTCGTTGACATTCATCACAGGATAAGACAAACTTACAAGCATCTTTGAAAAGAGTAGGCCAATAAAAACAAAACTATAGTACCTTGTGTGCAGTTCTATCTCCAGCGTGGTGTCCTCCATAAGATTCAGAGTCACACTTACGTAGAATCTGTTCCTGTTCATGCTCAGGCACACAACGTCTAATAATACCATCTACTCCTTTATAAAGGTGTGTATCATCCCAGAAGTAATGTCTTAAATCATAAAAGAACTTTTTCTTTTGCTGGTATGTGAAACTAGGCGGTATATATTTAGCAACAATGTAATTAGCATAATCAGCATACCAAGGAGCAGTACGAGAAGCATTGACGACCACTAATTGTTCATCAGGAAAGCTATCATTAATAGGCAGTGGGTCATCAAGAACATTCTCTAACCTAGACAAGTTATCTGCAACGGGGTTCTCAGCTCCCTTTCTATCAATAATATGCAAGTCAAATTCTTGGAGCAAGAGAACCCATCTAATGAGTCTAGGCTTAGCATCTTTCTTTTCCATAAGATATTTAATAGCAGCATGATCAGTGTGAATAGTAACTTTGGAATCAACAATATAAGTTCTAAACTTATCACATGCAAACACAACTGCTAAGAACTCTTTTTCAGTAATAGCATTATTTCTCTGGGCAGTATCAAGAGTCTTACTAGCATACTGGATAACATTCAATTTCTTATCAACTCTTTGCCCAAGAACATCACCTACATCATAATCACTAGCATCGCACATAATTTCAAAAGGTAAATTCCAATCAGGTGGCTGAACAATAGGTGCAGTGATCAAAGCTTTCTTAAGTGTTTCAAAAGCTTCTACACAATCATCATCAAAGACAAAAGGAATATCTTTTTGCAATAAATTAGTCAGAGGCCTAGAGATTTTAGAGAAGTCCTTAATGAACCTTCTATAAAAACCGGCATGACCGAGAAAACTTCTTATACCTTTTATGTCCTTGGGACATGGCATCTTTTCAATGGCATCAACTTTGGCTTTATCAACTTCAATACCTCTCTCGGAGATCTTGTGCCTCAAGACAATGCCTTCATTAACCATAAAGTGACACTTTTCCCAATTCAGGGCGAGACTAGTGTCTTCACATCTCTGTAAAGCTCGATCAAGGTTGCTCAAACAATCATCAAAAGAGGATCCATAGACGGAGAAGTCACCCATGAATAGCTCACAAATCTTTTCACAAAAATTAGAGAATATAGCCATCATGCATCTTTGAAAGGTAGCAGGTGCATTACATAAACCAATAGGCATACGTCTATAAGCAAAAGTACCAAAAGGGCAAGTAAAAGTAGTTTTAGATTGATCCTTCGCACACACAGGTATTTGAGAGAAGCCAGAATAACCATCTAGAAAGCAAAAATGTGTGTGTTTGGATAGCCTTTCTAGCATTTGATCAATAAAAGGTAAATGGTAATGATCTTTCTTAGTAGCTTTATTTAACTTACGGAAATCAATTACCATCCTATAACCTGTAATAATTCTTTGCGGGATCAATTCATCTTTATCATTGGGAACGACGGTAATACCTCCCTTTTTAGGGACACAATGGACAGGGCTTACCCATTCACTATCAGCAACGGGATAAATAATACCTACCTCAAGGAGCTTTAGTATCTCCTTTCTTACCACTTCCTTCATCTTGGGATTTAATCGTCTTTGAGGATCTCTAACTTGTTTGGCATCTTTCTCCACTGAAATCTTGTGTTGACATAATGTGGGACTAATGCCCTTAAGATCATCCAGAGTATATCCAATAGTTGCACGGTGCTTCTTCAGAGTTTTCAATAATCTTTCTTCTTCTTTCTCTGAAAGGTTAGCACTAATAATAACAGGATATATTTCTTTTTCATCAAGATAAGCATACTTAAGATTATTAGGTAATGGTTTAAGTTCGAACACGGGATCACCCTTGGGTGGAGGGGGATCCCCAAGAATTTCAACAGGAAGGTTATGTTTCAGCATAGGTTCCTGTTTAAGGAACACTTCATCTATTTCTTCCCTTTCCTTCATAAACATATCGTTTTCATGGTCTAGCAAATATTGTTCTAACGGATCAGTTGGAGGAACATCAATGGAAGCAAGACCAATAATCTCATCCTTACTAGGTGGTTCCCTTTCACGAGGTTGTCTACTAAACTTAGCAAAATTAAACTCATGAGACATACCATCTACGCCAACAGTGACAATATTCTTTTCAGAATTAATCTTAGGACTAGCAGTATTCAAGAAGGGCCTACCAAAAATAATGGGACAAAAGGCATCTTGTGGGGAAGCAAGAACAAGAAAATCAGCAGGGTATTTAACCTTCCCACACAAAACTTCAACATCTCTAACAATCCCAATAGGTTTAATGGTATCCCTATTAGCAAGCTTAATAGTAACATCAATGTCTTCTAATTCAACGGGTGCAATGTCGTGCATAATTTCTTTATAAAGATCATAAGGTATCGCACTAGCACTGGCACCCATATCACATAAGCCACGATAACAATGATCTCCTATTTTAACAGAAATAACAGGCATGCCTACGACAGGTCTACGTGTCTTAGTATCAGGTCTAGCAATATTAGCAGTCTCACCCAAGAAAGAAATAACATGCCCATCTAAGTCCTCATCCAAGAGATCTTTAACCATAGAAATACTAGGTTCAACATTAATTTGCTCAGGAGGTGTATAAGTCCTAGTATTACTTTTACAAACAACAGTCGAAGCTTTAACATGATCCTTTATCCTAACAGGAAAAGGAGGTTTTTCAACATAAGCAGTAGGAATAATAGGATCACTATAGGTAATAGTCTTTTCTTCGACTGTAATAGGTGCAACTACTTTCACTTCAACAGGAGGATTATATTTAAACCACTTCTCCTTAGGGAGATCAATGTGAGTAGCAAAAGATTCACAAACAGTAGCTACTATCTCAGAGTCAAGTCCATACTTAGCGCTAAATCCACAAAAAACATCGGTATCCATAAAAGATTTAACACAATCAAACTTAGGTGTCATACCTGACTCCTTACCATCGTCGGAACCCCAATCTTTAGAGTTGCGTTTAATTCTTTCCAATAAGTCCCATTTGAAATCAATAGTCTTCAGCATATAAGAACCAGCACAGGAAGTATCGAGCAGGTTGTGATTATCAAGAGAAAGCCGAGCATAGAAATTCTGAATAATCATTTCCCGAGAGAGCTCATGACTGGGGCATGAATATAACATTGACTTAAGCCTCACCCAAGCTTGAGCGATGCTTTCTCCTTCGCGAGGCCAGAAATTATATATGTAATTACGATCACGATGAACAAGATGCATAGGATAGAACTTCTGGTGAAATTCCAACTTCAATCGCTTATAATTCCAAGATCTTGTATCATCACATAGCCTGTACCATGTCATTGCATCTCCCTTCAAAGATAAAGGTAAAACCTTCCTTTTGACAACATCATCGGGAATACCTGCAAGGTGAAATAATCCACGAACTTCATCCACAAAGATAAGGTGTAAATCGGGATGCAACGTTCCATCTCCTGCAAATGGATTAGCTAGCAGTTTCTCTATCATACCCGAAGGAATCTCAAAGTAAATATTTTCATAAAGTTCAGTAGGTTGAGGAGCAACTCTTTTCTCTTCTGGTCGGGGTGAAGATACCCCAAACAAGCCCCTCAAAGGATTAGTTTCCATAGTGACAAGTAATAGAAAATTTTAGCACACTATATAAATGTTTCCTTACCAAGTTCCACTCGCCAAAAGCGCTACACTCCCCGGCAACGGCGCCAGAAAAGAGTCTTGATGACCCACAAGTGTAGGGGATCTGTCGTAGTCCTTTCGATAAGTAAGAGTGTCGAACCCAACGAGGAGCAGAAGGAAATGATAAGCGGTTTTCAGTAAGGTTTTCTCTGCAAGCACTGAAATTGTAGGTAACAGATAGTTTTGTGATAAGATAAGTAGTAACGAGCAACAAGTAAATAAAGTAAATAAAGTGCAAAAAGGTGTCCCAATCCTTTATGTAGCAAAGGATAAGCCTGGACAATTTCTAATAATAATACAGGAGCTCCCGAGGACACATTGGGAATTATTGTCAAGATAGTTTTCATCACGCTCAAATGATTCGCGTTCGGTACTTTGATAATTTGATATGTGGGTGGACCGAAACTTGGGTACTGCCCTAACTTGGACAAGCATCCCACTTATGATTAACCCCTATTGCAAGCATCCACAACTACAAAAGAAGTATTAAGGTAAACCTAACCACAACATTAGACATATGGATCCATATCAACCCCTAACGAAGCAACGCATAAACTAGGGTTTAAGCTTCTATCACTCTAGCAACCCATCATCTACTTATTACTTCCCCATGCCTTCCTCTAGGCCCAAATGATGGTGAAGTGTCATGTAGTCGACGTTCACATAACACCACTAGAGGAAAAGACAACATACATCTCATCAAAATATCGAACGAATACCAAATTCACATGACTACTAATAGAAAGACTTCACCCATGTCCTCAGGAACAAACGTAACTACTCAGAAAGCATATTCATGTTCACAATCAGAGGAGTAATAATATGCATAAAGGATCTGAACATATGATCTTCCACCAAGTAAACCAATTAGCATCAACTACAAGGAGTAATCAACACTACTAGCAACCCACATGTACCAATTTGTGGTTTTGATACAAGATTGGATACAAGAGATGAACTAGGGTTTTGAGAGGAGATGGTGCTAGTGAAGATGTTGATGGAGATTAACCCCCTCCCGATGAGAGGATCGTTGGTGATGACATTGGTGATGATTTCCCCCTCCCAGAGGGAAGTGTCCCCGATAGAACAGCTTCGCCAGAGCCCTAGATTGATTCCGCCAAGGTTCCACCTCGTGGCGGCGGAGTTTCGTCCCGTAAGCTTGCCCACGATTTTTTCCAGGGTAAAAGTGATGATATAGCAAAAGATGGACGATGGAGGCCCACCAGGGGGCCCAGGAGATAGGGGGGGTGCCCTATAGGGGGGCGCCCCCCTGTCTCCTGGACAGGGTGTGGGCCCCTTGGCCTATTTCTTTCGCTCAGAAATTCTTATTAATTCCAAAAAGTTGTTTCATGGAGTTTCAGGACTTTTGGAGTTGTGCAGAATAGGTTTCCAACGTTTGCTCCTTTTCCAGCCAGAATTCCAGCTGTCGGCATTTCCCCTCGTCATGGTAAACCTTGTAAAATAAGAGAGAATAGCCATAAGTATTGAGATATAATGTGTAATAACAGCCCATAATTCAATAAATATTGATATAAAAGCATGATGCAAAATGGACGTATCAACTCCCACATGTTCCACGATGATCTCATCGGGTGAACCACGATGTCGGGGATTCAATCAATCCCGTATACAATTCCCTTTGTCCATCATTATGTTACTTGCCCGAGATTTGATCGTCGGTATCCCAATACCTCGTTCAATCTCGTTACCGGAAAGTCTCTTTACTCGTTCCACAATGCATGATCCCGTGACAAACTCCTTAGTCACATTGAGCTCATTATGATGATGCATTACCGAGTGGGCCCAGAGATACCTCTTCGTCATACGGAGTGACAAATCCCAGTCTTGATTCGTGCCAACTCAACAGACACTTTCAGAGATACCTGTAATGTACCTTTATAGCCACCCAACTACATTGTGACGTTTGGCACACCCAAAGCATTCCTACGGTATCCGGGAGTTGCACAATCTCATGGTCTAAGGAAATGATACTTGACATTAGAAAAGCTCTTAGCAAACGAACTACACGATCGTGTGCTATGCTTAGGATTGGGTCTTGTCCATCACATCATTCTCCTAATGATGTGATCCCGTTATCGAGGACATCCAATGTCCATGCTCTGGAAACCACAACCATCTATTGATTAACGAGCTAGTCAACTAGAGGCTTACTAGGGACATATTATGGTCTATGTATTCACACATGTATTACAGTTTCCGGTCAATACAATTATAGCATGAACAACAGACAATTATCATGAACAAGGAAATATAATAATAACCATTTTATTATTGCCTCTAGGGCATATTTCCAACAGTCTCCCACTTGCACTCGAGTCAATAATCTAGTTACATTGTGATGTATCAAACACCCATAGAGTTCTGGTGTTGATCATGTTTTGCTCGTGGAAGAGGTTTAGTCAACGGATATGCGACATTCAGATCCGTATGCACTTTACAAATATCTATGTCTCCATCTTGAACGTTTTCACTAATGGAGATGAAGCGACGCTTGATATGCCTGGTCTTCTTGTGAAACATGGGCTCCTTAGCAAGGGCAATAGCTTCAGTGTTGTCACAGAAGAGAGTCATCGGGACCGACGCATTGGGAATAACTCCTAGGTCGGTAAGAACTCCTTCATCCAGATTGCTTCATGTGCTGCCTCCGAGGCTACCATGTACTCCGCTTCACATGTAGATCCCGCCATGACGCTTTGCTTGCAACTGCACCAGCTGACTGCCCCACCATTCAAAATGTACACGTATCCGGTTTGTGACTTGGAGTCATCCAGATCTGTGTCGAAGCTAGCATTGACGTAACCCTTTACGACGAGCTCTTCGTCACCTCCATAACCGAATTAGTCCTTTTCAAGTACTTCAGGATATTCTTGACTGCTGTCCAGTGTTCCATGCCGGGATTACTTTGATACATCCCTACCAAACTTACGCAAGGTTCACATCAGGTCTGGTACACAGCATGGCATACATAATAGACCCTATGGCTGAGGCATAGGGGATGACTCTCATCTTTTCTCTATCTTCTGCCGAGGTTGGGCATTGAGCCGTGCTCAATTTCACACCTTGCAATACAGACAAGAATCCCATCTTGGACTGATCCATATTGAACTTCTTCAATATATTATCAAGGTATGTGCTTTGTGAAAGACCGATGAGGCATCTCGATCTATCTCTATAGATCTTGATGCCTAATATGTAAGCAGCTTCTCCAAGGTCCTTCATTGAAAAACACTTATTCAAGTAGGCCTTTATGCTTTCCAAAAGTTATATTATATGTCATCCACATATAATATGAGAAATGCTACAGAGCTCCCATTCATTTTCTTGTAAACACATGCTTCTCTATAAGTCTGCATAAACCCAAACGCTTTGATCATTTCATCAAAGTGAATGTTCCAACTCTGACATGCTTGCACCAGCCCATAGATGGACCGTTGGAGCTTGCACACCTTGTCAGCATTCTTAGGATTTACAAGACCTTCCAGCTGCATCATATACAATTCTTCCTTAAGGAAACCATTAAGGAATGCCGTTTTGACGTCCATTTTCCATCTCTCATAATCATAGAATGCGGCAACTGCTAACATGATTCGGATGGACTTCAACTCCGCTAAGGGTGATAAGGTCTCATCGTAGTCAACCCCTTGAACTTGTCGATAACCCTTAGTGACAAGCCGAGCCTTATAGACGGTCACATTACCATCCGCGTCAGTCTTCTCCTTAAAGATCCATTTATTTTCTATGGCTTGTCGATCATCGGGAAAGTCTGTCAAAGTCCATACTTTGTTGTCATACATGGATCCTATCTCGGATTTCATGGCTTCAAGCCATTTGTTGGAATCCGGGTCCGCTATCGCTTCTTCATAGTTCAAAGGTTCACCGGTGTCTAACAACATGATTTCCAGGACATGGTTGCCATACCATTCTAGTGTGGAACGTGTCCTTGTGGACCTACGAAGTTTGGTAGTAACTTGATTTGAAGTTTCATGATCATTATCGTTAACTTCCTCTCTAGTCGGTGGAGGCACCACAGAAACATCTTCCTGAGTTGCGCTACTTTCCGGTTCAAGAGCCAGTACTTCATCAAGTTCTACTTTCCGCCCACTTACTTCTTTTGAGAGAAACTCTTTCTCCAGAAATGATCCGTTCTTGGCAACAAAGATCTTGCCTTCGGATCTGAGGTAGAAGATGTACCCAATGGTTTCCTTAGGGTATCCTATGAAGACACATTTTTCCGACTTGGGTTCGAGCTTTTTAGGTTGTAGTTTCTTGACATAAGCATCGCATCCCCAAACTTTTACAAACGACAACTTAGGTTTCTTCCCAAACCATAATTCATATGGTGTCATCTCAACAGTTTTAGATGGTGCCCTATTTAAAGTGAATGCGGCGGTCTCTAAAGCATAACCCCAAAATGATAGCGGTAAATCGGTAAGAGACATCATAGATCGCACCATATCCAATAGAGTGTGATTACGACGTTCGTACACACCATTACGCTGAGGTGTTCCAGGCGGCGTGAGTTGTGAAACAATTCCACATTTCCTTAAGTGCGTACAAAACTCGTGACTCAAATATTCTCCTCCACGATCTGATCGTAAGAACTTTATTTTTCTGTCATGTTGATTCTCTACCTCACTCTGAAATTCCTTGAACTTTTCAAAGGTCTCAGACTTGTGTTTCATTAAGTAGACATACCCATATCTACTTAAGTCATCAGTGAGGGTGAGAACATAACGATAACTACCGTGAGCCTCAACGCTCATTGGACCACACACATCAGTATGTATGATTTCCAACAAGTTGGTTGCTCGCTCCATTGTTCTGGAGAACGGAGTCTTGGTCATTTTGCCCATGAGGCATGGTTCGCACGTGTCAAATGATTCATAATCAAGAGACTGCAAAAGTTCATCTACATGGAGTTTCTTCATGCGTTTGACACCAATGTGACCAAGGCGGCAGTGCCACAAGTATGTGGGACTACGATTGTCAACCTTACATCTTTTGGTATTAACACTATGAATATGTGTAACATCATGTTTGAGATTCAATAAAAATAAACCATTGACCAACGGGGCATGACCATAAAACATATCTCTCATATAAATAGAACAACCATTATTCTTAGATTTAAATGAGTAGCCATCTCGCATTAAACGAGATCCAGATACAATGCTCATGCTCAAAGTTGTCACTAAATAACAATTATTGAAGTTTAAAACTAATCTCGTAGGTAGATGTAAAGGTAGTGTGCCGACGGCGATCACATTGACCTTGGAACCATTCCCGATGTGCATCGTTACCTCGTCCTTCACCAGTCTCCGCTCATTCCGCAGCTCCTGTTTTGAGTTACAGATATGAGCAACTGCACCGGTATCAAATACCCAGGAGCTACTACGAGCGCTGGTAAGGTACACATCAATAACATGTATATCACATATACCTTTGGTGTTGCCGGCCTTCTTATCTACTAAGTACTTGGGGCAGTTCCGCTTCCGGTGACTATTTCCCTTGCAATAAAAGCACTGAGTCTCGGGCTTGGGTCCATTGTTTGGCTTCCTCCCGGCAACTAATTTACCGGGCGCGGCAACTCCATTGCCGTCCTTCTTGAAGTTCTTTTTACCCTTGCCTTTCTTGAAACTAATGGTTTTATTCACCATCAACACTTGATGTTCCTTTTTGATTTCCACCTCCACTGATTTCAGCATTGAATATAACTCAGGAATGGACTTCTCCATCCCTTGCATATTGTAGTTCATCACAAAGCTCCTGTAGCTAGGTGGGAGCGACTGGAGGATCCTATCAATGATCGAGTCATCTGGAAGATTAACTCCCAGCTGAGACAAACACTTGTGCAACCCAGACATAGTGAGTATATGCTCGCTGACAGAATTGTTTTCCTCCATCTTACAGTTGTAGAACTTGTCGGAGACTTCATATCTCTCGACCCAGGCATGAGCTTGGAAAACCATTTTCAGCTCTTGGAACATCTCATATGCTCCGTGCTGCTCAAAACACTTTTGGAGCCCCGGTTCTAAGCTGTAAAGCATGCCGCACTGAACCAGGGAGTAATCATCACTAGGCGACTGTCAGGCATTCATAATGTCTTGAGTTGCTGAGAAAATGGGTGCATCACCTAGCGGTGCTTCGAGGACATATGTTTTCTTGGCAGCTATGATGATGATCCTCAAGTTTCGGACCTAGTCCGTATAGTTGCTACCATCGTCTTTCAGCTTGGTTTTCTCAAGGAACGCGTTGAAGTTGAGGGCAACATTATCGTGGGCCATTTGATCTACAAGACATATTGCAAAGATATTTTAGACCATGTTCATGGTAATTAAGTTCATCTAATCAAATTATTTAATGATCTCCAACTCAGATAGACATCCCTCTAGTCATCTTAGTGATACATGATCCGAATCAACTAGGCTGTGTCCGATCATCACGTGAGACAGACTAGTCATCATCGGTGAACATCTCCATGTTGATCGTATCGACTATATGACTCATGTTCGACCTTTCGGTCTCTCGTGTTTCGAGGCCATGTCTATACATGCTAGGCTCGTCAAGTCAACCTAAGTGTTTTGCGTGTGTAAATCTGGCTTACACCCGTTGTATGTGTTAGAATTTATCACGCCCGATCATCACGTGGTACTTCAAAACAACGAACTTTCGCAACGGTGCACAGTTAGGGGGGAACACTTTCTTGAAATTTTAGTGAGGGATCATCTTGTTTATGCTACCATCGTTCTAAGCAAATAAGATGTAAACATGACAAACATCACATGCAAATCATAAAGTGACATGATATGGCCAATATCATCTTGCGCCTTTGATCTCCATCTTTGAGGCACGACATGATCACCTTTGTCACCGGCATGACACCATGATCTCCATCATCGTGTCTTCATGAATTTGTCTCGCCAACTATTACTTCTACTACTATGGATAACGGTTAGCAATAAAGTAAAGTAATTACATGGCGTTTTCAATGACACGTAGGTCATACAATAAATTATGACAACTCCTATGGCTCCTGCCGGTTGTCATACTCATCGACATGCAAGTCATGATTCCTATTACAAGAACATGATCAATCTCATACATCACATATATCATTCATCACATCCTTTTGGCCATATCACATCACATAGCATACCCTGCAAAAACAAGTTAGACATCCTCTAATTGTTGTTGCATGTTTTACGTGGCTGCTATGGGTTTCTAGCAAGAACGTTTCTTACCTACACAAAAGCCACAACGGTGATATGCCAATTGCTATTTACCCTTCATAAGGACCCTTTTCATCGAATCCGATCCGACTAAGGTGGGAGAGACAGACACCCGCTAGCCACCTTATGCAACAAGTGCATGTCAGTCGGTGGAACCTGTCTCACGTAAGTGTATGTGTAAGGTCGGTCCGAGCCGCTTCATCTCACAATGCCGTCGAACCAAGATAGGACTAGTAATGGTAAGCAAGTTGAACAAACCATCGCCCACAACTACTTGTGTTCTACTCGTGCATAGAATCTACGCATAGACCTAGCTCATGGTGCCATTGTTGGAGAATGTACCAATAATTCAACAGTTTTCCTACGTATCACCAAGATCAATCTAGGAGATTCTAGCAACGAGAGAGAGAGGGAGTGCATCTTCGTTCCTTTGAAGATCGCTAAGCAGAAGCTTTACAAGAACGCGGATGATGGAGCCGTACTCGTGGCGATTCAAATCGCGGAAGATCCGATCTAGCGCTGAACGGACGACACCTCCGCGATCAACACACGTACAGCCTGGGAACGTCTCCTCCTTATTGATCCAGCAAGGGGAGAGGAGAAGTTGAGGGAGAGCTCCGGCAACACGACGGTGTGGTGGTGGAGCTTGTGGTATTTCTGCAGGGCTTTGCCAAGCTCTACGGAGGAGGAGGAGGTGTTGGGTAGGGAGGGGCTGTGCCAGGGGAAAGGGTGCGGCAGCCCTCCCACACCCCCACTATCTATAGGGGAAGGGGAGAGGGGGCCATCCCCCTTAGATCCCATCTAAGGGGGGGCGGCCAAGGGGGAGGCTTGCCCCCCATGCTAGGTGGGGGCGCCCCCCTTAGGGTTTCCCCCAACCCTAGGCGCATGAGCCCTAGGGGGGAGTTGGCGCCCCGCCCACCTCGGGGCTGGTTCCCCTCCATATTCAGCCCATAGGGCCCTCCAGGGTAGGTGGACCCCCGGAACCCCTTCGGTGGTCCCAGTACAATACTGGTAACCCCCGAACACTTCCGGCGACCGAATAAGGACTTCCCATATATAAATCTTCATCTCTGACCATTCTGGAACTCCTCGTGACATCCGGGATCTCATCCGGGACTCCGAACATCCTTCGGTAACCACATACTATTCTCCCATAACAGCTCTAGCGTCACTGAACCTTAAGTGTGTAGACCCTACGGGTTCGGGAACCATGCAGACATGACCGAGACATCTCTCCGACCAATAACCAACAGTGGGATCTGGATACCCATGTTGACTCCCACATGTTCCATGATGATCTCATTGGATGAACCACGATGTCGTGGATTCAATCAATCCCGTATACAATTCCCTTTGTCCATCGGTATGTTACTTGCCCGAGATTCGATCATGGGTATCCCAATACCTCGTTCAATCTCGTTAACGGCAAGTCTCTTTACTCGTTCCACAATGCATGATCCCGTGAGCAACTCCTTAGTCACATTGAGCTCATTATGATGATGCATTACCGAGTGGGCCTAGAGATACCTCTCTGTCATACGGAGTGACAAATCCCAGTCTTGATTCGTGCCAACTCAACAGACACTTTCGGAGATACCTGTAATGTACCTTTATTGCCACCCAGTTACGTTGTGACGTTTGGCACACCCAAAGCATTCCTAGGTATCCGGGAGTCGCACAATCTCATGGTCTAAGGAAATGATACTTGACATTAGAAAAGCTCTTAGCAAATGAACTACACGATCTTGTGCTATGCTTAGGATTGGGTCTTGTCCATCACATCATTCTCCTAATGATGTGATACCGTTATCAATGACATCCAACGTCCATCGTCAGGAAACCACAACCATCTATTAATCAACGAGCTAGTCAACTAGAGGCTTACTAGGGACATATTACGGTCTATGTATTCACACATGTATTACGGTTTCCGGTCAATACAATTATAGCATGAACAACAGACAATTGTCATGAACAAGGAAATATAATAATAACCATTTTATTATTGCCTCTAGGGCATATTTCCAACTGCAGGATCCTAAGTTTCCCTTCATGTAGTTCAAAACCAGTGGAAAAGCATCGACAATGCAAATAATATACCACCTTTGTTCATGATGTAGTTGTTGGTTCACCTTAGTCCCACAGACAAGACCACCCCCACGGGAAAGATGAAAGCATGGAACATTAACTTCATCTTTAGCACTAGGAACATTTTGGTGGGGTGACGAGGACAATCAGAAAAGGATGCATTGGATGGCGTGGTGGAAGATGTGTGTCCCAAAAGACCAAGGAGGAATGGGATTCTGAGATATACATGATTTCAATTTGGCTTTGCTAGCCAAGCAAGCGTGGTGGTTGCTTGATAATCCGGAATCATTATGTGCCACAATCTTGAGAGCTAAATACTTCCCGAATGGCGATTTTATGAATGCAAATTTAAAGAAGGGTTCCTCTTCTACCTGGCAAAACGCTTTATTGCGGGGTTGATTCTCTAAGGAATGGTTATATCTTGCAAGTTGGAAGATGCATGGATCACGAATTGAGCAAATAGGAAAATAATTACTCCTAGAAGGGGGCAACTTTTGGCAAAGGTCTCTGATCTTATTGATCCAATCACGAGTTATTGGGATGAAGACTTGGTGAGACAAACGTTGTGGCCAATTGACGCTCAAAGGGTGCTTGCGCCCTTCCGATGCATGACATGTCGGACTTCATTGCTTGGAATTACACAAAAAAATGGATTGTTCACTGTTCAATCGGCTTATTGGGAGGAATGGAATCAACAACATGGAAGGAAATTGGAACATAGCAATGGTATGGGTAGATCCAATGCTAATCCTATTTGGAGTAGGATATGGAAGTTATCTTGTCCGGCAAACGTAAAATTCTTCATCTGGCGTACATTGCATGGAACCCTCTCATGTCGTGTTATGCTCGCCAATAGACATATGAAAGTCTCGCCCATCTGCCCATCACGTCCAAATGGGCCAGAAGACACAAAACACGTCTTGTTTCTGTGTGATAAGGCGAAAGAGGTTTGGGATAAGTTAGGATTGTATGAGGTGATCAATAGAGCTTGTGTTGTCGACCGGGCGGGAGAGACAGTTCTTGAATTTTTACTACTTATGCCAGATCAAGAAATATCTGTGTTGGGCCTTCAAAACGCACGTGAATTGATCGTTATAACAGCTTGGTATTTATGGTGGGATAGACGTAAACTGGTTCATGAAGGAAAATCTCAAGATGCAAATCAAACTTCGATGGGGTCTCGCGCTATAACGACAAACTATGTTAAAGCAAACTTCCCTAAGACAATCAGTAAAACAGGGGATGGTTTAGACCTCCTATGGGCTTTGTGGAGCTAAACGTGGATGCTTCTTTTGACCATGATCTGCTTAGAGGCACGGCAGGGGCAGTCCTCGGTGAAGACAAAGGAAGGTTCATTGTTGGCGGAAGTTGGAGGATTGGCTTGTGTGCTGACGTTCTAACAGCAGAAGCACTGGCACTAAGGTTTGGCCTTACCCTTGCACAGAAGGCGGGAGCTACGATGGCAGTGTTCGCTGATTGCTATTTTATAGCTCGTGAATTTACTGTTACTAGGTTTGGACACTGTAATAGGGAAGCAAATAAGGTTGCTCATAAAATTTCTAGGCTAGCGAAATTTTTTGCGACTAGGGATTGGTTTGAGGAGCCTATGGATGATATTATACCTCTCCTTATTGACGATGTAACTGCTATTTCTAATTAATAAAGCTTGATGTTTATTTCAAAAAAAGGAAGATGCCCCCTCCTTTTCATTTTTTGTAATTTCGTGGCATCCAATGATATTTTATTTTCTTGAAATAAAAAAATGTAGAAAAGACAAACTCGCACTAAGCACTGAATTAATAGATTAGTCCCTGAAAAGTTTTTAAAATGTTGCACAATTGAAGGATAATAGGCGTAATACATACAAACATTATAGATACTAACAAAAGTGCCTGTGCGTTGCAACAGGATAAAAGAATACCACGCACTCTTAATTTATAAAAAAATGGTCTATAATCTGAGTATTTGTAGCTACGGTCCAAACAAAGATAGTCTTTGCTTACAAAAGCGCAAGTTCAAGATTTCACATGTCTTGTATTTAAACACGGCTTGTATGTAGATTTAATACGTACAAAGAAACATGCAAGTAATCTTCAATTTCGTCTCCAATCCTGATTTTACTAAGATGTTCATCCACAATCCAGATCAGTACCGATATAAAAGAAAGACGGATAATGCACTGTTGATTAACATTGCACGCTAGATAGTATTTTTTTAAATGGTTAACAGGTAAAATAACATCATATTCAAATTCTATATATTTTTCTAATCAAATTCCATATATAACATGTTAAATATGAAGTTACGGTTTAAAAGATATGAGTATTTTAAAAACATTTGATATGTATTACGGGTTTAATGTCAGAAACATCAGGAGGTTTTCTTTATAGTATGACGGACTAAGATATAGATAGTGGAACCAGACACCTATTAGTCTTTCATCTTGGCACATGTCCTCTCCTTCAAAAAAAAAATCTTGGCATGTCCTCTTTTGATGGAAAACTTTGTCTTGAATTTTCTCAAAATTTTCATTTAGAAATACTTGTTTCGCGTGAAAATATACATACAAGGACAAAAGGTGGCATTTCGGATTTTTTTTTCCGATTGGTTAGTTCAAATAAATAATAAAATGATGCATTTCAATAAAAAAAATAGGGCATGAAGACTAAGAAAATGTATAGGTTGGCCTAGCCATGGGAGTTTCTCTCTTGGCGAGACCTCAAGTTTAGACATGGTGGCTAGCTTGGGTTTGGATGGGTGGTGGGAGAGCTCGTACGATGGAGCGTGGCCGAGGGCAACACAACTCTAGAACGGACAAGGCGCTAGTGGTCGGGTACCTAGGGGGCAGCGATCTCGAGCGGAAATATGGACGATAGTGTCATATTGTGTGTGAATTTAGGCCTGGTGTAAAATGGAGAAGATAATAATTTTCATGTTAAATAGGAAAGTCATCATTGTTTTAGCCCCAACTATACGCCACTCTCACACACGCAATCCCCACAATTAACTCATATCCCAACTATACTACTAATTGGATGTACCCACAACCTATACACACCATCGCACTCAACCCTTCCATGCGACCACCCAGATCCAGATCTAGACTACGACCACCATGGCAGTAGAGTCGTCGACGCTCCCGGAAGAGCTCTTCGAAGAGATCCTCCTCCGCCTTCCACCCGATGACCCAGCCTGCCTCTTCCGCGCCTCCCTCGTCTGTAAAGCCTGGGGCTACGCCGTTTCTCGCCCCGGCTTTCATCGTCGCCTCCATGAGCTCCACCAGTCACCTCCCGTGATTGGCTTCCTTCACGACTCAGACGAGGAGCGCATCCCCGACTTCATCCCCACCACCGCATCGTCCTTCTCCCTCGCTGCTTCGGATCGTCGGTTGTCCAGGGCCCTCGACTACCGCCACAGACGCGCCCTCTTCCTCTCCGACTCCGAGGGACAGGATACTCAAGAGCTTCTCATGTGGGAACCAGTCACGAGTGCCCAACAACATATACCAATGCCCGTGGCTTACAATGACATATATGCGAATGTGGTGCACACGACCGCAGCCGTATTCTGCGGAGTGGATGGGTGCGACCACCGCGACTGCTTAGGGGGGCATTTTCGGGTGTTGTTTGTCCTCTCTGTTGAAGATGAAGACAGTGACGATGATGAAGATGCCATGTGGGCCTGTGTATTCTCGTCGGAGACAGGCACCTGGGGTGAGCTAACCTCTTTGCACCACCGCTGGCACATGTGCTTTACATTTTTTTCTAGCGTGCTCGTTGAGTGGTCTCAGCTTTACTTCATGGCTGATGATGGGTTCATCCTAGAGTATAATTTGGCACGGCACAACTTGACTGTGTTTAACCCACCAAACTATTTGTGGAACTATGGCGACGACCGATATAACATTATGCTGGCAGAGGATGGTGGACTGGGTGTTAACGAAGTCATGGGTTCACATCTGAGATTGTGGGCTAGGGAGGTGAGTGATAGCACTAATGCACGATGGGTGTTGAGCCGAGTCATCTACATGGTCAATTTGCTCCCAATTGGTGCTCTTGTGGATGCAGAGACTAGAGTTCAAGTTCTGGGCTTTGCCGAGGGAGCAAATGTCATTTTGGTGACCACAGTAGCTAGACTCTTCACGATTGAACTACAATCAGAGCGGACCAGAAAGGTATGTGATGACCATGGCTTTGCTAATTTGATTCCCATTGTGAGCTTCTACACTCCTGTGACTCGAGGTGAGCACAAGGATCGATCATCGAAGCCTAGTGAGGCTGCAGGTCCTCGGGGTGCGTTAGGGGAGGAGAAAATAGTAGATCAGGCACGACAATTTATCAACAGTGGGTCCAATGTTACTAAGGATGAGGACTTTGTAAACTCCTTCGAATGTGTCAGCCATGCCATAACGAACAGGTAAGGGTTATCATCCTGAAAGCCACTAGCCCCGCTGAAGTGTGACAATGTATTCTCTGTGTGGAAAATAACTAGCAACTAGTTTAGTGCTCGTTTGGATATGTTCTTGTTGTGACATATCCCTTGCTGCCCCGGGCCTTTGGCTTTTGTAGTTTGGTAGATGAGGATTAGTGGGGTTTAAGATGTTATAACATTTGCCTTGTTTCTATGGGTGTGTTGCTTCTTGAGATGTTACTCCATAGCAATACTTCGGAAAATATTTGACACTCGCTAGTTGAGAAATGTTAAATATGTCCCCGGTACTGCTAGATAGTTAGAGACTAGTATGTCATGTTATGATGTGCGCATTGTGATTAGCATCGTATCAAAGTTTAATCACCATGTTATCCTATTTGAGAAATGTTATATGTGTCTCCAATACTAGCTAGATGCCAATATCTCATCACGTCGGTATATTTGTGTAGTGCTTCATAATATGTGCACACACTAACTAGTTGTCAGAAAAGGCAGCCAACAAAACGAAGTTAGCACCTTGTGTCATCAAATTGGTTGACAGACCAAATGTAGTTGTGATGTTCTATCATACAGATAACAGTAACTTTATGTCTTGAGTTATAACTTCTAACCTTAACAGTTATCGACTGAATATTTGTCCTTATTGTTAGGGCTCCACCATATGAAGAAGTTGCTTCAGAATGTACCAGCATGGTCTATGGACATGGATGCGACTTGCCATATGAAGCTCAAGAGCTGACTGGTCCTTGGGGTGACGATGTTCCCAAGAGTGCGTGAAATGAAGAATCCGTGAAGAGTTCAAGTACAACCAGCAAAGGTGATGCTTGGAACTGAGAAGACCTCGGGTAGCAATGTTGATGATGCTCCCTGAGGGAGTCCCGGACTAGGGGGTGTCCGGATAGCCGAACTACCATCATCGGCCGGACTCCAAGACTATGAAGATACAAGATTGAAGACTTCGTCCCGTGTCCGGATGGGACTTTCCTTGGCGTGGAAGGCAAGCTTGGCGATACGGATATGTAGATCTCCTACCATTGTAACCGACTCTGTGTAACCCTAGCCCTCTCCGGTGTCTATATAAACCGGATGGTTTTAGTCCATAGGACAAACAACAATCATACCATAGCATAGCTTCTAGGGTTTAGCCTCCTTGATCTCGTGGTAGATCTACTCTTGTAACCCACATCATCAATATTAATCAAGCAGGACGTAGGGTTTTACCTCCATCAAGAGGGCCCGAACCTGGATAAAAACATTGTGTCCCTCGTCTCCTGTTACCATCTGCCTAGAAGCACAGTTCGGGACCCCCTATCCAAGATCCGCCGGTTTTGACACCGACATTGGTGCTTTCATTGAGAGTTCCTCTGTGTCATCACCGATAGGCTCGATGGCTTCTTAGATCATCATCAACGACGCCGTCCAGGGTGAGACCTTCCTCCCCGGACAGATCTTCGTATTCGGCGGCTTTGCACTGCGGGCCAATTCGCTTGGCCATCTAGAGCAGGTCGAAAGTTACGCCCCGGGCCGTCAGGTCAGATTTGGAAGTTTGGACTTCATGGCTGACATCCGCGGGGACTTGATCTTCGATGGATTCGAGCCACAGCCGAGCGTGCCACACTGTCACGTCGGGCATGATTTAGCTCTGCCGCCGGACAGTACTCTGGAGGCCGCACTCGAAACCACTCCGATATTCAATTCGGAGCCAGCCCCGCAGATCGAGGATGGATGCCTAGACACCGCCTCGGGGGCTGCAACCTCTACGGCGATAGAGCCGAACACTGACTTCGTCCCTCATAAAGCTCGTGACTCGAAGGTGCCGGACTCCTCGCCGGACTCCGAACCTCCCGCGCCCGCCCCGATCGAATCCGACTGGGCGCCGATCATGGAGTTCACCGTAGCGGACATCTCTCAACACCCACCTTTCGGCGACATCTTGAGTTCGCTAAAATACCTCTCGTTATCAGGAGAGACCTGGCCAGATTGTGGTCAGGACGGCTGAGATGCGGACAACGAAGAAATTCAAAGCCCACCCACCACTCACTTGGTAGCCGCTGTGGACGATTTAACTGACAGGCTAGACTACGACTCCGTGGACATCGACGATATGGACGACGATGCCGGGGACGACCAAGAACCAGCGCCTAACGAGCGCAGGAAAGCCACCCCATCCCACAACATATGCATGGTGGATACACCAAAAGGAAGCGACAATGAGGAAAAACGGGACGTGGCGAAGGACAACTCCCCCAACAGACAAACAAAGCGGCGACGCAAGCACCGCCCGAAGACCGGCATCGACAAAAACAGTACCCATATGGACCCGACCCTAGAGCAGGGCGAAGCAGTGGACGACGCACACGTCAACAAGCAGCCAGCCGGACATGAACCGGACAAGCAACCCATCCCCGGCGAAGATGATCTCACATCACCAGAGCATATGAATCTCCATAACAGGCTCGTCGCCACTGCAAGAAGTTTGAAGAAGCAAAAGCGGAAGCTCAAAACAGCGGAAGACACACTCAGAATAAGATGGAGCAAAGTACTCAACACCACAAATAAATATGGCACTAGTCACCAGACAAAGAGCTACCCGAAGCGCAAGTTGTTGCCCGAATTTGACGAGGAGGCCTTCGAGCCCCCGCAGTCAAAAAAGAAAGGGGCCGCCTGGCCGGATAGACGACCAGATGACAGGCCAAGAGCAACACGGGGCGCCACACACAAGCCGGCACATGATCAGCATAAAGATCTTCAGAAAAAGGATAACCCGGCCAGGTCTATCTATGGGCCAAAAAGGAAGACTCCAGGAAGTAACACAACCAGCCGAGCATTTGAAGACAACGGCACACCCAAATACAGGGGCGCCGCACACCCACTATGTTTTACCGACGAAGTACTGGATCATGGATTTCCAGCGGGATTTAAACCCATAAACATAGAGGCATACGACGGAACAACAGACCCCGGAGTCTAGATTGAGGATTATATCCTACACATACACATGGCAAGAGGAGACGATCTCCATGCCATAAAATACCTTCCCCTCAAGCTCAAAGGGCCGGCCCGGCATTGGCTTAAAAGCCTCCCAGAAAATACGATTGGGAGTTGGGAAGAGCTTGAGGATGCGTTTCGAGCAAATTTTCAGGGGACTTATGTCCGGCCTCCGGATGCAGATGATTTAAGTCACATAACTCAATAGCCCGGAGAATCAGCACGCAAATTCTGGAACATGTTCCTCACTAAAAAGAACCAAATAGTCGACTCTCCGGACGCTGAAGCCTTAGCAGCCTTCAAACACAACATCCGAGATGAATGGCTCGCCAGACATCTCGGCCAGGAAAAACCAAGAACAATGGCCGCACTAACAAGTCTCATGACCCGCTTTTGCGCGGGGGAAGACAGCTGGTTGGCTAGATGCAGCACCAGCGACCCGAGTACATCCGAAATCAGGGATGGAAATGGGAAATCACGACGCAAAAAAGATCAGCGCCGGAATAAGGAGAATGGCCCAAATAGTACGACGGTCAACGCCGGATTCAAAAGCTCTCGGCCGAACAACAAAACACTGCCCTTAAAGGATAACAGTGACGAGCTATCCAACCTCAACAAGATCCTGGATAGACTGTGTCAAATACACGGTACCTCCGGGAAGCCTGTAAACCATACCCACAGAGATTGTTGGGTCTTCAAGTAGTCCGGCCGACTTAACGCCGAACACAAAGGGCTCGACACACCAAGTGAAAGTGACGAAACCCAAAAGCAGCGCTCCGGAAACCAAAAGACTTTCCCATTAGAAGTCAAAACAGTGAACTCACTTCACGTGATAACACGCAGCGCGGCCCCTGCTATACCAGGACACCGTCCGCAGACTGGGGATAGAACCCACCAAAATTCGCTATAGCAAGCACTTCCTTCAAAGGAGTGACGCCAGGCCTTTTCAGCAAATTTTACAGGCTCTGTACCACTAGGGGTCGTGTTCGGTTCATCCGACAACCTCCGTCGCGAAAATCTCACCCTCCATCGCCCCATTTAGCAGTAGCCCTTAAGCACTACTGGGGCGTGCAGCTTTCGCCCGCTTTAATGCAATACCACATTACGCGTCTCTTACGCTTAAAAATGCCCGGTCCACGTGGCATATTCTTAAAACTCCAGGTGTCTCTCGACCACGGAGAATGTGCGGCTGCCTAGACAGCCACACATTATTCCGACCTTGCAGGTCAAAGCCCCTAAAAACAGGTCATCTAGACCTAGGACATGGTTAGACGAGTCCGGCGTAACTTAACAAGGGGCTTCCCAGCCGCATACCCCTTTTTTTAGGGGGCCGCGCGCATAAATGATGAAAGCTAATAAAGCTCAACTTTCTTCATCTTCCAAATTATACTTTATTTTGATACACTTTTTGCACGATATTTCTTAGAAACTAAGTCCTTCTCTTTTACAGATGAAGCACGTGCTACACCCGTCCAGGATACAGCACAACGGAGACACAGGCGCAGACGTGTAGTAGGGACCCGTTGCAAGGATTCTTTTCAGATTAAGACCCTGCGTAAACCTTTCTCACTGTCTCTTGTTGATACACATCCCCCGGTTTCCTACCAGAGCCGAGGAGGAGGCTGGCGTTTTGGCATCGGCCGTGTCAGAAGTTCCCGCCTGTACCTGGACACTAGGGGCTTAGGGCTTTATTCTGCCCGATATCATAAAGACCGAACACCTCAGGGAGTGTTCGGCGTCTCGAGTTAGGCCTTATATGCATCAGCTCCGAATCATGTCTTTGGTCAAATGTTGGGTTTGCCCGGCTCCTGTGTTTTCCTGCCTTACGTTCTGTATCATCGGCTAACGCGGCACCAGGAGAACTACTGCGATTGTGCCCCGGTTCGGCCGGGAGAGCACCTCAGTAGAGAAAGCCGAAAACTGACTGTCATGATATAGCGAGAGACTGGTCAACCACTCGATCGACCATTGGAATGTTTAGAATTCCTCCGCTTTGACGAAGGACCGCTTCCCGGTCAGGCACATACGCGCCCCAAGTTCGGAGAAGCGCGGTGCCATCAGGGGCTATATAGTAGCCCCACATTCGAGCTCCTATGGCTAAGTGAAAGTGATAAAGCATTATAGTCCGGTTGCCTAGTTTGCTATGCTATCACCTCCTTAAAAGGACCAAGACGTTGGATTAAGTGTGAAAACGCGTTTTTCTTTTTGCAAACACCCCCGCACCATGTGCGTGGGGGCTGAAGCCAAAGACTGCCATCTTTCAGATTATACATACATATACGGCCACACAGGAGATAGTTCAATACTTGAACACACACGTATAAAAAGTCATTGCATTATAAACATGATCTTAGAAATCATACATGTCATTCAAACATAACATCTTTCGAGCACTACGACTCTATTATACGAGCGCCCTGCAGGACTTCCTCAAAGTAATGCTCGGTGGGGAATCGGCTTCTGTCCGAACCTCGAGATACAACAGCGGTGGCATCCATCTCCGCCCAGTATGTTTTACCACGGGCGAGAGCCATCCGCGCACCTTCTATGCATGCCGACCGCTTCATCACCTTAATATGCGGCTCTGCCCCAAGGAATTGCTGCAACAAGCCAAAATAACTCTTCGGCTTGGGCCTTTTCGGCCACAGATGAGTTACCACATCCGTCATGGCCAGTCCGGACAATCTATTCAGCTCAGCCCACTCAACCAGCCGATCACTCAACGGAAGTGGACGCTCCGGACTATGGAATTGAGACCAGAAAAGCTCTTCCATTTCATGATCCTCCTGGCTTCAAAAGTGCACGACTGCGTCAGCCGCACTCGCCGCCAAGTCCAAATAAGGATCCTCCGCACCGTACAATCGGCCCAGCTGAGCATACTTCGGATCCGTGAACTTCCTACGCAGCATAAAGGGCTTTCCAGCCACAATGTCTCCGACCTGACGCAGTTCCTCCTTCATAGCCCGCATCGCACTACGAGCATCCTTGGCCTCGGCATTGGCCTTCTTCAGGTCCTCTTGCTCCGCTCGGCGTTCTCCTTCAAGAACTTCCAGGCGGCCGGTAGCAACTCTTAATTTCATGGCCACTCCAGCCATCTCCTCCCTGCTTCGCAGTGAGCAGCCTTCTCGGCTTCTAGCCCTTCCGCTGCCTTCAAGGCAGCCGCCTCGCTCTTTTTGGCTTGCTCCTTGGCCCGAGCAAGTTCTGCTCGAAGGTCCTCCACAGCAGCAGCACCATCTGCATCTAAGCATACAATTTGTAAGGAATGGGCGTCAGCTCCCTTACTAACCAACCGCGGGACAACCACATACCTTGTGACTCATCAAGTCGTCTATTGACCAGCGAGATGTCCGCATCTGCAGCGTCGAGTTGCTTCTTCAGCTCGACAAATTCATTAGTCCGGCTGGCCACCGAACGTTCCGCCACCTGCATGGGAAAGGCGACAGTTAATAACCGAGATTACGATCCTAGGCACGCTGTCGTTTTCGACAACATACCAAGTCTCGGGGGCTACTATCTATACAGGGCGCACTTCATGTGCAAAACTGTCAACAGGTATGTCATTTTTTGCGTACCTCAAATCCCGTCAGTAAACTTCCGACGGCCTCATACAACCCGGTTTCGGCGGACGAGATCCTCTCAATCACATCACCCATTAATGTGCGGTGATCTTCTGAGATGGACGCCCTCTTAAGCAAATCTTGCAGCTCCACCGGCCGTACTCCAATGGGCGCCGAACTCTCCGGTCCCGCCGGATTCGGGGAGACCCTCCGCGACGACACCTCAGGGTCGTCCGCCCCGCACGGCGAGGTGGCAGATGAAGGCGTTTCGCTTTCCATCATCTCTGGACGAAGGTCTCCCGAAGATGAGTTGTGCTGAGATGGGCTGGGGTCCGAACTACAAGGTAAAAACTTCGTTACCTTTATACATTAAGCAGGGGTGTCTGATAATATTAAAATCCCCCTTTTCACTTACGGCTCGTTAGAGGGCTGATTCCTCCGAGGAGACAGTACGGCCGGGGCACTTTCTGGCGCAGGACCTTCCGGTACAGATTTCTTTCCCCGCTTTGAGGCCTTGGCCTCCGGGTCGTCGGAAGCGTTCCTCTTCTCCCCCTGGAAGGAGGGACTCTCGGTTCCTCCCTTACTAAACGCCTCCTTGGCAGAGGTGACAGTTTCCCCGTGCCCCCCTTCGCCCTCATTCGAAGGTGCAACCTTCAACATTTTGATTAACACGGGATCCTGCGTGGTCTCAGGGAGGGGGCTGGACACCGTATCAATTGTGCTTGCGCTATCCACTCCTGTCCAGGGATAGCTGGTTAAAAGGCAAGCTCACGATAAATAAATGGATGGTGTGTCCGGACACAGGGCTACTTACTTGAGTATCCGGGCGATTGCAACTTAGGCCAGCGTCCTCGGTCAATTCCGGATGCGTCTCTTGCGATCCGAAGAACAATTTATACATCTCCATGGGAGTCAAACCCATGAAGTGTTGAAGAGCTCGCGGCCCCTCCGGATTAAATTCCCACAGACGGAGGGGGCGACGTTTGCAGGGCAGTAGGCGCCGGATCAACATGACCTGCACCACTGCGACCAGATTGATCTCCCTTTCTTGGAGGACTCGAATCCGGTCCTGCAACAGGGGGACGTCTTTGGGCGGCCCCCAGTCACGCCCCTTGTTGATCCATGACGTCAGCTGCTGCGGAGGGCCCGAGCGAAAGACGGGCGGCGGCTTCTGCCTGCTGCCCCGGGGAGCGGTGATATAAAACCACTCCTGTTGCCACAAGCCGAGCTCCTCTTGGAAAGAGCCCTTGGGCCATGGAGCTTCGGCCCTCTTGCTTATAACCGCCCCGCCGCACTCTGCCTGACGCCCCTCAATTATATTCGGCTCCACGTTGAAGGTTTTGAGCCATAAGCCGAAGTGAGGGGTAGTGCGGAGGAAGGCTTCACAGACGACAATGAATGATGAGATATGGAGGATGGACTCCGGAGCCAGGTCGTGGAATTCCAGCCCATAGTAAAACATGAGCTCCCTCATGAAGGGATCCGTCGGGAAGCCTAAACCCCGACGGAAGTGAGACATGCACACGACGATCTCGCCAGGCTCGGGAGTTGGCATAACTTGCCCTCGGGCAGGCAGCCTATGCGAAATCTCGTAGGTTAAGTACTTGGCATCTCTCAGCTTTAGCACGTCCTCCTCCGTGACGGAGGAGGGCATCCACCGGCCTCGTAGATCAGGACCGGACATTGTCGAGGATCGAAGGTACCTGAATTCGGAGCCCTGGGTGTTGGAACTCAGGGAGAGGGGCGGATTCGATAGAGGATTGAATAAAAAGAACGGGCCTTGGTCTCATTATAAAGAGGAAGAATACCAAGAGCCGTCCCCGTGACCATTTGGAACCCGCCTTTGATGGAGGGGGCGTGGCAACGGGCGCGGTTGGGTTACCCACGTCCGTATTCATGGGAATCCCGGAATAATGGGAACACTATCTCTGCTTCGACAAGACGTGCCAAGGAAACCGCCTCGCTAAACGCGCTGAGGTGGAACAATAAAAACAATTCAAGTAAAGGCTTGGAAGTGGTGTGACGTCACGCCGCAGAATACGTCAGCAGATTGATCTGGTGTAATATTATTCTCTCTACGGTGGTATGTGGAATTTATTTTTGCAGAGCCGGACACTATCCTGGTGTTCACGATCTTCTATAAATTATTCGGAGGAGGAACCCGCCTTGCAATGCCGAAGACAATATGCGCGCCGGACTCGTCGTCATTGAAGCCTGGTTCAGGGGATACTGAGGGAGTCCCGGACTAGGGGGTGTCCGGATAGCCGAACTACCATCATCGGCCGGACTCCAAGACTATGAAGATACAAGATTGAAGACTTCGTCCCGTGTCCGGATGGGATTTTCCTTGGCGTGGAAGGCAAGCTTGGCGATACGGATATGTAGATCTCCTACCATTGTAACCGACTCTGTGTAACCCTAGCCCTCTCCGGTGTCTATATAAACCGGATGGCTTTAGTCCATAGGACAAACAACAATCATACCATAGGCTAGCTTCTAGGTTTTAGCCTCCTTGATCTCGTGATAGATCTACTCTTGTAACCCACATCATCAATATTAATCAAGCAGGACGTAGGGTTTTACCTCCATCAAGAGGGCCCGAACCTGGGTAAAAACATCGTGTCCCTCGTCTCCTGTTACCATCTGCCTAGACGCACAGTTCGGGACCCCCTACCCGAGATCCGCCGGTTTTGACACCGACACTCCCCCTTTAGAGAAAGGGTGATTCTGAATCATATGTTGTGTGATACGTATTTCACTGAAGTGGTAAAATGACAATATATGAAATTGCCCTTGTATGCAATGGCTTCTCGGTTAGTGTGGCATCGATAGTCCCCATGGGATATTACACACAGAAGAAGTGTTATGTATTGTGTGCATGTAAAATGTGTTTGGGCTTGGAAAAATTTGCTGTGTGGACATATTTCTTGAAATATATGTAAGATGTGTTTGGGACTCTGGAAAGGTTTCTTGTGTGGACATATTTGTTGAACTTTCATCATCATTCCATAGGATACCATTTAAAATTATTCAATTTTACAGCAACTCTAGCAGACCCCACAAATCGCTGTCCTGTATGTTTACGCTATCCTGTAAAAGAAATTGCGGAATGGGGGACAGGTCGGCGGAATGGATCCCGTAAACGTCACTGGAGTTCTTACTCGATTTTCAAACTACTAGTTCGCACCATCTTAAAAATCATTGGAGTTCCACATAAACATAGTTCATACAAGCAAATAAAACATAGTTCCTCACATACCACACCACATAAACATAGTTCAAACTCAAACTTAACCTAGACTAGATCTAAAACTTAAACTTAAATTGAATCAATGGAGTTCTACTCGCCATCACCGGAGCCGGACTTGCCTGTGCCGAGGTGGTGCTCCATGTGTGAGTTGCAGAGCACAAACGCGAGGTCGTACTCTTCCCAGAGCGCCAGCACCCTCGCTGATGCGGCTTCGTCCCCAGCGGCGGCACCTCATTCACCTCGAACCAGAAGCGCTCGGCCGCTCGGCAGCGCTGCAGCGCCGGCTCGAAGATGCAATGAAGATGGTCGAAGTTGGGCCACGCCCATGCGCCAGCGCTGCGGGACAACGCACCACGGCATCGCGCCTACTCCTTGCGCCATTCCTCCACCGGAGGGCGGAGGAGGCGCACCACAATAGCAGCAACAACAACAACAGCAACAGCAGCAGCAGCAACAGCAGCAACAACAACAACAACAGCAACAACAGCAGCAACAGCAACAGCAGCAGCAACAACAACAACAACAACAACAACAACAACATCAACAACAACAACAACAACAACAACAACAACAA
>NC_041389.1:684720678-684722136 GCF_002162155.2 Triticum dicoccoides | reverse complement strand
CAACAGCAACAGCAACAACAACAGCAACAACAACAACAGCAACAGCAACAGCAACAGCAACAGCAACAACAACAGCAGCAACAACAACAACAACAATAACAACACCAACACCAAAAACAACAGCAGCAACAACAACAACAAAAGCAGCAGCAACATCAACAGCAGCAGCAACATCAATAGCAACAACAAGAACAACATGTAACATCCCAAAATTCTAAATTTTTGAATGTTATAAACAAATAGATAGATTTGATTGATTGCTTGATTGATTGACTGAAAGTGAGTGAATTCGAAACTTTTTGAAAGTTAAATGAGAGGGAATAAAAGGACTTTCCCAAACTTTCATATTGGTTTTCTGATCTTCGTGAATTCAAATTCTTTTCATCACAAAACCCCGGAGAGAAGATGACATGACTTCTTCCATTTATTTAAATGACAAGGGGTGTTGAGAATATTTGAATTTCATTTGGAAATATCCCAATTCTGAAACTTTATGCGACTCAATGATTTTCACGAGAGAAGATAAAATGACTTCTTCAAATTATATGAAATATGAGTTGGGAGTTTCAAAGAATTAAATTCAAAGCCCTTTTGAATTTATTTTCAATTTGGAATAGATCATCATGCATATTTTATTTTCTTGCATTTTGGTCGATCCTAGAAATTTCACGCAACTCAAGGACCCTTGGAGAGAGTTGGAGATTTCGTTATTTTCATATTTGAGAGTTTTCTCGAATTGAAAAGAGGATCATTTGATTTATTTATTTCATCTTCAATTATTTTCCGTTATCAAAAATATAAGAGAGGGAATAATATGACTTTCCCAAATTTAGGAAAATGAAGATTTAATAAATAGATCAAATTTTGTTTGCCGGAGTTTTATTTGCATTTATTCGGATAGGGAAAATGCGCGTTTTTGAAAATTTTATTTTAGGTCCGGAGAAAAGTTCATTTTGTTCGGCTCATTTTTAGGAGTCGGGGAAAATTTACTTTATTAAATTTTGGAGTTCGTTTAGATTTTCTTTTATTTATTTTTCTACGCGCGAGACCGTTTAAAAAAAAATCCGCAGCGCCTTGGGCCAAAGGCCCAAGCCACTAGCCGCCGGCCGGCCAAGAGGCCATAGCGCGCGTGCACCAGGGAGCCGCCGCTTCTTGTTTTCCTAGTCTTAGTAGGACTCTTGTCCTATGTTCGTTTATTCCGTATCTATTTCTAGATCTTTTCCTTTTGTTTCCTAATCCTAGTCTATTTCTTGTCCCCTACCCCAAGCAAAACCCTCCCCTCCCCAATATAAATACCCAAGCACCCCCCCCTCTAAACACATCAAACCAACACCTCTCCTCTCCTCTCCGCCGCCCCACGCCGCGCCGCCACACCCACGCCGCGCCGCCGCACCACCCAAGCCGCGCCTCACCCCGCGCCTCTCACCCGCGCCGCCGCCCTTGTGCATCGCCGCCGCG
>NC_041389.1:684696253-684718293 GCF_002162155.2 Triticum dicoccoides | reverse complement strand
CAGCAACAATAGCAGCAACAGCAATAACAACAACAGCAATAACAGCAACAACAGCAGCAACAGCAACAACAGCAACAACAACAACAACAACAACAACAACAACAACAACAACAACAACAACAACAACAACAACAACAACAACAACAGCAACAACAACAGCAGCAGCAACAACAACAACAACAACAACAACAACAACAACAACAACAACAACAACAACAACAACAACAACAACAACAACAACAACGCGGTTGATGTAGTCGAACTTTCTTCGCGAACCAACCGATCAAGTACCGAACGTAAGGCACCTCCAACTTCAGCACACATTTAGCTCGGTGACGTCCATGCCTTCTTGATCCAGCAAGATGGCGAGGTAGTGTATGAGTTTTGATAGCACGATGGCATGGTGATGGTGATGGTGACGTTATCTCCGTAGGGCTTCGTCTAAGCACTAAAAAATATGACCGAGGGTGTAAATGATGGAGGGGGGCGCCGCACACGACTAAGACAATGTTCGGTTTTGTGCTAGGCGCCCCCTCCCACATATATATAGGTGGGGGTGGAGGGAGCAGCCAGGAGGCGCCCCCAAGTAGGTCGAATCCTACTTGGGGTCTTCCCCCAAGTGGCGCCCCCTTCCTTATTTGGTGCGGGAGGTGGCGCCCCCCTCCCTTTCCTTTGTCTCCAGAGGAGGGAAAGGCAGGAGGGGCCACCCCTCCCCTTTCCTTCCCCTAGGGTCAGCCAGCCAAGGGAGGGGCACGCCAGCCCCCTAGTGGACTGGTCTGTCACCTCCTTTGGCTTATAAGGCCCATACACTTGTCGGGGGTGCCCGGAACCCCTTCCGGTGACCTGATGAGTACCTGGTGCACTCCGAAACTATTCTATTGTCCGAATACCATCGTCCTATATATCAATCTTTACCCTCTCGACCATTTCGAGACTCCTCGTCATGTCCGTGATCTCATCCGGGACTCCAATCAACATTCGGTCACCAAATCATATAACTCATATAACACTATATCATCAATGAACGTTAAGCGTGCGGACCCTACGAGTTCGAGAACTATGTAGACATGACTGAAACATCTCTCCGGTCAATAACCAATAGCGGAACCTGGATGCCCATATTGGCTCCTACATATTATACGAAGATCTTTATCGGCCGAACTGTTATGACAACATATGTAATTCCTTTTGTCCATCAGTATGTTAGTTGTCCGAGATTCGATCGTTGGGATCTTCATACCTAGTTCAATCTCGTTACCGGCAAGTCTCTTTACTCGTTCTGTAATACATCACATCGTAACTAACTCTTTAGTCATTTTCTTGCAAGCTTATGATGTGTATTACCAAGATGGCCCAGAGATACCTCTTCGATACTCGAGGTGACAAATCCTAATCTCGATCTATGCCAACTCAACAAATACCTTCAGATATACTTGTAGAGCATATTTATGATCACCTAGTTACGTTGTGACGTTTGATATCACACAAGGTATTCCTCCGGTATCCGGGGGTTGCATAATCTCATAGTCGAAGGAATATGTATTTGACATGAAGAAAGCAATAGTAATAAACTGAACGATCATTATGCTAAGCTAACGGATGGGTCTTGTCCATCACATCATTCTCCTAATGATGTGATTCCGTTATCAAATGATAACACATGTCTATGGTTAGGAAACCTTAACCATCTTTGATCAACGAGCTAGTCTAGTAGAGGCTTACTAGGGACACCGTATTTGTTCATGTATTCACACATGTATTTAAGTTCCCGGTCAATACAATTCTAGCATGAATAATAAACCTTTATCATGAATAAGGAAATATAAAATAACAACTTTATTATTGCCTCTAGAGCATATTTCCTTTAGTTGCCCACTTGCACTAGAGTCAATAATCTAGATTACATTTTAATGAATCTAACACACATGGAGTCTTGGTGCTGATCATGTTTTGCTCGCGGAAGAGGCTTAGTCAATGGGTCTGCCACATTTAGATCCTTGTGTAATTTGTAAATCTCTATGTCTCCATCCTTGGCCTTTTCACGAATGGAGTTGAAGCATCTCTTGATGTGTTTGGTTCTCTTGTGAAACCTTGATTTCTTCGCCAAGGCAATTGCTCCAGTGTTGTCACAAAATATTTTCATTGGACCCGATGCACTGGGTATTACACCCAGATCGGATATGAACTCCTTCATCCAGACTCCTTCATGTGCTGCTTCCGAAGCAGCTATGTACTCTGCTTCACACGTAGATCTCGCCACGACGCTCTGCTTGGAACTGCACCAACTGACATCTCCACCATTCAATATAAATACGTATCCGGTTTGTGACTTAGAGCCATTTGGATCAGTGTCGAAGCTAGCATCAACGTAACTGATAACCCACAAGTGTAGGGGATCGCAACAGCTTTCGAGGGTAGAGTATTCAACCCAAATTTATTGATTCGACACAAGGGGAGTCAAAGAATATTCTTAAGTATTAGCAGTTGAGTTGTCAATTCAACCACACCTGGATAACTTAGTATCTGCAGCAAAGTATTTAGTAGCAAAGTAGTATGATAGTAATGCATAGCAACAGTGGCAAAAGTAAAGATAGCAGTTTTGTAGTGATTGTAACAGTAGCAACGGGAAAGTAAATAAGTAAAACGCAAGATGTCAAAAGCTCGTAGGCATTGGATCAGTGATGGATAATTATGTTGGATATGATTCCTCATGTAATAGCTATAACATAGGGTGACATAGAACTAGCTCCAGTTCATCAATGTAATGTAGGCATGTATTCCAAATATAGTCATACGTGCTTATGGAAAAGAACTTGAATGACATCTTTTGTCCTACCCTCCCGTGGCAGCGGGGTCCTAGTGGAAACTAAGGGATATTAAGGCCTCCTTTTAATAGAGAACTGGACCAAAGCATTAACACATACTGAATACATGAACTCCTCAAACTACGGTCATCACCGAGAAGTATCCCGATTATTGTCACTTCGGGGTTGTCGGATCATAACATATAATAGGTGACTATAGACTTGCAAGATAGGATCAAGAACACACATATATTCATGAAAACATAATAGGTTCAGATTTGAAATCATGGCACTCGGGCCCTAGTGACAAGCATTAAGCATAGCAAAGTCATAGCAACATCAATCTCAGAACATAGTGGTACTAGGGATCAAACCCTAACAAAACTAACTTGATTACATGGTAAATCTCATCCAACCCATCACCGTCCAGCAAGCCTACAATGGAATTACTCACACACGGCGGTGAGCATCATGAAATTGGTGATGGAGGATGGTTGATGATGACGGCGGCGACGAATCCCCCTCTCCGGAGCCCCGAACGGACTCCAGATCAGCCCTCCCGAGAGAGATTAGGGCTTGGCGGCGGCTCCATATCGTAAAACGCGATGAAACTTTCTCTCTGATTTTTTTCTCCGCGAAACGGAATATATGGAGTTGGAGTTGAGGTCGGTGGAGCATCAGGGGGCCCACGAGACAGGGGGCGCGCCCGGGGGGAAGGCGCGCCCCCACCCTCATGGACAGGGTGTGGGCCCCCTGGCCTTGATTCTTTAGCAAGTATTTTTTATATTTTCCAAAAGTTATCTCCGTGGATTTTCAGGTCATTTCGAGAACTTTTGTTTTCTGCACAATAAACAACATCATGGCAGTTCTGCTGAAAATAGCGTAAGTCCGGGTTAGTTTCATTCAAATCATGCAAGTTAGAGTCCAAAACAAGGGCAAAAGTGCTTGGAAAAATAGATACATTGGAGACGTATCAACTCCCCCAAGCTTAAACCTTTGCTTGTACTCAAGCAATTCCGTTGATAAACTGAAAGTGATAAAGAAAAACTTTTACAAACTCAGTTTGCTCTTTTTGTTGTAAATATGTAAAGCCAGCATTCAAGTTTTCAGCAAGTATTATGAACTAACCATACTCACAATAACACTTAGGTCTCACAATTACTCATATCAATGGCATAATCAGCTAGCGAGCAATAATAATAAAACTCGGATGACAACACTTTCTCAAAACAATCATAATATGATATAACAAGATGGTATCTCGCTAGCCCTTTCTGAGACCGCAAAACGTAAATGCAGAGCACCTTTAAAGACCAAGGACTGACTAAACATTGTAATTCATGGTAAAAGAGATCCAGTCAAGTCATACCCAATATAAACTAATAGTAATGCATGCAAATGACAGTGTGCTCTCTAGCGGGTGCTTTTTAATAAGAGGGATGATGACTCAACATAAAAGTAAATAGATAGGCCCTTCACAGAGGGAAGCAGGGATTCGTAGATGTGCCAGAGCTCGATTTTAAAATAGAGATGAATAACATTTTGAGCGGTATACTTTCACTGTCAACGCAACAACTATGAGATGGCGATATCTTCCATACTACATGCATTATAGGCAGTTCCCAAACAGAATGGTAAAAGTTTAGACTCCCCCACAACCAACAAGCATCAATCCATGGCTTGCTCGAAACAACGAGTGCCTCCAACTAACAACAACCCTGGGGGAGTTTTGTTTAATTATATTGATTTTCTTTGATCTTTTGGATCATGGGACTGGGCATCCCGGTTACCGGCCCTTTCTCGTGAATGAGGAGCGGAGTCCACTCCTCTTAAGGATAACCCACCTAGCATGGAAGATACAGACAACCCTAATTGAAACATGAGCTGCTCGAGCATACAAAACAGAATTTCATTTGAAGGTTTAGAGTTTGGCACATACAAATTTACTTGGAACGGCAGGTAGATACCGCATATAGGAAGGTATGGTGGACCCATATGGAACAACTTTGGGGTTTAAGGAGTTTGGATGCACAAGCAGTATTCCCGCTTAGTACAGGTGAAGGCTAGCAAAAGGCTGGGACGCGACCAACTGAGAGAGCAACAACAGTCATGAACATGCATTAAAATTAATTCACACCGAGTACAAGCATGAGTAGGATATAATCTACCATGAACATAAATATCATGAAGGCTATGTTGATTTGTTTCAACTACATGCGTGAACATGTGCCAAGTCGAGTCACTCAATTCATTCAAAGGAGGATACCATCCCATCATACCACATCATAATCATTTTAATAGCATGTTGGCACGCAAGGTAAACCATTATAACTCATAGCTAAGCAAGCATGGCACAAGCAACTATAATCTCTAAATGTCATTGCAAATATGTTTACTTCATAATAAGCTGAATCAGGAACGATGAACTCATCATATTTACAAAAACAAAAGAGGTCGAGTTCATACTAGCTTCTCTCATCTCAATCAGTCCATCATATATCGTCGTTATTGCCTTTCACTTGCACGACCGAACGATGTGTATAATAATAGTGCACGTGCATTGGACTAAGCTGGAATCTTCAAGCATTCAACTCAAGAGAGAAGATAAAGCAATATGGGATCTAAGTTAAATAAACAATCATGCATATGAGAGCCACTAAACATTTTCAATATGGTCTTCTACTCTCGAGCCCCAATGGAAAGAAAAGAAGATAAAACTATTTACACGGGAAAGCTCACAACAAGTAAGAAGGAGAACGAGAAATCTTTTTGGGTTTTCATTTTAATTTCTACTACAAGCATGGAAATTAAGCTAACTAATTTTTTTGGTTTTCTTAAGGTTTATCAAACACACAAGAGGAAAGCTAGAAAAAGGAAATAAACTAGCATGGATAATACAATGAAAGAGTATGAGCACCGACAACTAGAATAGTGTGTGAACATGAATGTAAAGTCGGTGAGAAATACGTACTCCCCCAAGCTTAGGCTTTTGGCCTAAGTTGGTCTAATGCCAAGGATAGCCTGGCTGATATCCGTAGTTGTAACTGGGGTCATACTGAGATGCAGCAGCAAATGCCTCCTGAGCTGCGGCATGTTGGCGAGCCGCCTCCGCTCTCCCCTCATGTTCAGCTGCCTCCTCCCTGGTAACAGCATATCTTCCTTTTACCTGGTAATCAAAAAGGAAAGGAGTAGGGAGAGTAACATGGACAGAGCTATGTCTGTCAAAGATTAGTCAATTCTGGAGAAATTGTTCATTCCTCAAAAGAAAATGATGTTTGACCATAGCGTCATAATCTAAATAAGCAGGAGGCAACACCATATCCCCCTCTCTTAGGGCTATACCAAGATAATTAGCCACACGGGTCGCATAAATTCCTCCAAATAAATCTGCAGCCCTACCATTATTATGCAACCTACGTGCAACTATTGCCCCCAAGTTGTAATCTTTATGACCTAACACAGCGCTCTTGAGGACATAAAGATCAGGGACACACATATGACATGCTTCGTCTTTACCGTTAATGCATCTGCCAATGAAGAGAGCAAAATAATGTATAGCAGGAAAATGAATGCTCCCTATGGTAGCTTGTGCTATATCCCTAGATTCTCCCACAGTAATACTAGCAAGAAAGTCTTTATATTCAGATTTGTGGGGATCATTAACATTGCCCCACTGCGGGAGTTTGCAAGCAGTTGTAAAATCTTCTAAGTCCATGGTATAAGATTTATCATAAATATCAAACAGGACACTCTGAGACTTACGTGAAGATTTACATTTGAACCTTCTCACGAATGAATCAGTCAATTTACTGAGGACACTTATCTTGTAAGAAGTCCTCAAGATCGGCATTACGCACATATGCGTCAAATTCATCCTTAAAGCCTGCATTGACCATAAAATGGTATGATGGCCACTCACAAGCTCGTACTTCTGCGTCCCTCAGTGGTTCATCATCTTGCTCACGCATAGCAAGCATGTGTCCTTTCTTTATTGAGGAACCACCTTGGTACATTCTCCTAGACATATTTCTTTTTCTGAAAAATTTCTGAAATTTTAGTAACTTCAAAATAAAAGTGAATAAAACTAAACAAGATTGGTAGCAACTACTCCTACAAGTGCCTAGAGCCTATATCATGCATTAGGATTACTTGGGACCTCATAAATTTGACATGCAAGCTCAAGAACAGGGTCACCTATGCAGCAAAAATTTGCAATGAATAAAGCACTAGAACAAAAACTAATTGGAACAATGGAGGAGTCACATACCAAGCAACAATCTCCGAAAGCAGTTTTGTGAATGGAGCTTTGAGCGAGGAGATCGAAAATCGCAGCAAAATGAGCTAGAACTCGTGCTTCAGCTGGATGGGGATTTTTTGGAAAGAAGATGGAGTGTGTGGGTGCAGGAATAAGTGGAGGGGGCCACCATGGCCCACGAGATAGGGGGGCGCACCCAGGGGGTGTGGGCGCGCCCTCCACCCTCGTGGCCAGGTGCTTGCCCCTCCTGCAGTGTTTCCAGTGCCTAAAATCCTCAAATATTCCATAAAAAATCATACTAAATTTGCAGGGCATTTGGAGCACTTTTATTTTTGGGATATTTTTTATTGCATGGATAAATTAGAAAATAGACAGATAATACTATTTTTGCTTTATTTATTCTAAATAACAGAAAGTAAAAAGAGGGTACAGAAGGTCGTTCCTTCTAGTTTCATCCATCTCATGATCATCAAAATGAATCCACTAACAAGGTTGATCAAGTCTTGTTAACAAACTCATTCCGAATAACACGGAGCCGGAGAAATTTCGAATAACACTAAGTTACCTCAACGAGGATATGAACATCCCCAACAATAAGAATATCATACTTCTTCTTGACAATAGGAAGAGGAAATTCAAAACCTCCAATAATGATAGTTGGGCTTTTCCCAATAGAATTGATGCTATTAACTTGAGGTTGTTTCCTCGGAAAGTGTACCATATGCTCATTACCATTAACATGAAAAGTGACATTGCCTTTATTGTAATCAATAACAGCCCCTGCAGTATTCAAAAAGGGCCTACCAAGGATAATCGACATACTATCGTCCTCGGGAATATCAAGAATAACAAAGTCCGTTAAGATAGTGACATTTGCAACCACAACAGGCACATCCTCACAAATGCCGACAGGTATAGCAGTTGATTTATCAGCCATTTGCAAAGATATTTCAGTAGGTGTCAACTTATTCAATTCAAGTCTACGATATAAAGAGAGAGGCATAACACTAACACCGGCTCCAAGATCACATAAAGCAGTCTTAACATAATTTCTTTTAATGGAGCATGGTATAGTTGGTACCCCGGGGTCTCCAAGTTTCTTTGGTATTCCACCCTTAAAAGTATAATTAGCAAGCATGGTGGAAATTTCAGCTTCTGGTATCTTTCTTTTATTTGTAATGATATCCTTCATATATTTAGCATAAGGTTTACTTTAAGCATATCAGTTAAGCGCATACGTAAGAAGATAGGTCTAATCATTTCAGCAAAGCGCTCAAAATCCTCATCATCCTTTGTCTTGGATGGTTTAGGAGGAAAGGGCATGGGTTTCTGAACCCATGGTTCTCTTTCTCTACCGTGCTTCCTAGCAACAAAATCTCTCTTATCATAACGTTGATTCTTTGATTGTGGGTTATCAAGATCAACATCAGGTTCAATCTCTATCTCATTATTTTTGCTAGGTTGAGCATCAACATGAACATTATCATTAACATTATCACTAGGTTCATGTTCATCACCTGATTGTGTTTCAGCATCAAAAATAGAAATATCATTGGGATTCTTAGGTGTGTCTACATTAGGTTCACTAGAAGCATGCAAAGTCCTATCATTTTTCTTTTTCTTCTTTTTGGAAGAACTAGATGCCTCTTAATTATTTCTCTGAGAATCATGCTCGATTCTCTTAGGGTGGCCTTCAGGATACAAAGGTTCCTGAGTCATTCTACCGGTTCTAGTAGCCACTCAAACAGCAAAGTCATATTTATTATTTAATTCATCGAGCAAATCACTTTGAGCTTGAAGTACTTGCTCAGCTTGAGTGGCAACCATAGAAGCATATTTGCTAATGAGTTTAACTCCACCTTTAACTCTAGCCATATAATCACTCAAGCATCCTATCTCGAAAGCATTATTCTTTAATTCTCTACCAACATAAGCATTAAAACTTTCTTGTCTAGCCATAAAGTCATCAAATTCATCTAAGCATGGGCTATGAAATTTAGTAGACGGGATTTCAACTTTATCCTATCTATAGAGAGAATTTACCTTTACTACCTGTGTCGGGTTATCAAGATGATGTGTTTCTTCAACAAGCGGTATATTAAGACCATGTATTTCTTCAATAGGTGGTAAATTATTAACATCTTCAGCTTTAATACCTTTTTCTTTCATTGATTTCTTTGCCTCTTGCATATCTTCAGGACTAAGAAATAGAACTCCTCTCTTCTTCGGAGTTGGTTTAGGAATAGGCTCAGGAGTTGGCTCAATTGGTTCAGGAATTGCCTCAGGAATTGGCTCAGGAAGAGTCCAATTATTTTCATTAGTCAACATATTATTCAATAGTAATTCAGCTTGGTTGACTGTTCTTTCCCTGAAAACACAACCAGCACAACTATCCAAGTAGTCCTTGGAAGCATCAGTTAGTCCATTATAAAAGATATCAAGTATTTCATTTTTCTTAAGAGGATGATCAGGCAAAGCATTAAGTAATCGGAGAATCCTCCCCCAAGCTTGTGGGAGACTCTCGTCTTTGATTTGCACAAAATTATAAATTTCCCGCAAGGCAGCTTGTTTCTTATGAGTAGGGAAATATTTAGCAGAGAAGTAATAAATCATATCCTGGGGACTACACACACAACCAGGATCAAGAGAATTAAACCAAGTTTTAGCATCACCCTTTAATGAGAGCGGAAATATCTTAAGGATATAATAATAGTAAGACTTCTCATCATTAGTAAACAGGGTGGTCATATCATTTAACTTGGTAAGATGTGCCACAACAGTTTCAGATTCAAGGCATAAAAAGGATCAGATTCAACCAAAGTAATAATCTCAGGATCAATAGAGAATTCATAATCCTTATCAGTAACACAGATAGGTGAAGTAGCAAAAGCAGGGTCTGGTCTCATTCTAGCATTAAGAGATTGCTGCTTCCATTTAGCTAATAACTTCTTAAGATCATACCTATCTTTGCAAGCAAAAATAGCTCTAGCAGCTTCCTCATTCATAACATAACCCTCAGGAACAACAGGTAATTCATAATCAGGGGGAGAACTTTCATCATCACTATCATCAATAATAGCATCTTCAATAATTTCATTCTCTCTAACCCTAACAAGTTGTTCATCAACAAACTCACCTAATGGCAAAGTAGTATCACGCACAGAAGTAGTTTCATCATAAATATCATGCATAGCAGAAGTGGGGGATCATCAATAACATGCGACATATCAGAATTCATAGCAGTAGCAGGTTTAGGTGTCGTAAGCTTACTAATAACAGAAGGAGAATCTAGTGTAGAGCTAGATGGCAGTTCCTTACCTCCCCTCGTAGTTGAGGGCAAAATCTTGGTTCTTTCATCTTTCAAGTTCCTCATAGTGATCAACAGATATAAATCCCAAGTGACTCAGAGAATAGAGCTATGCTCCCCGGCAACGGCGCCAGAAATTAGTCTTGATAACCCACAAGTGTAGGGGATCGCAACAGCTTTCGAGGGTAGAGTATTCAACCCAAATTTATTGATTCGGCACAAGGGATGCCAAATAATATTCTTAAGTATTAGCAGTTGAGTTGTCAATTCAACCACACCTGGATAACTTAGTATCTGCAGCAAAGTATTTAGTAGCAAAGTAATATCATAGTAATGGTAACAGTGGCAAAAGTAAAGGTAGCAATTTTGTAGTGATTGTAACAGTAGCAACGAAAAAGTAAATAAGCGAAGAACAAGATGTGAAAAAGCTCGTAGGCATTGGATCAGTGATGGATAATTATGTCGGATGCGATTCCTCATGTAATAGCTATAACATAGGGTGACACAGAAATAGCTTCAGTTCATCAATGTAATGTAGGCATGTATTCCGAATATAGTCATACGTGCTTATGGAAAAGAACTTGCATGACATCTTTTGTCCTACCCTCCCGTGGCAGCGGGGTCCTAGTGGAAACTAAGGGATATTAAGGCCTCCTTTTAATAGAGAACCGTACCAAAGCATTAACACATAGTGAATACATGAACTCCTCAAACTACGGTCATCACCGAGAAGTATCCCGATTATTGTCACTTCGGGGTTGTCGGATCATAACACATAATAGGTGACTATAGACTTGCAAGATAGGATCAAGAGCACACATATATTCATGAAAACATAATAGGTTCAGATCTGAAATCATGGCACTCGGACCCTAGTGACAAGCATTAAGCATAGCAAAGTCATAGCAACATCAATCTTAGAACATAGTGGATACTAGGGATCAAACCCTAACAAAACTAACTTGATTACATGGTAAATCTCATCCAACCCATCACCGTCCAGCAAGCCTACGATGGAATTACTCACGCACGGCGGTGAGCATCATGAAATTGGTGATGGAGGATGGTTGATGATGACGGCGGCGACGAATCCCCCTCTCCGGAGCACCGAACGGACTCCAGATCAGCCCTCCCGAGAGAGATTAGGGCTTGGCGGCGGCTCCGTATCGTAAAACGCGATGAAACTTCCTCTCTGATTTTTTTCTCCGTGAAACGGAATATATGGAGTTGGAGTTGAGGTCGGTGGAGCATCAGGGGGCCCACGAGACATCGGGGCGCGCCTAGGGGGAGGGCACGCCCCCACCCTCGTGGACAGGGTGTTGGCCCCCTGACCTTGATTCTTTTGCCAGTATTTTTTATATTTTCCAAAACTTATCTCCGTGGATTTTCAGGTCATTCCGAGAACTTTTGTTTTCTGCACAATAAACAACATCATAGCAATTCTGCTGAAAACAGCGTCAGTCCGGGTTAGTTTCATTCAAATCATGCAAGTTAGAGTCCAAAACAAGGGCAAAAATGTTTGGAAAAGTAGATACATTGGAGACGTATCAGTAACCATTTATGACGAGCTCTTCGTCACCTCCATAAACGAGAAACATATCATTGGTCCTTTTCAGGTACTTCAGGATGTTCTTGACCGCTGTCATGTGATCCACTTCTGGATTACTTTGGTACCTCCATGTCAGACTTATGGCACGGCACACATCAGGTCTGGTACATAGCATAGCATACATGATAGAACCTATGGCTGAGGCTAGGGAATGACTTTCATTTTCTCTCTATCTTCTGCAGTGGTCGGGCTTTGAGTCTGACTCAACTTCACACCTTGTTACACAGGTAAAAACCCTTTCTTTGACTGATCCATGTTGAACTTCTTCAAAACTTTATCAAGGGATGTGCTTTGTGAAAGTCCTATTAAGCGTCTTGATCTATCTCTATAGATCTTGATGCCCAATATATAAGCAGCTTCACCGAGATCTTTCATCGAAAAATTCTTATTCAAATATCCTTTTATGCTATCCAAAAATTCTATATCATTTCCAATCAATAATATGTTATCCACATATAATATCAGAAATCCTACAAAGCTCCGACTCACTTTCTTGTAAATATAGGCTTCACCGTAAGTCTGTATAAAACCATATGCTTTGATCACTTCTTCAAACTGTATATTCCAACTCCGAGATGCTTGCACCAGTCCATAGATGGATCACTGGAGCTTGCACACTTTGTCAGCACCTTTAGGATTGACAAAACCTTCTGGTTGCATCATATACAACTCTTCTTTAAGATATCCATTAAGGAATGCGGTTTTGACGTCCATTTGCCAGATTTCATAATCATAAAATGCGGCAATTGCTAACATGATTCAGACAAACTTAAGCATCGCTACGGGTGAGAAAGTCTCGTTGTAGTCAATTCCTTGAACTTGTCGAAAACCTTTTGCGATAAGTCGAGCTTTGTAGACAGTAACATTACCATCAGCGTCAGTCTTCTTCTTGAAGATTCATTTATTATCTATGGCTTGCCGATCATCGGGAAAATTCACCAAAGTCCATACTTTGTTCTCATACATGGATCCTATCTCAGATTTCATGGCCTCAAGCCATCTGTCAGAATCTGGGCTCATCATAGCTTCTTCATAGTACGTAGGTTCGCCTTGGTCTAGTAACATGACTTCCAGGACTGGATTACTGTACCACTCTAGTGCGGGTCGTGCTCTAGTTGACCTATGAGGTTCAGTAGTAGCTTGATCTGAAGTTTCATGATCATCATCATTGGCTTACTCTCTAGTTTGTGTAGGCATCACGGGAGCGGTTTTCTGTGATGTGCTACTTTCCAATCCGAGAGAAGGTACAATTACCTCATCAAGTTCTACTTTCCTCCCACTCACTTCTTTCAAGAGAAACTCCTCTCTAGAAAGGACCTAATCTTAGCAATAAAGATCTTGCCTTCGGATATGTGGTAGAAGGTGTATCCAATAGTTTGTTTAGGGTATCCTATGAAGACGCACTTCTCCGATTTGTGTTCGAGCTTATCTAGCTGAAGCCTTTGACATAAGCATCGCATCCGTAAACATTAAGAAACGACAGGTTAGGTTTTTTGCCAAACGACAGCTCAGATCTAGCGCGCCAATTTGACCGCGAGCGGAAAGCAAAAGGCGGGCGTGGGAGGGCGACAGGGACCGCCGTCCACCAGGGAGGGGGCGGGGAGGGTGTAGTGCAGCAGGTCCGCCTTCATTCCTTCCATCCACCGTGTCGCGCCGGCCCAGCACGGCCCAAAGCCTGCCGCGTGGACCATTCCGCTTCCCATGTGGCTGACGTGGCAGAGCCGGCGAGAGGCCAGTTGCAAATGTACAGAGTCATGCAAGGTTTCGGAAAACTTATCTCAACAGCAAAACCAGAGCAGCAGCAACAGAAAACATTCTCAACGAAAATAATATTTTGCAGTCTGATATCATGATAGTGCAGTACATTCTCGGCGAAAATGATTGATGTTCAGGGAAAACAAAAACCATACTACAAAACATGCTCGAAATTCATACATTTTGTTTCTTGTCCTAGATAACTGAAGATCGAGTCGATTCGCTTTCACCGTCCAAGCAGCCTATCCCTGACTTCCCAACGCTCAGCGTTTCTTGCTGATGAGGTACACGAGATCGCCCAGGTGCTGCACTTCCATGCCTGCCTTCTCGCATCCATCGAAGAAAATCGACTGGTCTTTCCCAATCCTTCTACGCCAGCTCATCAGGAACATGGGGCGCCTGGCAGCCACTTGTGTTCCTGCCAGTGGGACCATGGGAGCATTCACTCAGCGCACATTCTTGCATTGTTGTCGTACTACCGGTTACAGAATGGAATGTTCGAGAAGTACCTGCTTTGGTCGTGATGTTTGTGCATACACCTTTTTGTCTGTTAAGGTCGGATTCTTCCAGAAGAAAGGACAGCGTCGTTATCAGGTTCGGGTACTGTTTCACATCTACAAAGCCACATGGTAATAACATGTCAGAGAATTGCAATCGCAGTGAGATATGATTGGCAGAAAATAAGATGTGGATTTACATAATAGAATGTCACTGGCGATGACAATGTTCCAATCGGGTTGGAGAATCGGGAATGGATCTCCCCACGTGTCTGGATTATGAAAAATATCAAATAGTCAGTTCTCCCCTTCTGGGTGGTGCATATCCCATGCACCTAAAGTGTGTACATTTACTAATAAATTGTATAAGTACATGGTTTTTCTTACGTCGGATATGAGGTAACACATCCAACTTATTGACTCTGCAGTTGTGAGCTATGTTTTCTTCAATATCCTTGTCATCATAATCAGAAGTCGTGATATCCACGCCAAATGTTTTTCGCAGGAAAATGGCTAAAGCTCCTGTTCCACTAAGGCAGACTAAATCATTTATTATACTAAATAAAAACAATGAGTCTTCAGAAGAGATGGTATCACACACTTCAACAATGAACTACAAATATTATAACCATTCATGTCTTAAATGGTAAGCACACTATTCTTGACCGGAAGTAGATAGACCAATAGACAGCTTGCTTCATACTGCTAAGTCTCAGCAAACAATTTCAGACCATACAATGGGAAAGCCTTTACATCCAAACAAGTTGAGATAGACCAGTGATGAAACCCAGTAGGAGCCACACACCCACAAAAACAAGTTGAGATATAATTTACAATATATCAATTTAGTAATTACTCTTCAGAGTCAAACAATATAAGCAAAATAGCCTTTTGGCCATCAATTATAAATATAGCAAGCACTGCATAAACTTCATTTTTTTCTAAATATAAAGGAAAAGGTAGATTTTTATAGAGTGAAACATAGCTTCCATACCTTCCTAGTTCCAGGATCCGTTGACCGTCCAGAATTGATGGATTCTTAACCAGCCAGTCAGCAAAGAAAAATGTCCCAGGCCATAGCAAATTGGCATTTAGCTGATGAGATGAGAATTCTCTGATGCTCAAGTCCTACACATAAAAAAAATCATAAAGGTGAGCAAATGATCAATTAGTAATATGAGAGGCATCGTTTGGTCTGAGCTTCTGACTTCACTTAGATAACTTTGCTTGCAATAATAACAAAATTCTACAATCTTTGGTAGGACAAGCATAGTTTGCTTCCAATCAACAACAAATATTTATGCATCATTAACCCAATCACTAATGCTCATGTGAAACGTTTTTGTACATTATAAAACAAGGTGGACTAATACCCCCTCTCACAATACATATTTTGGATTCTGGATTCCTAAGGTTTGGCCATTAGTATAGACAAATTTTCAAGCATCTATAACACCAAACCGATAAAACTAGCCCAATGAAATGTACTCCGCTTATATGTGCCTATTTTATTCGACGAAGCATATTTTCAAGAAAAAAGATGTCAAACTGTACACTGGAAGACCATATCGAAGTCCAAAACGACATTTATAGTGACATAATGTGACATTCAGACATTCAGATCCATTATTATCTACAAACATATGGACCAATAAATATACTACTTTGTGCTGCACGAATTGCAACCTGCGGAAAATGCAAAGGTTGACAATCATCTTTAGAAGAAGAATAAACTAAATCCCTCGATATTGTTAACCCTTTTATCACCGAGACGCTACAACTGGTCATGCCACATTAGATTGATCAGCTACAGTTTTCAGATGGTAGACTCGCGTGCACTCTCCCAAAGCATAATGGTCAAGCATCTACCTAAAACAAATATTTCAGGTCTATTCATGAGGTTCAGCGTGCTTCCAGGGTTTCGAGCTCCACCATGGACACTGGACAGCAAACATAAGGTTTCTGGCCGATCTGCTTGTTCGCAGAGTGATTAGGACAGTAGCGAAATTAACTAGGATTCAGAGTTAGGTCGATAATTTTACCACGCCGGGGAACTTGTGGATCCTCTCCTCGTACTCCAGCGCCGGCTGCTGGCTCTCACCCTCGGCGCCCACCTGCGCCTCGTCTTCAATCGCCGGAAAGGGGGGAGCGGCAAAGGGGTTCGTCAGCTAGGAGCACAAGGTGGGCGGCGGAATGGACGGGAACGCGAACGGGGGCTGGGGTTTAATTTACCTCGTGTGCCGCCGCCGTCGTCGACGCTGTCGTCGTCGGCGTGGAAGAGGGAGGCGGCGGAGAAGAAGGCCGTCTCCATGGTGGACTCTGTGTTTGGGCAGCTCACACGGTCGGCCGGGTCCTGCTTTGGTCGGATGAGGGCTGGGCTGGGCTGGATAACACCGCAAGTTTACATGGGCTTTCGAGGGTTCCCGCTGGGCTGGATCGCAAGTAGTGTAAATTGACTCAAAAAAATTTGCAAGTACTGTAAAATATAACCATATTCACCTCTGGAATTGAAGGAGAAGAAAGTGCAGCATGCATTAATTAATAATACTCCATCCATAAAGAAATATAAAAGTGTTTAGATCACAGAGTACTATTTTGGTGCCAATCCCAAAGGTTACAAACCCTACACTCTTGTCCCAATTTTGACCTATAAGTTTATGTAATGTTTTTTACAAGATAGAGTTGAAGGTTCTTGCAAATCGATTGAAGGTGATCTTACCTGACATTATATCTGAGGAGCAGTCAGCATTTTCTCCGGGAGACTTATAACGGACAATATAATGTCAACCTATGAGTGCCTTCATTTTATGAATAAAACTCGGTCAAAGAACAACATTTATTTAGCCCTTAAGCTAGACATGATGAAAGCTTATGACAGGGTTGAGTAGAGTTATCCATTATAGAGAAGCTAAGATTTGCTACACCCTGGATCACAACTATCATGCATTTGGTGAGTCCGGTCTCCTTCTCAGTCCTCTTTAACGGTAACAACCTGGAGGAATTTAAGCCGTCACGGGGTAGAGGGAGATTCAATCTCTTCATACCTTTTTCTGATTGCAGCGAAGCGTCTTTCGTGCCTCTTGAAATCTCAAATTCGGTCATCCCAACTTAGTAGAATCAAGGTAGCCGCATCGGCTCTGTCGGTAAACCACCTGTTATTTGCGGATGATAGACTGCTATTTTCAGGGCTAGTGTTAATGTAGTAGACGATTTATCAAACCTACTTGAGACTTACTATTTGGCGTCGGCACAGAGAATAAATATAGATAAGTTATCTATATTTTTCAACAAGGAGTGCCCTCAGATTGTTTGTGATTTGGTAAAGGGGTACGTGCATGTCCCCAATGAGTCTCTCACAGATAGGTACCTTGGTTTGACAACTGACGTTGGGCACTCCAAACGAGGTACTTTTAAATATTAAGTGACCGAATTTGGGGAAAAAATGGAAAGATGGACGGGCAAGCTACTCTCAACAAGGGAGCAAGGGAAGGATGTATTGATCAAATCAGTGGCCGGGCACCCCTATTTATTCATGGCAAGTTTCAAACTGCCGAGAGGACTGTATGAGCACATGAACTCGATTATACGGAAATTCGGGTGGGGATGCAAAGAGGGGAAGCAGAAACCGTCATGGGTCTAATGGAAGATTATGACAAAGCCCAAATATCTAAGTGGGTTGGGTTTCAGAGACCTCGAGCTTTTTAACCTAGCTTTGCTTGCTAGACAGTCATGGAGGATCCTATAAGAGCCAAATTCTGTTATGCAAGATTATTGAAAGACGTATACTTCCCGGATGGAACTATCCTAGATGTCGAGCTTGATTCTCGGAACTCTCAAATGTGGCGACCTATTCTAGAGGGAAGGGATGTCTTAAAACAGGGAATTATTCGGAGGATTGGCAATGGCCAAAGTACAAACATACGGACTAATAATTGGATCCCCAAAACATTTTCTCTATGGCCGATTGTATCCTTAGTTGGCAACCCACCACAATTGGTCTCAAAACTAATGACGCTGGCAACAACAACTTGGAATGAGGAGTTAATTCGTGGGAATTTTCTACCTATTGATGTTGATGAAATCCTAAAGATACTAGTTTGCACAAAGAACGTCGACGACTTCTGGTCATGGCATCCGGACAAGAAAGGTATTTTCATTGTTAGTGCCGCTTATGAATTTATGATAAAGAGTAAGACCCAATGGGAGAATTGGTTGGAGGGGCGTGCAGGATCTTTGGATATGAGCAAATATGAGAGCGCCTGGTTGTCTTTGGAAAATTAAGGTGCCGTCAAAGGTAAAAATCTTTCTGTGGAAGCTTGCTAGGCATTCACTACCAACCACAGACGTACTGAAGGGAAGAAACATGTCCCCGGCCGACGTTTGTCCACATTGTGGCGCAGAGGATTCATGGAGGCACGCCCTCATCGGGTGCACTATGGCTCGGTGCGTGTGCTCTTTCTGGTGAGAGTTTGGTCGAAAAGATGACGGACAACCGAGAACCAAGTGCTAAGAATTGGATTATTGAACTGCATGATGAGATGATTCACGACCACTTTATGAGGATGGCTGTAACACTTTGTTCCATCTGGTATGCTCCGAGAAAGGCTGTGCATGAATCCATTTTTCAAAGCCCTCAACAGACATGTGCATTTGTTACTTATTATTTGCACGAATTGTTGGTGAGTGCAACACCGAACAATGTCTTGAGGCAAGGGGCGAGGCAACAGTCAAATACACTCGCCCCTTGCGCAATCTACCTCGAACTTAGCCGAGTTCACTGTAGTAGTGTCGAGCGATGGCTCCCTCCAACAGTGAACTCGGCTAAGTTCGACGTAGATTGCGCAGTAGCTTAGAACGGCCAGCGCGGTGCAGCGGTGGCAATCTATGGTGATCAAGACTAGAACTATTTGGGCTCGGGAAGCACTTGCATTAGCAGTGGATCTCAGTTTGCAGCGCCTACACATCGCATCGGATTGCCAGGGGTGATCAACGACATCAACCAAAGAACTAGCGACAACAGGGGGGCAATCATCAGAGAGATCAGTAGCATGTTGACTGATTTTCAGTTTTGTATCTTTACTCATGAGCATAGAAATTTTAATTTGGAGTCACATAACATTGCCAAGTATGCTTGTAATCTAGCATTAGGTTGTTATTTATGGCTGGGAATTCCCCATGACCAACTTCTTGTACCCTTACACATCTCTGTTAATGAATAAAGAGGTATGGGATTTCTCAGAGAAAAGGTCCTAGTTCTAAAGATCCTAAAAAATATGCTAGCTCTAGAAAAACATAACCATGTGTTGCAAACACGCAAAACAAAAAATACCCTCCCTAGGGGGCCATGTGATGGTTAGATAGTTATTTGTGCACAGATGTCGCAACCGGCGAGGGCAATGTTGCGACCATCATCAGTGAGCCGATGACGAGAACTAGTTATTGTTGTTGGCTTTTGCTGATCTATTGTAGGGGTGATCGGCGAGTGATGGAAAGCGACGGAGGTGTGCTGCAAGTCCCTATGTTCTTGTAACGTGCGAGCCTCATGTGAGTTGGTGGAGGTAATGCGAGGTTGTTGCGGTGCGAGGGAAGACGTGTTTTGCTACCCTGATGTGTGGTGTGGATGACATGTGCTACATGTGGGAGGACGCGCACTGGGTGAAAACGGAACGAACAACCGATTGACTTTTGATCCAATGGCTACATGCATAGGAATCCGACGGTGCAGGAGCCGGCAGATCAGGGCACAGATCGGCTGACTGATGCGGAGTAGCGGCCTTCCTACAATATTCATTTAGTGGAATATGTCATTCTTCTCAACTACGAGGCGTTTGTCGTCGTGACTTCATCAACTCAAGATTTGCCAGCTCCTTCGCTCAAAGGTCCTCATATAAGTGTAAGGTATGTGTGTACACGCGTACGCGTTCATTAGGTGGGTGTATGTGAGCATATATGCTTATATTATGTTTCTAAAGATATAACCATAAATTATAGATGTTACAGACAAAATCATAAAAAGAAATTATAGTGAGAATTTTTTAGTCATTGTATGTTTCATTGTAATAAATGAAATACAAGTTATTTATGATAGATTGTTAATTTGAGTCATCAAATGGACGTGTCGAATAAGCGCATAACCCTAAGGACTATTGTTGTTCTTTCAGCGGGGTAGTTAGACATGACAATTACTGAATATTGCAGTTATGCTACAAAGGAGAATCACAACTTCGGAGAAACGCATCACTGTATTGTTCCACGAGAATTGAATTAGTCGTAACACACACCTTTACAAACAGAATTTTAGACCGGAATGAATTAAAATAAATATCTTTTATACTAAATATTTTTACTTGTTCAAAATTGTTATCAATACTAAAGTAATAGTGAGTACAATTTTTATTACTCAGTTGTCATAGTTAACCATATAAAATTGTTGCTAAATATTAATTGCATTGTTCTTTGTTATACAATAATAATGTTTGGCACCGAAAATAATATTTCCCCTAATTAAATTGTGAGTGGTGAAAAAAATCTTGCTTTGAATTACTTTTTAGCAATTACAATTTTTTTATTAAATATATATAATGGTGCTGACAAAGTATTCCCCTAATTTAGCATATACATATAACATGTGTTCTGTATGTTTCAATATTATTAAATATCAAGATGTAGATTTAAAGTGCATTGTCTAAGTAATATCTTGATGGTTCTTTCTAGTGTACTAGGTAAGCTTGTATATTGAAACTTTGAGTATAAACCCAATCGTTTTGAAAATGTGTCACAAGTTTGGTTCAATAATATGTTGACAATACATGCATGATATGTACTTATATCCTACCATCGTCAGAATGAAGCTCCGCATTAGCTCCATGTGCGCCGCCTTCCACCACAACACCCCATTTCCCCTACGGTTGTGTTGCTCCTAGCATCTCACTATGGCATTGAGGCATATATCCCCTCATCTCATCCTTATGCCATCCTGCCGCATCGATGCACCCACAGCCAATAACCTTTTGCACGCTTGCACACCCCTCCTCACACTCCGCTTCATCCAACGCACCCTGTTTATCACCGCCCTCCCCAACTACAACCTCATGTTCGACCTCCACTGCTTCGTCACTGAAGCCCCACTCCTCCTTGATGGGTATGTTTGCATCGTCAACCCTCACTACTACTTCACACACCTTCCTCGTCAAGGTCTTCCTCTAGAGCAGCGACATCAAGCAATATAGAGGTGTCACATCACCCATGACATGAGTTCAACTACAAACAACATGTAATGATTAACTCTTTTGTGCTGGCCTGGGAAACAAAGGTGTCGTGTCTAGGATAGTGTACGTCATGCAGAAATAGATGAGCCACTAATGAGTGGGATCCACATCCATCTCAGCACCACCGCGTAAGCATGCCATGTCACCCTCAATGTGGCCCTCGCTAGTCAGGTTGCTAGTCTAAGTTCACCCAACCGGACACTAACGCTATTCACAACACCCATACCCCTAAAGACCTTATTTGATGTGATATTAGTTTATAATACTAGTATCATGCACGTGACATTGGTTTATAATAGTATCAGTATCAGTATCCCTTCAATTATTCATTTGTAGAATCTCTAATTGAGTTTTCTTATTTGATGTGTTATGATGCTGTATTACACATTAATATGATACTTGAACTCTCTCACAGATCATTAATTATAGTGCCACATTATATTTTTGCTTAGGTGACAATGCACCATTAGTTGCATTGCGCATCATTTTTTTCTTAGGTGGCAGTGCATGCTACTCTTATGATAGTGAGAGGTCAAGAAGTTGGG
>NC_041389.1:684687455-684696101 GCF_002162155.2 Triticum dicoccoides | reverse complement strand
CACGACCTCAAACAGCGTCGGACGACCCCTCAAATGTTATGTTGCACAACCACACTACTCATATCAAAACCTTAAATCCATGTACGTCGATCACACACATGAATATCACACATAAATAACACTTGTTCATAGCGAAAAATACATAGTTCAAACGGAAAATTTATTCCAAGTGCACAAGTCAAACATTGAACTCATTGGCTTTCATTACCGGTCCACATATGCTCCACAAGGTCATTGAGCAATTGCACGTGCACTTGTTAATCTCAAAGATTCTGATGTATCTCCAGAAAGTTCACAATATGATGTACATCTTGTTAGGGTGCAGAGTAGTTTACAACCCATAATTAAATATAATAATTAATATGTATTTTAAATTTTGGTTCTCGTCTGTCTTATCACCTCAAATTTTCATCAACCAATTCCCAGCAACACGTGGGGGATGCTTTAGGTCTATCTATAAGTGGTTCGAAACACATTATTAAGTACGAATAAGAATAGTGTTCATACTAATAAGAAGAGAAACAAATTCAACGTAAGAAGATCGAAACTGACGCTTTATTATTGATCCAAAAGACTGGTATCATCCGGAACGAGAAAGCTCAAAAGGCCAACTGTGTAGGTTCATGGCCGCTGGTTGCAGAGGCAGTGGTACATTCAAAAAAGATTACCACTCCCGACTACTCGTCCATCGATCCATTTGGCCTAACATTATAAATGACTAATCGACTGATTCAACTCAAAACTCTCGCTCTCTCTCAAAACAATTCAAAACTCTGTTGATCTAATCTCGGACGCGCATGCATGCAGCACGCGTGCACGCACGTCGCCGCCGGTCGAACGTGCAGCTGGCCGCACCGATCACAGGATGGAGCACGTGGGCACCGTGGCGCGCGTTCCGTAGCCGTAGGGGTCCGGATCGGACGCCCAGCCGCCGTAAGGGTACCCTGGCGGCGGCGGTGGCGGTGGCGGCTGAGGGTGGGAGTAGTAGGCGTGCGGCGGCGGCGGCGGCGCCGTGCCCCATCCATACGGCGGCATTGAGGAGGGCGGCGCGTCGCCGGTGCCGTAGTGCCAGTGCGGCGTGGTCGGCCCCGGCCCCGCGTAGGGCGTCGAGCCGTCGCTGAGGATGGCGACGGGCCTCCTCATCTTGCGGCGGATGCGGCGCCTGAGCGCCGCCGGGTCCGCCGTGCCCGCCACCACCACCAGCCCCGTGTCCGGCGACGCCCACACCCGCTCCACCCCTGCACGTACGCGCACGCATGCATGCATGCATGTCAGTCAGACGGATCAGGTTGCCGACCATGTTACCCCTGTGTACGAACGTACGTACCGAGGAGGTTGCCGACGGCGTTCCTGATCTTCCTGGCGCACTCGAGGCAGTGCACGTCCGTCTGGAGCACCACCGGCCCCGCCGCCGCCATCGCACGTTCTCAAGCTCTGCGTCCGCTGAGATTGATGGGTGTGATACGCGGCGAATGGGCCTGGAATTTATAGAGGGGCGCGCGGCGGCCGGGAGGAGAGGAGGAATCACCGGGAGAGAAAGAAATCTGCTCGCGATATGGTAATCGGATCGAGTGCGGCAACGTAAGCCGATATGTTGGTCGGCAGATCAGCTCCAAGTTTCCTTTGATGTGATGGGACGGCCTCCTTGATTTCTCCCCATTCCATAGCGATCCTGTGCTCCGCACACGCGCGCACTCGGCTCGCGGGGCGGCTACGTAAACGTTCGGTTGGAAACGAAGCATAATCACCGCCCATGGGGCTAAATGCTAATGCCAGGTATGTACTGTCAACGTCAATTCATTTTGGAATTTTACAGTGTTTAATAAAGATTTTTCACTTAAGACAAATCTAAAACTTCAATTAATTAAAAAACGTAGCTCCGCCATTGCGCTCGATGCTTTACCATGTGTTCGAATAACCCTATTTTGATTGATGGGTGGTTGCCCCCTCCTAAATGTAGACCCTTCTTTTGATATGGACACACTTCACGAAGCATTGTCATAGAGAAGCTAATATGGTGGCACGTGAACCTATCGAGGGAGATCCGGAGTCGCCGGAGCCGGAGGAGGAGGAGGAGCAGCCGGGGAAAGAGGTGGAGGAGCCGAAGCAGCAGTTGTAGGGCTTCAACATGGAGCAGGCGGAGGCGGAGTTCGCCGTCGCCCAGTCCGACGAGATGACGGAGGAGCAAGCCATACTGAAGTCCATCCAGGATGAGGTTTATGTGGAGGCCAACCGGGCGCTCCTCCATCGGGAGCAGGCGGCGTCCGGCGCGCTCTTCGCCGAACTCGACGCGGAGATAGAGGCGTAAGAGGACGGAGCAGAGCAGCCGGAGGAGCCGGAGCTGCAGCTGCCGCCCATGCTGCCAAAGCCGGGCACAAAGATCGTTGACATCTCCAACGACGAGTAGCTAGGTGATCGAGATTTACAGTTTGCATGTCTTTGTATGGATTTGAGAATCTAGTATGAGATGTCCAGATGAAACAAGTGAAATTGGAGGCATGCCCGGTCACTGCCTGGAGTCGCCCCCGGGCACGTTTCGCGGGCGTTTGAGGGGCCATATTTGACATATTCGACTGTAGATGCTCCAATATGGTGGCACATGAACTTGCTTCTTTAGCAAAATTTTTACCTCCTAGTGTTTGGATTGATGATGCTCCACCATCATCTCTCTTACTGAAAGTTTTGGAAACTCAAGAACTATACACGTAAGAAAAGTCTTTCCTCCCTCCATTAGTAGAAAAATGACCTAATATGAGACACATTACTGCCGGTTTAATTTTGAGCCGGCACTAATGTGTTCATTAGTGCCGGTTCCAATGGCTAGCCGGCCGTTCTCATTAGTACCGATTCGTGGAGAACCTTTAGCACCGGTTCATGCCACGAACCGGTACTAAAGAGAGAGGTGGCAGGGTGTTGTCAGTCTGGGGCCCCTCCAGCACCTTTAGTACCGGTTCGTGACACGAACCGGTACTAAATGTCGACGTACATAAACCCTTCGTCCACCCGAGCCACTCTGTTCTTCCCCTTTCCCCTCACTTCCTCTGTTCTTCCCCTCTCTTCCTCGAGCTCCTCACAAATTTTGCCCAAAATTTGTCAAGACTTGAAGGCCCCCATCCATTCAAATGATCACGAAGGTTAGCAACTTTGCCCTTGCAACTCTCATTGCTAGATTAGCTCTTGCAATGCTTTGTATAGTGATTAATTTGGGAGGAATTATATTTGCTAGTATTTGATTTATATGCAATTTGAGGTCAAAAATAACACTTAGTTTGCATATGTAGGTGTGGTTTACTTAGTGCCTTCTAAATCTCCGTCGTAACCACCGTCGATCGCCCGCACCATCCCGTCGCCGGCACCACCTTGTGGTGAGGCTCTTGTTCATGAATGTTTTACATTACCAAATTGATGTTTGTATGATTTGGATATATAGTTACTCGTATAATTACCTTACCCGTACGTTGTTTGTTATACATAGTGCCATGGTTTTGATATCCGTCCTCGTCGGCCCTCGTCCTTGTTATGATTCGGATGTGGTATATTCTCTTTTAAAACTAGTTGTTGCATTTCGTGTTTATGACAAATTATGCCCATCAAGTTGACATAGATATTTTTATCTAGGAGGTATGTGAACCGGAAATTCCAGCCGACCCTATTGTCGAGAGGTTAAATTTAGTTGAAAGAGAAAACGAGTATTTGAAAGAAAAATTGAAAAGAATTGAGGGGGAGAAGATGGAATTGGAGTTGCATGTTGCCGGTGTCGTCGATGATCACAAGATCAAGATGGAGAAAATGAGGTTGAAGATTAGAAAGATTAGAAAATATGCCATTGATAGTGTGGCTTGGTATCATTATGTTGTTGGATGAATTGTTACCTTAGTTGCGATCTTCATCGCATTTGTTGTTGCATTTAAATTCTTTAGCTAGAGAGTTATTTGTATGTTGCATTTAATTAAGTGTTGTATATGAACTTTATGTATGAACTTTATGTATGAACTTTATGTATGAACTTGTATTAATTTGGTCTATTCGGTGTTGTGTAATGAAGATGAGCCGACAATGGATGTATGATGACCGATGCTCTCCCGAGTTCATTAATGGTGTGCATACTTTTCTGCGGGCCGCTGAGGCAAACGAGCGGGCGGATGGTTTTATGCCTTATCCATGTGCTAGCTGTAAGAATGGTCACAGTTACTCTACGTCAAAAACCATTCACGTCCACCTATTTAAGTCCGGTTTCATGCCCCACTATAATGTTTGGACCAAGCATGGAGAAATAGGGGTTATGATGGAAGACAATGAAGAAGAAGAGGACGACGACGGCTATCCTGGCCATGGGTTCCCTGAATACGATGATACAATAATGGGGGAAGAAGCTGAGCCGGCAATGCGGGAAGAAGCTGAAGAAGAGGCATCAGATGAGCCCGCTGATGATCTAGGTCGGGCCATTGCCGATGCAAAGAGAAACTGCGCAAGTAATCTGGAGAGGACGAAGTTGCAGCGCATGTTAGAGGATCACAAGAAATTGTTGTACCCGAATTACGAAGCTGACAAAAAAAGTTGGGCACCACACTTGAATTGCTGCAATGAAAGGCAGAGAATGGTGTATCTGACAAGGGATTTGGAAAGTTGCTGGTAATGGTAAATGATATGCTTCCAAAGGACAACGAATTGCCCGAGAGTACGTATGAAGCAAAGAAGGCTGTCTGCCATCTAGGGTTAGAGGTGCAAAAGATACATGCCTGCCCTAATGACTGCATCCTCTACTGCGGTGAGTACGAGGATTTGAACGCTTGCCCAGTATGCGGTGCATTGCGTTATAAGATCAGTCGCGATGACCCTAGTGATGTCGAGGGCGAGCGCCCCAGGAAGAAGATTCCTGCCAAGGTGATGTGGTATGCTCCTATAATACCACGGTTGAAACGTTTGTTATAAAACAAAGAGCATGTGAAGGCGATGCGGTGGCACGCAGAAGACCGTAAGAAAGACGGAAAGTTGAGAGTACCCGCTGACGGTTCACAGTGGAGAAAAATCGAGAGAAAGTACTGGGAGGAGTTTGCAGGTGACCCAAGGAACGTATGGTTTGGTCTAAGCGCAGATGGCATTAATCCTTTTGGGGAGCAGAGCAGCAACCATAGCACGTGGCCTGTGACTCTATGTTTGTATAACTTACTCCTTGGTTGTGCATGAAGCGGAAGTTCATTATGATGCCAGTGCTCATCCAAGGCCCTAAGCAACCCGGCAACGACATTGATGTGTACCTAAGGCCATTAGTTGAAGAACTATTACCGTTGTGGAATGGAACATGTGTACGTGCGTGGGATGAGCACGGACAGGAAGAATTTGACCTAAAGGCGTTGCTGTTCGTGACCATCAATGATTGGCCTGCTCTCAGTAACCTTTCAGGACAGACAAACAAGGGATACCGCGGATGCATGCACTGTTTGGATGATACCGACAATATATATTTGGATAGTTGTAGGAAGAATGTGTACCTGGGACATCGTCGATTTCTTCCGACAAGGCATCCCGTAAGAAAGAAAGGGAAGCATTTCAAAGGTGAGGCAGATCACCGGACGAAGCCTCGCCACCGTACTGGTGCTGATGTACATGATATGGTCAAGGATTTGAAGGTAATCTTTGGAAAGGGTCCTGGCGGACAACCTGTTCCGAAGGACGCTGACGGACGCGCACCCATGTGGAAGAAGAAATCTATATTTTGGTACCTGCCATATTGGAAAGACCTAGAGGTCCGCTCCGCAATCGACGTGATGCACGTGATGAAGAATCTTTGTGTGACCCTGCTTGGCTTTTTGGGCGTGTATGGGAAGACAAAAGATACACCAGAGGCACGGGAGGACCAGCAACGTATGCACGGAAAAGATGGCATACATTAGGGTCAGGCCAGCTACGCTCTTACCAAAGAAGAGAAGGAAATCTTCTTCAAATGCCTGCTCAGCATGAAGGTACCGTCTGGCTTCTCGTCGAATATAAAGGGAATAATAAATATGGCAGAGAAAAAGTTCCAGAACCTAAAGTCTCATGACTGCCACGTGATTACGATGCAACTCCTTCCGGTTGCATTGAGGGGGCTTCTACCAGAAAACGTTCGATTAGCCATTGTGAAGCTATGTGCATTCCTCAATGCAATCTCTCAGAAGGTAATCGATCCAGAAATCATACCAAGGTTACGGAATGATTTGGTGCAATGTCTTGTCAGTTTCGAGTTGGTGTTCCCACCATCCTTCTTCAACATCATGACGCACGTCCTAGTTCACCTTTGCAAAGAGATTAACGTTTTGTGTCCTTTATTTCTACACAATATGTTCCCCTTTGAAAGGTTCATGGGAGTCTTGAAGAAATATGTTCATAACCATGCTAGGCCAGAAGGAAGCATCTCGAAGGGCCATGAAAATGAGCAGGTCATTGAGTTTTGTATTGACTTTATTCCTGACCTTAAGCCGATTGGTGTTCCTGAATCGCGGCATAAGGGCGGACTGGAAGGAAAAGGCACGCTAGGAGGGCATAAAATAATATGTATGGACGGGCATTCTCTCACTGAAGCACACTACACAGTTCTATAGAATTCCGCCTTGGTGGCTCCGTATATGGAGGAACACAAGAATTTTCTACAGTCCAAACACCCAGAGAAGTCTGACGACTGGATTACACGCGAACAAACGAGGACTTTCGCCGGTTGGTTGCAGAAACGTGCCCTGAATGATGGCGATATTCAAAATGACATGTACTCGCTGTCCCAGTTACCATCTTTGAATATAATGACTTTCAAACGGTACCAGATAAATGGGAATATATTTTACACGATCGCCCAAGATAAGAAGAGCACCAACCAAAACAGTGGTGTCCGCTTTGATGCAACAACCAACATGGGAAAGGAAACATATTATGGTTACATAGAGGATATATGGGAACTTAACTATGGATCAGGTGATTTGAAGGTCCCTTTGTTTCGGTGCAAATGGGTCAATATGACACGAGGCGGGGTAATGGAAGACCCGCGGTACGGAATGACAATAGTGGATCTCAACAATCTTGCATATGCCGACGAACCATTCGTCCTAGCCAATGATGTGGCGCAGGTTTTTATGTGAAAGACATGTCTACCAGGCCGAGAAAAAGAGAAGATAAGGAAGCGAATGGATCATACGACGAGCCAAAGCGCCACATAGTTCTTTCAGGAAAAAGAAACATCGTAGGAGTGGATGACAAGACAGACATGTTAGAAGATTATGAAAAGTTTGATGAAATTGCTCCATTCACAATGAATATTGACCCGAGCATCCAGTTAAATGATGAAGATTTTCCATGGCTACGGCGCAAAGGGACACACGCGAAGAAAAAGTTTCACACCCAAAGATCTGGTATGTGATCGACTTCACTATCATCACTTTCTTCTGTGTTCACACCCAGGAGGGAATGTCTGTAATAGTTAGGGTAGTTAATTATGTGTTTTGGCATTTGAAACGCGAAGAAATTTTATGTGCAAACAAATTCTTTTCATGCATTTACTGATTTTTTCCAGCTAAATGACCCTGAAATTAAAAAGCATTTCAAATGAACTCAGAAAAGGTTGAAAGTTGGCATGGTATCATAATTTCATACAAATAGCATGTGCAAAAAAGTAGAGAGGGTTACGGCAAAAACTGGATACACTTCGTGTACAAAATGGACAATCTCTTTCGAAGTATCAGGGTTTCCGACGAAAACTGAACTTGTTACAAAGGCATCATTTTTTAAATAACCTAAGCATTACCAAATTGAATATAATGATAAAACACACTAATATTAAACATAAGAAAAAAGAATCACTGAAAAAACTTTTTTCAAAGTTAAGTTATTCACAAACTAGTGATTCACACAAATTTCAAATAATTCGAAATTTAAACTATTCAAATTTGAAAATTACCGGCACTAACAGAAAGTTTGTAATTTTTTGTACCTAAAGCAAAAATATTCACAAAGAAACTCTAAATACAGCAAAAACAACTCAAAAATAAATAAAACAAAAATAAATAAAGCGAAAAAAATAAGAAAATAAAAAAGCCCGCCTACTGGGCCAAAGCGGCCTGCATACGATTAGGAACACAACCTTTAGTTAGGCCAGGATGCAGGCCCGCAAAGGCCCAGTAGGCCCACTGGGCAGAAGAGGACAGGTAGGCCCAGTAGGCCTGCTTAGGAGAGGAGCTCTAGAGAGCTACCGCACTGGGCTTATAAACCAGTGCGGTAGCCCCTCGGCTAGCAAGGCGGGACTAAACTTGCGCACCCCCTTTTGTACCGGGGCGTGGCTCCAACCGGTACTAAAGACCCTCCTTTAGTACCGGTTGGAGCCACAACCCGGTACTAAAGGGGGTGCGCTTCCCGCCGCTTGGCCTGACCAAAACAGACTTTAGTACCGGTTGGTGGCTCCAACCGGTACTAAAGGTCCATCATATATATACAATACAACACTTGAAAAAAATTCAGTTTCCCTCTGTTTCTTCCCTTTGTTTCCTCCCTCCGTCGCGCCGCCCTATCCCGATCGACGCCGTCCCCGTCGACGTCGCCGCCCCCGCCCCTCGTCGCCGACCCCGGCCGTCCCCGCCCCTCGTCGCCGCCCCCGTCGACGTCGCCGCCCCGGCCGTCCACGTC
>NC_041389.1:684681606-684687183 GCF_002162155.2 Triticum dicoccoides | reverse complement strand
CGCCCCGTCGTCGCCGCCCTGGATCGTCGCCCCATCGTCACCGCCCCGTTGTCGCCTCGCCGGTGAGCTCGCCCCGGCCGCCATGTCCACACACGCACACACACACTACACACACACACACACACACACACACACACTACACACACACACGTTAATTTGTTTTTTATAATTTTTTTCTGTTTTTTAGTTATAGAAATGTTAGAAATTATTCTGTTTCTTAGTTATATAAATATTAGAAATGTTAGTTATATAGAAATGTTATAAATGTTTTCTGTTTTTTAGTTATAGAAATATTTATAGAAATGTTAGCAATTTTTCTGTTTTTTAGTTATATAAATATTAGAATTGTTATAGAAATGTTAGCTATATAATCAGGAAATTTTAGAATTAGTTTTAGTTAGATGAATTAGATTAATGTCAAATTATTAGAATTTGCATATATATAAAATTTTAGTTATCACAATCCAATCATTTAAAAAATGTTACTTTTTGCGGGCATATAGTATTTGTTCTCGACGATATGCCCAGCCCGCATCCTCGCCGTCGACCCGTTCGCGACGACGTCCTGCTTCAGAGGACCCATGTCCGGCACTGGGCTCCGCCGGGCTGGCACTGGGAGGTGCTACCTGGAGGGGCGCGCCGCTTGGTGAGGAACCCAACCTCGGGTCCTGTCGTCGACCCTGATCTTCTTTGGTGGCGTTCGCGTGGGCCACATTCGGTGCAGAGGCAGCCGGCCCCGCCGGAGGTGGTGCGTCTCCGTGTCAGGGAGGAAGATGAGCATGTCCATCGCTACATGGCTGCTATGGACGATGTCAGGTTCTCCACTACTTGGCGGGTTCTTTGGGCAGATGACCGGAGATATGATCCTGTGATGGTTCCTTCTCTTTGGGTGTGCACCGCCCGCGCCCCAGGAACCGCGAGTGGCGCCCTAGATTCTTCTGTAGTACTCGATCTTTATTAGGTACCTAGCCAGTGATGTATTCAATATATAATATTCGAGATGATGTATTCGAGATTATATATATTAAGACGATGATGTATTCGAGATTATATATTCGAGACGATGTATTCGAGATTCAGTTTTTCCTTATTGATTAATTGCATCCATGGATTGTAATTTGAATACTGAATTGTTTTATATTTCTTCTGTATTAATTAGTAAAGTAAAAGCTATGGCGGACAATACCGGCAGAGAGAGAGAGAGAGAAGAGGAATTCTTTGACATCATACACAGCCCTCACAGGCTAGATGATCTGAATGAAGATGACGGCTCCCAATATCTGAACAATACCGGAGAGGGTGATGAAAAGATATTCGATCTCGACGACCGAGCTGATGAAGTCATGAACTATGATTATGATGACACAGATAATGTTTGTGATGACACAGACAATGCTGATCTTCAAATAACAAAGACTACCGGCGAGGTATATTTATATAAGCATGCATCCTGGTGATCATCACATGTTTTTTTATTGAAGATATATTAACGAATCGATCTTTCTTCTTTCAGCCCTCCGGATCGAGCAAATCTGCTTCTACAGACAGCAAGACAAAGCGAGGCCCGGGCAGATTGTTGAATGATGGTGTAAAGTACCACATCGGATCCACCAAACTTAGTGGCGAACCCCTCACGCCTAAGAACGTTGCGGACAAGTGGACTCGTCAGTGCGGAGTTCTTGTGAAGGACAAACTCCCGATCTCCATTCAAGAATGGAAAGAGCCAAAGACTAAACGTCCAGGTGTTACTTGGGTCAAGGACAGAGCCAAAAAAGACCTGGTGAAATCTCTGATGGAACATTTCACCCTACCAGATCATTTCATTGAAGCAGATGTGGAGAAAGTCAAGGCCGCTGCTCTTAAGAAGATGGCAATTGCATTCAACACCCACAAGAAAACTGTATGTGCCAACTACCTCGCTAATGAAAGGAAGACTCCAGATTTCAAGGGAACACTGGAGAAGCAAAGAGAACACTGGGACGATTTCGTGACCCTCAAGGATTCAAAATTATCTAAGGAACGGTCGATGAAAAACAAGGCAAATGCCGCAAGAAAGACGCAGTTCCATAGGCTGGGTCCAGGTGGCTACGCGGTGGGAATGCCTAAGTGGGATAAGTCTGAGCAAGGGATGAAGGGTGCAGGGGTCACTCCGATTACTAGGAGCTGGCCCCCCAGGTGCAGAACTTGGTTCTATGCGCATGGGGGGCGTTGGACCCGAAGACAGGCCTGGTTTCGAAGAAGGCAAGTCTAAAAGGAGCCGAACAAAAGATACTTGACGCAATAGAAGAAGCTCGAGCGGGGATGTTCACGCCCAACAGAGAGAACGACGAGCTTACGCGCGCCCTGGGAAATCCTGAACACCCGGGAAGAACACGAGGCATGGGCGTTATTCCCTGGTATGAGGCCTTTTCGGACTGGAATGACGACTACAGGTCCCGTGCAAGAAAGAAGATGGAGGAGGAGAAGAAGAGGAAGCTGGAGGAGGAGCAGAGGAAGCAGGACGCAGAACACCTTCAAGGCCTAGAAGCAAGGCACGCGGACTTGGCACTCAAATTCCAGCAGCAGCAGCAGATCGACTCACTTAGCCAGGAAAGGGGGTCTCAGCAGCGGCAACAGCAAGCGGATGATCGTCCAGCATTGGATAGCACCGTCCCATCCATGCCGAGAAGCAGCGTTGGTTCTGCCCGGGCGACACACTGCTGGATACATACCCTGTGGATGACATCATAGAGAATACTAATTTTGAGCTACACTCCAAAATGAAGAACATATCCATGAAGGTGGCGGACGGCGTTGCTTTTCCAGTTACCCCCGAAGCAACCTACCATTGCATTCCGATTCCAGAGGGCTATGCTCGTGTCATGGTTGATGAAGTGGTGGACCCATATTCGGGGCTAACGCTTGACATTCCTAGAGGTGAAGGCGAGCGCACACTGGGAGAGGCCATACATCGTATCATCCTATGGAGAAAGGATTGCATCATCTTTCGAAGTCCACCGACACCGCATCGTCTGCCGACTCCTCCTCGAAGTCCGCCACCGAGTCAGCAGACTCTCGCTCCTCCAAGTCCACGAACGCGTGAGACGACTCCTCCTCGAAGTCTGCCACCACCTCCAAGTCCCCGAACGCGTGAGCTGACTCCTCCGGTTTCAAGTCCGGCACAGCGTCATGCCACTTCTCCGGTTTCAAGTCCGGCACCGTGTCAGGCCACACCTCCTGCTTCAAGTCCGGCACATCGTCAGGCCACTTCTCCTGGTCCAACTCCACGCCAGCCGTCTCCGCCGTCTCAGCAATCGCAGAAGAGACATGCCGCAGCTTTGATGCGTAGCGGTACGAGTCGAGGTAGTTCAGGAAGTACATGCGGAGACAAGCGATATAAATATGGTCCAAGCCTCGCTCCTCTTCCTCAGAGGCCTTACGACATGACTAAGGAGCAAAACGCAGGCATAGTGCAAGCCCAAGTGGACGCCCATTTTGGACCAAAACCGGCACCGCCGCCAAAGGAGAAAATGCCTGAGAAAGTAATTGACCACTTTATTCGTATGGCTAGAGAACCAGCTTCCAAGCCTGTTGACTCAGACTATGAGCGCCAAATCAGGAAACTACATCGAGAACGTCTAAAGAAGGAAGCGAGCTCGAGCTCGAGCCAACAAGCAGCTGGCAAAAAATGCAGGAAAACCATTCCCCAGTTGGGAGAACAGGCGGCGCAAGCGATCCCCCTGCTTGTTGTGCCAATAACACATGAGAGGAGTAGTACGCGTGCCAAATATTATTGTGGGCAAACCGTTAGCGTTCCCCGGCATGGCGATGTGGTAATAACGGAGGATCATATAATGCAGACTCAAATGCTCAATATCTCTGTTGGACAACTCCTCGAAATCGAGCCCATGCCTACGCTTAGAGAATCGGAAATAGCATGGAAATATGTTCGGGGCCAACCTTTGGTCCATCTAGACAAGGTCAAGGACCTCCCAACGAGAATGTATCAATTGCATTAATGGTACATGAACATTACCAAGATTTCCAATCGAGAGTCCCTCATGGTGAATGTCAAGCATGAGCATTATTACCATGAGAAAGCTCTGGCCATTGAGTATTCAGAACTATTTCAGTTATACAATCAAGACGCACTCGACAAGTCTATCGTCAGTTGCTATTGTCTGTAAGTGATTTCTTTCTGTAATTTAAGTCTCAAGCTAGTTATATAGTGATAATTTTGAGCAATCATTACATGTAATTATCCTTACTATATTCTTTTTCTGTGGTATTATATGCAGGATGAAGGTGTATGAAATGAAAAAAGCTGGACGCTATGGCGTTGGGTTCATTGACCCAAATACCATTAATGAGGACATATGACAGATTGAATATTGTCAAGATGTTGTAGAGGAAAGCATGCTACAGTTCTTGAAGCGCCTCAATAGCAATGAAGATATACTACTTCCTTACAACTTCCCGTGAGTCACACTGTCTTGTACTACAATTTTTTTTTGCTTACTAGCTAGCTAGATGTTAATAATTAAGTGTATACGATTTACGTTAGTTGATTAATTTTATGCACATGCCCGCTTAATTAAGACATGCAAATGTGTGCGTATGCAGTTGGCACTGGGTCTTGTTAGACATTAAAATTGAGGAAGGAAAAGTTGAATTACTGGACTCACTAACTAAAGAAGATAAAGACTACATCATCGTGAAGGAGATAGTCAACAGGTAATTTCAATCATTATTAACTATATCTCGGCCTATTAATTATTAGTTCGTCATTTCCTGATATGAACTATTTAATAACCCCTTTATTAATTTTCTTTGCCGATGGGCAGGGCATGGGCAAAGTTCATCAAGGTGACTCCAGGCAAGTGGGCAAAAAAGTTGTTTTGGCATCGACCCAAGGTAAGTAATTAAGTAGTACTAGCTAGCTACCATCTCTTTAATTCTTGTTTCAATATCATTAATTAATTATCATGCTTGATTAATCATTATCTAATTCAATTTCATTCTCGTAAAGGCCCTGAAGCAGGCGCCGGGAAATAATTTGTGTGCATTCTACGTTTGCGAGAACATTCGCATGATGACGTGCGAAAGGAGCAGATCTGATAGACAGGACTGGGTACGTTTGTCAGAATACTATTCACACCATTATCGATATCTAGTCACACAACTAACACACATGCATATTGATCTCCTTCTTAACAGTTCAGATCGGTGCGGGATAAGCTCCTACCATCGGACCGCATACTAGCACTTCAAGAGGAAATAACCGGATTTTTGCTCGACCAGGTCATAGATTCCAAAGGAGAATACTATTACCCGCTACCGCCCCCATGAACCACTTGTCATCATGCTCCGGAGGCACCAAAGGCAACATATGTAGGAGAAATTGTATATGTACATACATGTGTATGTGTGAATAATTAATGGTGTTGGTTTGTGAGACATTCGATGATATATATATATATATATATATGCGGTTCTACGTACGAGAAAATCTATTTATATATATGCATAACGTGTACAATTTGTAGTATCGTGAAATACCAGCAAACAAAAAAAATGAATGGAAAACAAATCAAACCC
>NC_041389.1:684671643-684681067 GCF_002162155.2 Triticum dicoccoides | reverse complement strand
GAACCGACACTAAAGGCCGTTACGAACCGGCACTAAAGGCCGGTTCTGCACTAGTGCCCCTCCCCCCCAAGAAATCTCCTTCCTCCTGCTACCGCCGATCCGCCCCACCTCTGTTGGCCTTTGGGCCGTGGAGGTGCAAAGGATCTCGGCCCCCGACGTGCGGGAGGGACCCCGTTTTTGTTTTCGTTTTCGTTAGGTTCATCGTCTTGGTCGAGGCTGTGTGGCGCTGGTGATGTCTCTCACTAGGAATAATGTCTCTCATGTTTGAACCCCGCCACGATGGTGTGAACAACATCGTGGGAGGATGTATGGAGGTGTGTCTTCGTCAGATCTTGTGGGATTCGGCCAGTGCTCGTCTTTGGTGGATCTATTTTGATTCGGTTTTTGTTCATTTTCGTTCGTGGGGTTACATGTTTGATCTTTCTGATCTACAACTCTCTTCATCGGCGTTGGTTGCTGCTCTATTGCGCTGGTCCTGTGGAGCCTTAACAAGACGACTTCCCGACTGACTACTACAACAAGGTTTGTCTGCCTTCAGTTAGGGAGGGGCAATGACGGCGGCGTGTCTTCGACTCGCTCCAGTGCTTTGTAGTCATCGCTAGGTGATCCATGGACCTGGATATAATTGTTATTGCCTCTAATGTTCTCTGTACTGCCATGATTGATAAATACTCCCTCCGGTCCTTTTTACTCTGCACATTGGATTTGCCGAAAGTCAAACTGTGCTAAGTTTGACCAAATTTATATTAGAAATTATTAGCATATATAATATCTAATAAATATAATATGAAAATATATTCCGAGATGAATTCAATGATATTGGTGTTATTATGTGAATGTCAATAATTTTTTATATAAACTTGGTCAAAGTTGGATGAGATTGACTCCAGACAAACCTAATATGCAGAGTAAAAAGGACCGGAGGGAGTAAATTGAAAATTTCTCTCGCAAAAAAGATAATCTCTCCTACTATAAAGGATTTAACATGTCTCCCGCCCTACCACTTCTTGTTTTTGCAAAAAAAAACTGCACCTAAAACGTAAGTAAGGTCACAATTCGTTCTTTCTTACGTCTGCCCCTTCGTCCTCGCCACACCTCGTTTCTAGTTTTACACCTCGTTTCTAGTTTTACATATTTTTTCGCTGCCATATTTTCTTCTTTTTTTTGAACACAGTACAGACGGAAGCGCCCATACATACGCGCATACATTCACCCCTATAAATATACACAAACCCTACGCCTATGAGCATCTTTTAGAGACTGAGCTGGCAAATCATCTTAAAGATTTATGAAGTCACCATAAGCACCAGGACTTGAGCCCTGGTGGGCTGAGACATCACTGTCTCTCTAACCATCCAATCATAGATTGCTTCGTCCTGCCACATTTTCTTGGAAACCGCATTAACTGTCAAAACTAAAGTATATTTTTGGCATGAAGCTACATTAACAAAAAATGACAAGCAAATTACGGTGATTGCCTACCAATTTTTCCCCGATAATCCTACATCCACTTAAAGCTATGAACCCCTCTTACTTAACCTTCCTTTAAACTTCTCCGCCCCCCTGATTTTCAGGTGGATGGGGCCCTTCCCTCCCCCTTCTCCAACCATAATTAGCCACGTCGCTGATTACGTAAACCACGTAACATTCTCTATGTAGGTATAGCATTACTCATTTTTTTCCCGTTGTAAAGTACAGACAATTTTCGAGTAAGTGTAAACAAAAGAAAGCCCCCCGACACATGCTATGTGTTCGGCCGTTCCTTTCGGATGGCCTCCTTGATTCTTTTCCAGCTCCATATCGATCGTGTGCTTGGCATACGAGAAGCGCGCTCTCCCCAAATCAAACAAGTAGAGATTACAAGTACGTGCTTCGGCTCGCGGTGCCGTCTGGCATGTAAAAGCCACAACACCGCCGACCGATCATCCATCAGAACTGAAATAGATGTCTTGTAATAGGATAATCGATCCTCTGTCCTTTTCCAGTGTCGTTGCGGTGATTGGCTCACGTTTTCCACATTGTTCTCAACGAAAGATGAGACCGTGGATGTGGAGCAAGCATAGGATCTCATTACAGAGCGGCGGAGTTACATTGGACGGATGCATCTGCCGCCACACCATCAATGACACCACCATGATGTCAACTTTGGCCATAGGTATGATGAGCAAAATATAAATTATATACCTAAAATCTTAAAAGTGCAGGCGCACTTTTTTGGCGTCCCGAGCGGCCGCACTAAACGACACCGTGCTAGAAAATCCCCTTTGTTGTCTCCCATCCCAAGTCTCCGTCGTCCGGCTCTGCTACTCTTTACGCTCATGTCGGCCACTCGGCCTCCAACGCCACCCACGTCGCCGCCGAGGCCGCCTTCCACCACCTCCATGGCTCCCACCCGGAGACCCGCGTGATGCGCCTCGAATCATCGCTCGCGACGCGGGCCATCCCCGCCGAGCTCCGCGCCATGGCCGCTGTCCTCCTCCGCAAGATCCTTTCCCCGACGGCCTCCTTCGACGTCCATCGCCGAGCTCCGCATCATGGCTGCTGTCCTCCTTCGCAAACTCCTCTCTCCGACGACATCCTCCGACTCTGGCCCCTCCTATCCCCCAAGAGCCAGACCGCGCTCAAGTCCAACCTCCTCGACGCGTCCAACGGTGGCGCAGCGGACCTGATGGACCTTGATACTGCTCACTCTTTGACCTCTGTCGGGCAGGAGCGTAGGAGGTTGCTGCCATCGGGCTGAATCCATCCCTCGTTCTTTATGGAATCGATACACACATCCAGATTCGTCCCTCGCTTGCTTGCACGAGAACGCAAGTTGTTTTTCCTACTTCCGCTCAAGTTGCATAGGCACTTGAAGAGCATTTTACCCCTTTTTTGAGTAGGATACATGGGCAGTTGTGTCTGCTTGTACAAAAAGTACGCATTTCTGATATTTTTTGTTGTATCTGCTTGTACAAAATGCAAATATTTTTTGTTGGTATCCACAGTAATTGTAGTTGCACACATAGTAGTCCTAGTTGGTACATGCATGGCCATAGAGTTGCACAATCTAGTTCGCATAGTCGCATATGAATTGTCATAGCTTGTAATGTAGTCTAGTTGTACACACATTAAAGTTTAGTTGGTTTGTAATGTAGTCTAGTTGCACACACATTGATGTTTAGTTGGCAGGAAGATTAGTTCGTCGAAACATCTCCATGCGGGGTCTACTTTTAAAGAACACGTCGCGAGGGTTTCAACAGTGAAAACGGATCTGGATTTCGGCGCGCGGTGTAGAAGATATTTCTTTTATAATTTTGAAAACCAAAAATTAATGCACAATAGACGAATATGAGGAACATTAATGGGAGTATCTAGAACTCATCTAGATGAGACGTAATTTGGTCTCATTCACCTGGAAAACAAGAACGAATACAACCCACGTCAGCACACACGTATCTTATAGCATCACATCCAATGGCTATAAAAGATGAATGAGACCAAATTAAATCTCATCTAGATGAGTTCTAGCAAAACTGAACATTAATACAGCGACACGCAAACATCGGAAGAGACCATATAGACTAATTAATTACCAGTGCCCTTTTTAGCACTTTTAGATTACAATAATTTTGCCCTTTTTAGTATGCGTTAGGGACTAAACGTGCTGTCTTTCCTGGAACAGGGGCATGCACTTATTTTATTTGGCCGGCCGCCAGGTAGACCCGTCCAATTATATATGCCACACAATTTGTATTGTTAGATCCAACAATGCTATCTTTTGAAATATAAATTATACAGTGTCAAGTACTTTTTTTTTGCGGAAAAACTTTCAATCTATTCATCTTCAATCATGGTAGTACAACGGACACTAGAAATAATAAAAATTACATCCAGAACCGTAGACCACCTAGCGACGACTACAAGCACTGAAGCGAGCCGAAGGCGCGCCGCTGTCATCGCCCCTCCCTCGACAGAGTCGGGCAAACATTGTTGTAGTAGACAGTCGGGAAGTCGTCGTGCTAAGGCCCCATGGAACCAACGCACCAGAACAGCAACCGCCGCAGATGAAGAGTGTAGATCAAAAGGATCCAACCTGAAGACACACGAACGAAGACGAACGACGAACAGATCCGAGCAAATCCACCAAAGAAAGATCCACCGGAGACACACCTCCACACGCCCACCGATGATGCTACACACATCACCGGAACGGGGACTAGACGGGGAGACCTTTATTCCATCTTCAGAGAGCCGCCGCCGTCTCGCCTTCCTGAACAGGACATAAACCCTAACAAAGCTCGAAAAAATATATGAAAGCGGAACCCTCCCACCGGTAAGGACCGAGATCCACTCCGCCTCCATGGCCCTAAGGCCACCGGAGACGGGACGGACCGGCACCGGCGCGGTGGGAGGCAAAGAACCCTAGTTTTGGGGAGGCGACGGCTGGCTACGTTGAAGGCGGCGGCTGGATACGAGGCGTGTCAAGTACTTTTGTTACTTAAATTTATGATTAAATTTGATGCAAAGCACAGCAGGGACTACGGAATCGGATGGAGAGGAAATATTCTTTGGATGTTAACTCTACCAATTAATGGATGCAACGCGCTATCTCAGAGGAAAGAAAGAACAATCACATAACTATTTATGTACTTCCTTCGTCTCATAAGGGCATCTTTAATGGCAACCCGCAAATTTTCTTTCGTATCCATTCACGGACAGGGGGACCAGCCCGCGGACATGGATGCGGGATGCCGCCATCTAACCATAATCGCATAAATTTTAAACTCTTCTTCAACAAACCGGATAAAATTCGTGCAAACAAGGCCGAATTTTATATAGACATCACGGATTTCATACAAACACGGTGAATTTTCATTACATTTCGAACATTTAAAACAAAAAAAATGACCCGACCCTAAACCTATCCTACAGCGACGGCGTCCAAGCCTGTGTCGTCCTTCATCAGCTGTCTCCATGAGCATCAACGATAAGACCAATGAAGTGAAGGTGCAGTCTTCGGCGAGGAAGAGTATAACACGGGAGACGAATCGACCCATGTGGGACACCAGAACCTGTTGCCTCCCGTGGCGTACACACCTACTAGGAACATGCTCAGCACGACTTAGAGGCGGCTCGGTGTCGTGGGTATGAGGGAAGAGGTATATTCGTTTTGGATGGACTCCTTCCTTGGTTCTTTCCCCACTCCATATCGACCGCGTGCTCGGCATAGAAGCGTGCTCTCGCCAAATCAAGCTAGTAGGGAGTACAACATAGTACAAATCTGGATGCTCATGTATACACATATACACTCAACTCTATGAATGCACACATGCACACCCTATTCTTATAAGCACCTCTGAGATATTGAGCCGACACATCGTTTTGAGATTGATAAAATTGTCACGGATGGCTTCGCAGTCGAGGGATCGTCTCCTTCCACTGAACACACATTGTCGAAAGACCTGAAATAAATCTAGAAAAATGCGACCATCAATGCCAATTCTAGTACTTGAATCCTGCTGGGTTGGTTCTACCACAAGAAACCTAAGCACCTAGTAAGGTACACTCAGTTCACAGTAGGGAGTAGAAGTACATGTTTCGGCTCGCGGGGTAGGCTGGCAAGTAAAAAAAAGACCCACGCCCATTACACACACCAGAACACGGCCGGCCGATCTTGTGACAGAATATCATCTTTTGTCCTTTTACTTCTAGTGTATCTTTTATTTCTAGTGCATTTGCGTTGATTGGCTCACATCTTCCTTATTGTTCTCAACGAAAGACGGGCCCATGGATGTGAAGTGTTAAAACATACTAGGATCTGACTAAGATGAATTTTGCAAAAGAAAAAAAGGTTACGACTAGACGGCTCCATCTGCCACCACATCACTGATGACATCAACATGATGTCACTTTGATCATAGGTATGACGAGTATGTGCCACAAAATTTGTATTGTTAGATCCAATAATATTGTTTCTTGACATGTCAATTATACTTTGCTAGTTAAATATATTGTTAAACTTTGGCATAAAGTACAACGGAGACTATCGAATCAGACGGTGGAAGTATTCTTTGATGTTATTTCTACCAATTAATGTATGCAACCAGCTGTCTCAAAAAAAGAAACAATCTACACACCTATTTTTTTAATACATTGCATGCCACAAAAGTCATATGATTTTCTAAAAAAAATAAAAATTAACTTTTCTTAGGAACACAGTATAGACACAAGCACTCACAAATGCATATGTACACTCATCCTTATGAACGCACGCATGCAGATCCTATCCCTATGAGCATATTTAAGAGTCCGCCCCGGTGGGTCTTGAGATCGTTGACCCATGCCGGATTGAAGGTACCACAGTCCTCCTAACTACTCCAATTTGTTTTATATTTGTCTAAATAAGGATGTATCAAGTATTAGTATGTATATCCGACCAGAGAATAGTTGTCGAATACAACAGAAATGAGCTTTGGGTACGGATGCCAACCCGACCTCGACCTGGTTGGGTGGATCGAGGCGTCCGCTCGCTGGGACGAAACCGTCGAAATGGCTGGCTTCCCATCGCCCGTGGTTTGAAGCGGTTTCTGTGGGCTTGTTATGATTTCTCTCTCTTGTGTTTGGTCTAATCGAAGCCGCCCGTGTTTTTGACAACTAGCTCACCGTTTTGTTCTGAAATTCCCCAATCACGTGGCCTCTGTTTCGTAAAAGAGATTCCTCTGTTTTTTTGTTTTTCATTTAGGAATATCATCGAATCCAAGGGCCAAAGCCGACGTAGTACTAGGGCCCAAACAAAACCCGAATGTTTTTTTAACGCCGAAGCGGCGACCGGCGGCGGCATCAGCCAAGCGGAACGAGACGAGACGAGACGACGGCAAGGAAAGGGACCCACGCGACGCGAGGCGCCCACCGAGGCCGAATAACCCCCCCGGGCCCACCGGGCCCGCCCGACAGCGACCCACGCCCCAATCATCCGCCCGCCCACCCTGGCCGGCCCGGCCCGCCTCCCTCCCTCCCCACCTTCTTCCTCCTCATACCCCTCTCCTCCATCGGCCACGGCATCCTCCGATCCTTCCTTGGAACTCTCGCGCCGCGGCGGAGGGGAGGGGAGATGAAGTTCGGCAAGGATTTCCGGAGCCACCTGGAGGGCACGCTGCCGGACTGGAAGGACAAGTACCTCGCCTACAAGGCGCTCAAGAAGCTCATCAAGACGCTGCCGCCCGACGCCGACCAGCCGCCGCCCCCGCCGCCCCTGCCCCCGGCCGGGCACGGCGACGGCGGCCTCGGGGACTGGTTCGCCCGGATCCTCGACGTCGAGCTCCACAAGCTCAACGACTTCTACATGGAGAGGGAGGAGTGGTACGTCATCCGCCTCCAGGTACCCCACCCAACCCTTCCCCTTCCTCTCTCCCGCCTCCGCCCTGCCCCCCTGCCTGCACCCGTCATCTTCTCGCCGCCGCGACGCCCGCGCCGACGCGTGCGGGACGGAGTCTAGGTAGGACCGTCGTGGGCCCGGACTTGGATCGTGGGGATTTTTGTTCTGTGCCGTGCCGGGGAATGAAATTGGCCGCCACATGTGAATCTCTCGAGTTTAGGATGTCTACAAGAATTTTTTTGGATAGTAGTGATGAATCAGTGACAGCATTAAACCATGATTTCGTTCGGCCAAGGAGTAGTAATTGGCCGCTTGTGATGCCTTTAATTGCAGCTGCAAACTGGGCTTGTCTGGTTTCTTGTCATAGTAACTTAGGTGGATAAAATGTTACTGTTTATATGTTCATTATAGGCGAAATCGATGGGATGCGCCTTTCTGTACGACAGGGGCAGGCAATCACTCTCTGACTATCCATCAGAAAAGCCATCAAACCTGGTACTCTGAATTTAGTTCTCCAGTGATACTCCCCCTGTTAAGTGAAATGGCCTGAAAATGTCAGCACTGCACATAGGCTTAGAACATGCTCAACACGACTTAGGCTATATTAAGGCTCCAGCTATGCAGATGTCATTATGTCACGTTTAACCAATGACTCATATGTGATTAGTGAACATCCGCACGATAATGGAGTTTAAAGCTGCCACTGAGGTTTGTTCAGTGCTCATTGTGGCCGAGTTTGCTTAAATGTCTGTTACAGGTGACTAGGTGAGTAGCAAATCCAGTCCCAACAATTCTTGTAAACCGAGACCCCAAACCAATGTAAACAACAGCACCTGGCCTTGCCCGAAAAACTGAATTTACCTTTTTTCTATGGATCATACAAGGATAGCTGATTGAGCAGTCTAGATCGTTTAACATTTCATGCTGTTCTAAAACTAATCATATCCAACTTCTGAACTTAACTAGGTGAGTAGCAAATCCAGTTCCAATAATTCTTGTAAATCGAGACCCCAAACCAATATAAACGACAGCACTTGGCCTTGCCCGAAGAACTCAATTTACCCTTTTTTATGGATCATAAAAAGCATAGCTGATTGAGCAGTCTAGATCGTTTAACATTTCAGACTAGTTAAAAAAAAATACTTCTGAACTTATCTGCTGAAATCTGAACAGTCTCTTTATGCTTCAGTTCTTGACTGCATATTACTAGTTCTGATCATTTGACTGAACCTCCTGTTGGAACTTGAAAGTATCTTGCACTGTCACCTACAGTTCTTGACTGCATACTACTTCTGATCATTTGACTGAGCCTCCTGTTGTGACACGGTTTAATCTTTAAGTATTAGACTGTCTGGTATTTAGCATTTTAAGCGTATGTTCATGGTCTTTGGACATGCGCCTTTCTGTATGACAGGGGCAAGCTCTCTATGCTATGGTTATATCGATCAGAAAAGCCGTCAAATCCGGTATTCTGAATTTTACTGTGCAGTGATACTCCCCATTTAAGTGATGGCCTGAAATTGTCAGCATTCTGCATAAGCTTAGCGAACATGACCAAAGTGACTTAGGCATATTAAGGTTCCAGTCACGTAGTTGTCATTATGTCATGTTTACCAATGACCCATATATGATTGATCAGCAAATCCACTCGCATGAGAATGGAGTTTATAGTTTGCCACTTAGGTTTGTCAAATGCTCATTATGAGGCAGAGTCCGCTGAAATGTCAGTGACTGGTAACAGGTGAGTAGCAAACCCATTTCCAGTAATTCTAGTAAACCGAGACCCGAAACCAATATAAACAACAGCACTTGGCCTTGCCTAAAGAAGTAAATTTACTAATACCTCTGTCCCATAATATAAGATGTCATTACAACTGATATACTCACATATTTGTTATAATGACATCTTATATGATGGGACGGAGGGAGTATTTTTTTGTGTATGGACCACACACACATAGCTGACTGAGCAGTTTAGATGGTTTAGCATTCCAGGCTGTAGTAAATCCATACTTCTGAACTTTTCTGGTGAAAGGCCTAAAGAGTCTCTTTATGCTTCAGTTCTTG
>NC_041389.1:684621111-684671295 GCF_002162155.2 Triticum dicoccoides | reverse complement strand
CCACCTGAATTGTATTCATTTTGCCTATAAGGCTTTGCAGCCTTTTGCAAGATAGGGTTCAAGTGAACCAGAAGTACAAGGGGGCACAAGGGGAGAAGAGATAAAGCAAAAACAACACACGCTGACAACACACAAAGGGGAACAAAGAGGGAAAACACAACACAAAACAAACTAAGAGCACCGCCGGCGTAATCGTTTGATTCAGCCTCCTGCTGAGATCATCTATTTCGTTGTACTGTCACATGGTTTTGTCCTTACGTAACAGACTGTCTGGTGTTGTTGGATCTTTAGAATCTAATAACATGTGAGGTGTTGAGAAGATGATTGTCCTAACAACATGAAGCGACATTCTTGATAAGGTTCTCATGAGTGCTTGGGAGAGATTCCCTTCCTATTTTTGAAGTCCCACAATCTGTGAATGTTATTGCCCATTGTTGGCATTTTTCGTTTATTGTACATGGGTTATTTAGGGGCTTAGGTAGTACAGTAGCAGGTAGTTGTGGTATACCAATTTCTTTTATTTTCACTCGTCAGTCTGCTTGTCTCTAGGTGCTAAAGGAGAGGATTGAGCGAGTCAAAGCTAAGAAGAATGGTGCTTTTACATCCAAAACTGAGTTCACTGAAGAAATGTTAGAGATACGTAGAGATTTCGTGCTTATCCACGGCGAAATGATACTTCTGCAGACCTGCAGCTCCCTGAATTTTGCTGGTGAGCACATGAAACCAAGTTAGCCAACCTTCAGTGTCCTACCAACAATAAGCTTTCTAGCTAACATCATGACACTTGGTGCATACAGGGCTAGTGAAGATACTGAAGAAGTATGACAAAAGAACAGGCGGCGTGCTCAGCCTACCTTTCACTCAGCGAGCTCGCCACCAACCATTTTTCACCACGGGACCGTTAACAAGACTTGTTCGAGAATGTGAGGCTAATCTTGAAATCCTTTTCCCTGTTGAAGATGAAGTACTCGAGTCTGGTTCCTCTTCAAAGCATCAGGCTCACAATGATGCGGCTAGTCGTGACCCAGCTTCATCTTGCGACGCAGAAACCTCAGAGGTGTACCGAAGCACACTCGCAGCAATGAAAGCGATAGAGGGCCTCAAGAAAGCCAGCTCTACCTACAATGCCCTGTCTCTGGCTAGGTTCTTCCATGGAGAGGATGGCGAAGCATGTTCTGGCGCCATAACATCTGAGAGCTCGTTATCAGATTCCATGACAGATTCCCAGGTAGAAGATGCTGACAAGAACGACAAAGAGGTGCAATCAAAGGAGCAGAGCGCTGCTCAAACTGACCATAACGCGGAAGCGGAGCGACGCGGTGGATAATAATCAGTCTTTGCATGCCATTTTGAATCTCCCATGATAAGTGTAAATGATAGAACTGCTATAACACCAATAATCTGGATGTTTAGCCAGTTTTTGAAATGTGTGACCATAAGTCATGTTTTTATTTGGATGCTTGGAGTTTTGGAGCTGTAGGAAGAAAGTGTGTGTGACATTTAGCTGATTTGATTTGAAAGGAATTGTATACAGTCTCTGTTTCTCAAGGTTTTTGTATTAGCCACTGATGTTCGCCTTCAGCAAACCACTAATACGGTGACTTTTTTTTAAAGTTGGCTCGTACAGTGAATTTGATTATGCAATTTATGTACAAAACATTCTAGTGGGGCCCAGACTCATAGAAGTAGTAAAATGCAAAGGTAGTAACTTAAAGCTCAACAGTAAATAAAAAAGGAGACTATCCTTGTGGGAATAATTCAGATGCCAAAAGCAACCATTTAAGGGATAATGATTTGTTGCTTCCAACAGAAAAATAACAATATGGAACGTTGCATCTACAGATTCAGTTGCAATGCTAATATACTGAACATAATAGCAACTTGCATACAAGTAGCAGGATCAATAGCCAGTACGATTCACAAGAAAACATCTCAGACTTTCCTCCTGTCGGCACCAACGCCGGTCCGCCCCATCTCCAATGGCCATTAGGCCATGGAGATGTGAAGGACCTCGGGCCCTAGCTGGCAAGAAGGCCCCTGTTCTTTCTAGGTCCAGCGTCTTGGTTGGGATGTGTGGCAGCGGTGATGTCCATCGGTAGGAAAAATGTCTCACATGTTCTATCTATGTCCTGATAGTGCGTCTAGTATCGTCGGAGGGCGTGTGGAGGTGTGTCTTCGTAGGATCTCATGGGATTCGATCGGTGTTGGTCTTCAGTGGATTTGTTTAGATCCGATCTTCGTACGTCTTCGTTTGGGTGTTTACAGGTTTGATCCTTCTGTTCTACGACTTTCTTCATCGGTGATGGTTGCTGCACTAGTGCATTGGTCTTACAGGGCCTTAGTATGACAACTTCCTGACTGTTTACTACAACAAGATTTGCTCCGATGAGGGAGAGGCGATGACGGCGGCACGCCTTCGGCTCGCGCCTGGTTGTAATTTTTATTGCCTCTAGTGTTCTTTGTATTGCCATGTTTGAAGATGAATATATTGAAAGTTTCTTACGCAAAAAAAGTTGCATACAAGTAATATAAATTGACTTGTCCATAACAAGTTTATGCAACTAATTAAGCACTCCACAGTTACCTAATAGAATACCGAAGGATTCATAGCACAACACCCGCGTGTTTAGATCAAAAATTTCAGAACACAAGATAAAGCGTCTCAGTTAACACCATATCACTGTAGATCATCACATAGACCAAATAAACTCACGCCCGAGGGTTGGTGCTCGACGCAAACACAAGCACCGGTGTCATCCTCCCACCGTGTAAAGATGGTGTGGCCCTCCACGTGTCTAGAGTTGTGCTCCTACTCCTCGGAGACGAGAAACTGGCGCACGATGGTATTGGGGTTCACTGGGCTTAGCGATGTGCCCTGGACTACCGTGGAAATCTTCTTCCTTTCCTAGGCACATGGGCTCGGCGTCGTGCCCTGGACCACTATGGAAGTCTCCTTCTCTCACAAGGGCCACCTGTGGTGGTTTGACATCTCTAAGGCATTCTATACATCGTCTTTTTCGGTGACTCGGCAATCAATTCCCAAGTGCACATCCCTAAAGATGCCTAGCGGCCTCAGAGGCTTGGCCGTCGCATTAAGGCAAAGATTTATGGTGAAGAAGGCAAATGCATGAATTAGTTTTAAGCTCCACCATTTAAGCAAATTTTGAGCTTGCTAGTCAAAATAAATACAATTATCTATACTTTTTATATATATTTTTGTCAAATTAAAATCAACGGTAATATATTATTGTAAACGTAAATTGTATTTTATAGTAAAACTATATTTTCTCAATATATTGAGCCCTAAAAGCATATTTATAAAATCGAGACGATAACAAACAATAGAATTGCATGTTTTCTCAAAATAACTCGTGACATTTACATGAATATAGTGTATATGTTTATATGTGTATAATTAATATCTTAGTAGAAATATCTAAAGTATATCATATAATACAATATCTTGATATTGTTTTTTATAATTAGATATATGCAAATATAAAAATCTAGAATAACGTAGGATGTTTTGGGGGAGGTAGTCATCTAATAACCGGCAATTTTTGGGGGGTCAAAGTCTTACATATTACATTGGTCAATCAATCTGTTAAAGATGTGTGTTTGCTCTGTATTTGGCACTGAAATAGCACCACTCTAGATAAGATACTAGAGCTTGCTTGGTCGATACTTACATACATCCTCCGTCCGGAATTACTTGTCGTATAAATGAATGTACCCTGACGTATTTTAGTCCTAAATATATCCATTTGTATTTATTTATGTGACAAGTAATTGGGACTGATGGAGTATGAGATTTCATGCTTATGCGCATTAAAATGATACTTCTGCAAACCTACATCTCCATTAATTTTGCTGGTGAGCACATGAAACCAAGTTAGCCAACCTTTCCTATTACTCTGATCCATATTACTTGCCTAGATACATCCGCTTTAACGAAAAATAATATGGATTGGAGGGTGTAGCAATAGTATATTTTGCGACCAATTTGCTAAAACTTGGTGCATACATGACTATTGAAGACACCAAAGAAATATGACAAAATAATAGGCAGCGTGCCCATACCTTCCACTCGGCGAGCTCGTCACAGCCCATTTTCACCACTGAACCGTTAACAAGAGTTCGAGAATATGAGGCTAATCTTAAACTCCTTTTCCCCGTTGAAGAAGTACTTGAGTCCGGTTCTTCTTCAAATCACACAATGATGTGGCTAATCGTGACCCAGCGTCGTCATGCGACACAAAGAGCTCAGATGTGTACCGAGGATAATGATGCGCCCTATCCCCAGGCGTCCCATATCACTAGTGCAGAACCGGGCTGTAGCCCCGGTTCGTAAGGAGTTTTAGTGCCGGTTCTGTAACCGGCACTAAAGGGTGGGGACTAAAGGTCCCCCTTTAGTACCGGTTCGGCTCAAACCGCAGCTAAAGGGCCACCACGTGGCACGAGCCAGGGCCGGGTGTGGGGAGAGCTTTAGTACCAGTTGGTGTTACCTCAGATTTGAGTTGGATATGAGGGATGCGGTTGACGCGGGCGTTTGAAGCCCGTTTAAGGCGTCCGTCTGGGTTGAATTTTTAAGACCGATCACTGACCAGACCGTCTGCCCGAACGTATGAGACGGGTTTGGACCACCGGCTGTAGGTGCTCTTCTTATATTATGGGACGTACAAAATTTGAACCCCACGTGCCAGGACGTCCCACTTACATAACCCGACCCTTTGCCGACTCTCATTTTCCTTGTCTACGATCGCTCAACTCGACACCTTTGTCGCTCGCATCGCTCACCCAATCCCCTTTCTTTTATCCTCCGACATTCCATGCATCACCGTGTGATCTTGCTCTCCAGCTTGTGCCCTCACCCTAATTGTCTCCTGGTGAGCCAAGTCAAGCAAATAATGCAGCCGTGTAACCTTTGGTTAGGGCTAAGAGTCACGTCGCCTATGCCTCGGGCCTCTTCGTCAACGCATCCATCAACAAATTCAACATGCATATGCATATGGAAATCCGTTGAGCTTTTTGGTTGCACTCCGTTGCAAATTTGCAACAGCTTTTTCTTTTACTTCGCGGAACAACATTTGCAATAGCTGTTTAGGCGACTAACTACAGCTGTAAATAAACTAAAAATAAGGCTGATCAACGGTTGCACCATGTGAACTCAGCCGAAATGCCCTCCCTCGTACGTAGAATTAGCTCAGTTAATTAGGGCATGTACAATGGTTGATAAAACAGTCTTATCTTAAGTCTTGCATGTAATTTAGAAATGACAAAAGAGTATGTCTATAATGGGTTATATCTTAGCCTTATCTTCAATAACTAGTCATTCCTTAAAACATGGTGAAATAAATTGTGCTAAGAGATCATCTCTTGTCTCTTAAATAAAAGAAGACAAGCCTTTTCTTCAGAGTTCTCTCTTCTCCACCTCATCATGTATCTTACGTGACACTCCTAAGATAGCATCATTGTACATGCCCTTACTCCTGCCGCTGCTTGATTTGCAATCGCCGCATCTCACTCTTCCGGCCGGACCCTTTGGAGACCCTCAAGAGGATCTGACCTTCCACCACCTAATAAATTAATTAATTAGCTTATTAATCAGATGGTTGCCTTCCCCGGCTCCTCGACCCCAACAAGGATGGGATCATGGCAGCTCCAGCTCATGGTCAACGATCTCCAACTGCCTATATATACACGCCAAACCCATCCGTACTCCTCCATCTCTTCCAGCCCCATCCAGCAAACCGCCGCAACCTTCTCCGACCAAGCAGCAGCTCCGAGTTCGATCGAGCCCAAGTTCGACGGCGATGGCACGGTCGGAGCTTGTCATGGCGTTGCTGGTGGCGGTCCTCGCCGCCGGCTGCTGCGCGTCGGCCGGCGCCGTGGCGTACCTCTCCAAGCTGCCCGTGACCCTCGACGTCACCGCATCCCCCAGCCCCGGCCAAGGTACCACCGTCGTATGTGCAATGCATTCTCGTTAACAGACATAGAGCGTAAGCAAGCATCTTCTTTAACACTGACGACCAAATCAAACGCGACCAGTTCTCCACGCCGGCGAGGACGTGATCACGGTGACGTGGGCTCTGAACGCGACCCGGCCGGCCGGCGACGACGCCGCCTACAAGAGCGTCAAGGTCAGCCTCTGCTACGCGCCGGCGAGCCAGAAGGAGCGCGAGTGGCGCAAGACCCACGACGACCTCAAGAAGGACAAGACCTGCCAGTTCAAGGTCGCCCAGCAGCCCTACGCCGGCGCCGGCGGCAGGGTCGAGTACCGCGTCGCCCTCGACATCCCCACCGCCGCCTACTACGTGCGCGCCTACGCGCTCGACGCCTCCGGCACGCAGGTCGCATACGGCCAGACCGCGCCCGCCGCAGCCTTCAACGTCGTCAGCATCACGGGCGTCACCACCTCCATCAAGGTTGCCGCCGGCGTCTTCTCTACCTTCTCGGTCGTCTCCCTCGCCTTCTTCTTCTTTATTGAGAAACGCAAGAAGAATAACTAAACTTCTTTTTGTCCTTTGCAATGTACTCCTATAGTGTACATGTAATGTAATGTAAGAGAGTGTTGGTGTTTCCTTTTCGGGGAGCTCACGTGATTGGACCGCTCCACTTCACCAAAGTCAGTTCAATTTCATCAAATCTACGTTGGAGCAGTTTCATCCCAGAGTTGCAGCTCCACCAAATAGCAATTTATCATGTTTGGCTTCCAAATAGCTCCAGCTTCAAGAATGAGAAAATTTGTTGTGAAATGTTTATTTGGCTATGTGACGTGCAAAAAAACAAAGGGTATCCAGTCAACAGTGATATAATTGGGAAATTTCACCTTAACTCCACGAGAACTCTTCAAACTCGAGTTTTCAGAACACCATTGAAGAGTTTCACCAAAGACAAGAAATTGTATCATAAATCCTAGTATTTTTTTCCTGAAGAGCTATAACGTTTGACTTATGTATTTTAAAGCAGAGTTGAATTTTAGGGAGCAGAGCAGTCCCAAACATGGCCTAAGTCGTCTGAAAATTGATTTTCGGTCTGTTGATTTTTTGGCCGTTGATTTCTGCTTTGAGATTTGGGTTTTTGGGGTAGTTTTGAGTTGTTTTGGGCTGGGTATTTTTGACTTACACAGATTTGGGTCACTTAGTGTTGGAAGGATAAGCTTATGTCCTATGAAGGTCGGTTGGTGCTGATCAATTCAGTACTAACTAGTACGCCGATGTTCCTGTTATCTTTCTTTGAGGTACCTAAAGGGGTACAGAAGAGATTAGACTTCTATCGATCTCGTTTTTTCTGGCGGTCAGATGAGGTTAAGGAAAAATACCGCTTCGTAAGATGGGGATATTATTTGTCGACCCAAAGACCAGGGGTCTTGGGATTGAGAACCTGGAGATTAAAAATAAATGCCTACTAAGCAATTGGCTCTATAGGTTATCCGTAGAAACAGATGGCATGTGGGCACAAATTTTAATGAACAAATATTTACACTCTAAAGCTCTGGCTCATGTTACCGTAAGACCTAATAATTTGCCGTTTTGGAATGGGCTCATGAAAACAAAAGAGACCTTATTTCATAGGGCGAAATTCGTTGTTAGTGGCGGAACGACAACAAGGTTTTGGGAGGATACATGGTTAGGAGAGATGCCTCTAGCCCTTCAGTATCCCTCTTTATATAATATTGTGCAACGTAATTCAAGAGGATTATGTGGCAACAATATTACATACGGTACCTTTGAATATCCAGTTTAGAAGGTCTTTTGTAGGGGAATGTTGGAATTCCTGGCTACACTTAGTGCGGAGGTTGATGGATGTTCAACTCTCAGACCAACCAGACTCCTTTCACTGGAAGTTAACGGGCAATGAAGTGTTTTCGGTTAAATCTATGTACTTGGATCTAATTAATTCTGGTCCAATCCCAAGATGGATACATATTTGAAAAGTAAGTTTCCTTGCGAATAAAATTTTTCATGTGGTTTGTCCAAAAATGGGTGATTCTTACCAAAGATAATCTGCTAAACCGGCGATGGGTAGGTAGTGCACGATGTTGTTTCTGTGATCAAGACGAAACAATACAACACCTCTTCATACATTGCCCTCTCGCGAAATTACTTTGGCGAATGATTCATATAGCCGTTAACATTACTCCTCCAACTAGCATAGATGCGTTGTTTGGAACATGGCTAACTGGAATGCAACCTGCTATTGCGTCACGTATTTGGATTGGAATATGCGCACTACTTTGGGCTATATGGAACTACAGGAACGATATGATTTTGAACAAAGAAAATACTTTAAACTTCTTGCAGGTTATTTTCAGAGCTACGACATGGATTTGTACGTGGTTGTTACTCACTCCTACGGACTCTAGGGAGCATTTGGTTATTGGATGCAAACGATGGGAGTTGGTAGCACGGGCTATCTTTAACCGGTTTGGATGACAGTCGCATAATAGGATAGGTGTTTAGTCACTATGTCCTATTGTCCAATCTTGTGGCTATGATTTTACGTTGTTTGTTTTTATTTATGTTTGCTCCATTTGCGAGCTGTACTTGGATACCAGACGTTGTTATTTGCTGCAACTTTTTTAATAATATGACCGCATGCATCTTTCGGATGCATAGTCCGGGGCAATCCTCCTTTTCAAAGAAAATTTTAATTCTTTAACAAGGTGAAGGACATTACCTGTGCGAGCCCTCCCTTTGTACTTATTAGTTTTCATTTTTTACTTTACTTTTTTCTTTTTCTTTATTAGTCGCTTTTTAAAAAAAAGGACTTCTGTGGGCAATTTTTGGATGCTGAGTGAGAGTACTTTCATACACCCAAATACTATAAAAATATGTGCAAAATATTTATTATTATATGGTTATTCTTTGCATAGTACAAAAAAGTCCAATTTCAATGCAAAGTTGTGTGCAAGTTTATTTTTTCTTTTGTCTTTCTTTTTTAAAGGGTAATATCAATGCCATAATTCATTGTTTCTTATAAAACTTCACTATTTTAATTTTGTTTTAGTTATTTTATTTCTATTTATTCTTTAAGCGTAATATCAGTGCTACTAATTTGTTCCTTCCTAGAATTTTTTCCAAAATTTCCACTAATATATGTTTACTCTTGCATATCTTTAAAAAGCATAACTTTTGTGTATATGTGTGCAAATTTGTTTTCTATATTCTTTTACAAAATATATTTCTTATTAAAGGGTAATACCAATGCCATTAATTCACTCTTTCTTGGAGAATATCATTATTTTGATATTTTTTTCAGATTTTATTTTAATTTGTTTCTTCTTGATGGGGAATACCAAAGCCACTACTTCATTGTTCCTTTAAAAACTTCATTATTTTTATTTTATTTTATTTCACTTTATTTCTTTTTAAATGATAATATCAATGCCTCTAATCCATCCCTTCTTAGGCAACTCTTTTTTTTTGAAAATCCCACTGTTATATGCTTATTCAGACATATATTGTAAAAATAATGCAATTACTGTGTAATTGTGTGCCAATTTTGTTATTATTTTTTAATATTTTTCATTTTCTTGCATCTTAGAGGGTAATATCAATGATGTTTCACCCTGTGTGGTCAATTTTGTAATGAACGATTGTAAAAACTCTTTTGGTTAATTAATATATGAGGTGGTTTAAAAAAATCAATGCCACTAATTCTTTCTTTCATAAAAAGATTCATTGTTCTTATTTTATTTTAGTTTTATTTCATTTTGTTTCTTCTTAAAACTAATACCATAGCCATTAATTCATCATTTGTTAAAGAACGTCATTATTTTGATTTTGTACCTTTTTACTTTATTTTCTTTCTTGTTTAATTGTAATACCACTGTCACTAATTCATTCATTTTTATATTTTTTTAAATCCCACTACTATACCTTGCAACCTTTGGTTAGGGCTAAGAGCCACACGATCGATGCGTCAGGCCTCTTCGGCATGGACGCAACTTCAGTGACTTTGTGAAATCAAGTCTCACCGTAGCTTAGCCTCCTCTTGTTGGAATTTCGCTAATAGGCCTTTGGCCCAAGGCCCAACTAAAATTTTAAAATTCTCTTGGCCCATTCATGCACACATATGAGTGAAGTGAGTGAGACTAAAATTTAGTCCCACCAGGAAGTTGAGTGAGACTTGCACCTCTTTATAAGGTGAGCTCTTCTACCACTTGTATGAGCATGAGAAGAGGAGACCTACATGCACGCTCCTCCTCCTCCTCGCTCGTCATGACGCGCCGCGAGTTGCAGGATTGAGCCGAGCCGAGGACAAAGCTATGCACGTTGTCTATATTTTTGCTGCTCGGGAAAAATTAATGAGTCATTAATTAATAATTAACGAATGTGTTAATTACTGAACCATTTCCGATTCTTTTGGATCATGGTGACTTGGACGTGGGGTTTATTCCCATGACCTACCCGGCCCGCACCATATTGTCAGCCAGACGTCTACCCTAGCTGCCGCCACTTCGTATGGTTTCGCACCACCGTTCTAGATCATTGCGCCACCAAGCAAGTCTTCTCCATCCCTCCTTTCGGCGTGCACTGCGAGAAGGGATAGTAGGCCTCCGGAACCCCGCCTCTCATGATCCTGTACGAGAGAGGGGCAATCAGGTTTTTGGGGAGCGCACTCGTGCGATTGCTGGCAGCGACGACTTCGCCAACGACGACTTCTTCCCCGACCTCGGCAACCTCATCCTCAACGACATGGGCGACAACATCAATGTCGGCGGTGCTACTCCCGCCGCACCGTATGTGATTCTATCCTTCTTGTTCGAGATCATGGTAGAATTCATGTTTCTAGTATGTGCCCTAGATGTGATTTGTTCATCTACTATGCTAGTTCGCATGATTAGTTTAATCTCTGCTAGTGGTGTCATGATTTATCTTCTGTTTATTCAGATTAAAACTCGTAGTAATTTCCTCATATATTCAACAATCCAAAAACCTGATTATAGGCAATTTACTCCGAGTGGTTTTGCTGCGCATCTGAAGCCGCCTACCTTTAAGGGGGTGCAATATAAGAGGTGGTGCACGAGAGCAGTTTACTGGTTCCAGACCATGTACTGCTATGACGCCACCAAGGGCAAGCCCGAGGGTGATCTTAATCCTGCATAGCAGGAAGCTTTTGAGAAGATCAATACCCTCTTTAAAGGCGCCCTTTTGAGTGTTCTATATGATTACATTGTGAATTCATATATGTCGGTTGACAACGGCAAGGACATGTGGGCTGCGCTCGAGGCTAAGTTTGGGGCCTCGGACGCTGGCAGCAAGTTGTATGTCATGGAGCAATTCTATGACTACAAGATGACTAATGAGCGTTCTATTGTCCAGCAGGCTCATGAGATACAGTCGCTCGCAAAAGAACTTGAGTACTTCAAGTGTGTGTTGCCAGACAAATTTGTTGCCAGAGGCATCATTGCCAAGCTTCCACATTCGTGGAACAATTTTGCTACTTCCCTGAAACACAAGAGAGAAGAGTTTTCCGTGTCGGATCTCATTGGTACTCTTGATGTTGAAGAGAAGGCGAGAGCAAAGGACACACGTGCTCGAGTTGTTGAGGGAGATTCTAGTGCCCACATGGTACAGAAGAAGAACTTCCAGCCCAACAAGTTCAAAAACAACAAGAACAAAACTCAGGTCAAAGGCAAGTTTGATACAAAGAACAAGCCATCACATTCTACCAACTTCAAGAAGAATTCTCATAAGAAGGGGAAGGGACTTTGCCATGTCTGTAGTGATCCTAATCACTGGGCTCCGAAATGTCCTAACCGCTTTGAGGAGCGTGAACATGAGAAGAGCGGCAAGTCCGCTAATGTTGTCATCGGTGATACTGATATGAAGGAACTGGGGTACGGTATTTTTCCTACCATCCTTTCAGTATTTCAATCCCCTGATTGGTTAATTGACACCGATGCTAATGTACATGTTTGTGCTGATGCCTCCATATTTTCTTCTTACCAGGCGACAGGGACTTCTCCCGTGTTGATGGGGAACGGGTCACATGCCATTGTTCGAGGTGTTGGTACGGTTGATCTAAAGTTTACTTCGGGGAAGACTGTGCATCTGAAGAATGTTCATCATGTGTCGTCCACCAATAAGAATCTCGTCAGCGGTTCCCGTTTATGTCGACATGGTTTTAAGTTGGTTTTTGATTCCAATAAAGTTGTAATTTCCAAGTGTGGACAATTTGTTGGAAAAGGCTCTGAGTGCGGAGGCTTGTTCCGCCTATATTTGTTAGATATTTGCACTAAAGTTATTAATAATGTTTGCCACAATAATGAGTCTAATATTTGGAATTCATGACTTTGTCATATTAACTTTGGTTGCATGAGCGACTAGCCAATATGAGTTTAATTCCGAAAATCCCTACTACCAAAGGCTCCATGTGCCAAGTATGTGTGCAAGCTAAGCAACCTCGCAAGTCCCATAAGACTGCAGAGGCAAGAGACTTGGCGCCACTAGAGCTTATACATTCTGATCTTTGTGAGATGAATGGCGTGTTGACAAAAGGTGGAAAGAGATATTTCAGGACGTTAATTGACGACTCCACTAGATATTGTTATGTGTATCTTCTGACATCAAAAGATGAGGCTTTAACTTTCTTCAAAAACTATAAAGCTGAAGCGGAGAACCAACTTGACCAGAAAATTAAACGGCTAAGGTCCGACCATGGTGGAGAGTATTTTTCCAATGTATTTGATTTGTTTTATATGGAACATGGTATAATCCAAGAGCGGACGCCTCCCTACTCACCTCAGTCTAATGGGGTGGCCGAAATAAAGAACCGAACTCTAACTGATTTGGTTAAGGCCATGTTAGACACATAGGGTCTTTCCAAGGAATGGTGGGGGAGGCACTGATGACTGCATGTCATGTCCTAAACCGAGTTCCCACAAAGCATAATACCATGACTCCGTTTGAGGAATGGGAAAGGAAAAGGTTGAAACTCTCTTACCTACGTTCTTGGGGTTGTTTGGCGAAAGTCAATATACCAATTCCCAAGAAGCGCAAGCTTGGACCAAAAACCGTGGATTGTGTTCTTCTGGGCTATGCTTTTCATAGCATTGGCTATAGATTTTTGATAATAAAATCTGAGGTATCCGACATGCATGTTGGTACGATTATGGAGTCTAATGATGCAACTTTCTTTGAGGACATATTTACTATGAAGTATATGTCAAGTTCATCAAATCAGGAGATACCTACTCCATCTAGTGAGGAATTCGCTGTAATTCCTGAACCCACCATTGTGATGGAACACGTTGAGCATCCTGTTGAGGGTGAGAACGAAACTCCTGTAAGGAGTAAGAGACAGAGGACTGCAAAGTCCTTTGGTGATGATTTCATTGTGTACCTTGTGGATGACTGATACGTCTCCAACGTATCTACTTTTCCAAACACTTTTGCCCTTGTTTTGGACTCTAACTTGCAAGATTTGAATGAAACTAACCCGGACTGACGCTGTTTTCAGCAGAACTGCCATGATGTTGTTTTATGTGTAGAAAACAAAAGTTCTCGGAATGTCCTGAAAATCCATGGAGGCACTTTTTGGAAAATGTAAAAAATACTGGCGAAAGAATCAAGACCAGGGGGCCCACACCCTGTCCACGAGGGTGGGGGCGCGCCCACCCCCTGGGCGCGCCCCCCTGTCTCATGGGCCCCCTGAGGCTCCGCCGACCTCAACTCCAATTCCATATATTCCGTCTCGTGGAGAAAAAAATCAGAGAAAAAGTTTCATTGCGTTTTACGATACGGGGCTGCCGCCAATCCCTAATCTCTCTCGGGAGGGCTGATCTGGAGTCCGTTCGGGGCTCCGGAGAGGGGGATTCGTCACCATCGTCATCATCAACCATCCTCCATCACCAATTTCGTGATGCTCACTGCCGTGCGTGAGTAATTCCATCGTAGGCTTGCTGGACGGTGATGGGTTGGATGATATTTACCATGTAATCAAGTTAGTTTTGTTAGGGTTTGATCCCTAGTATACACTATGTCCTGAGATTGATGTTGCTATGACTTTGCTATGCTTAATACTTGTCACTAGGGCCCGAGTGCCATGATTTCAGATCTGAACCTATTATGTTTTCATGAATATATGTGTGTTCTTGATCCTATCTTGCAAGTCTATAGTCACCTATTATGTGTTATGATCTGACAACCCCGAAGTGACAATAATCGGGATACTTCTCGGTGATGACCGTGGTATGAGGAGTTCATGCATTCCCTATGTGCTAATACTTTGTTCCGGTTCTCTATTAAAAGGAGGCCTTAATATCCCTTAGTTTCCGCTAGGACCCCGCTACCATGGGAGGGTAGGACAAAAGATGTCATGCAAGTTCTTTTCCATAAGCACGTATGACTATCTACAGAATACATGCCTACATTACATTGATGAACTGGAGCTAGATCTGTGTCACCCTATGTTATAGCTATACATGAGGAATCGCATCCGACATAAGTATCCATCACTGATCCAATGCCTACGAGCTTTTCATATCTTGTGCTTCGCTTATTTACTTTTCTGTTGCTATTGTTACAATCACTACAAAACCCAAAAACATTACTTTTGCTACTGTTACCTTTATTATCATATTACTTTGCTACTAAATAATTTGCTGCAGATACTAAGTTATCTAGGTGTGGTTGAATTGACAACTCAACTGCTAATACTCAATAATATTATTTGGCTCCCCTTGTGTCGAATCAATAAATTTGGGTTGAATACTTTACCCTCGAAAGCTGTTGCGATCCCCTACACTTGTGGGTTATCAAGACTAATTTCTGGCGCCGTTGCTGGGGAGCATAGCTCTATTCTCTGAGTCACTTGGGACTTATATCTGTTGATCACTATGAGGAACTTGAAAGATGAAAGAACCAAGATTTTTCCCTCAACTACGAGGGGAGGTAAGGAACTGCCATCTAGCTCTACACTGGATTCTCCTTCTGTTATTAGTAAGCTTGCGACACCTAAACCTGTTACTGCTATGAATTTTGATATGTCGCATGTTATTGATGATGCCACTTCTGCTATGCATGATACTTATGATGAAACTACTTCTGTGTGTGATACTACTTTGCCATTAGGTGAATTTCTTGATGAACAACTTGCTAGGGCTAGAGAGAATGAAATTATTGAAGATGCTATTATTGATGATAGTGATGATGAAAGTTCTCCGAATGATTATGAATTGCCTGTAGTTCCTGAGGGTTATGTTATGAATGAAGAAGTTGCTAGAGCTATCTTTGCTTGCAATGATAGATATGATCTTAAAAAGTTATTAGCTAAATGGAAGTAGCAGTCTCTTAATGGTAGAATGAAACCTGACCCTGCTTTTGCTACTTCACCTATCTGTGTTACTGATAAGGATTATGAATTCTCTATTAATCCTGAAATTATTACTTTGGTAGAATCTGATCCTTTTTATGGCCTTGAATCTGAAACTGTTGTGGCACATCTTACCAAGTTGAATGAAATAGCTACCCTATTTACTAATGATGAGAAGTCTCGCTATTATTATATCCTTAAGATATTTCCGTTCTCATTAAAGGGTGATGCTAAGACTTGGTTTAATTCTCTTGCTCCTGGTTGTGTGCGTAGTCCCCAGGATATGATTTATTACTTCTGTGCTAAATATTTCCCTGCTCATAAGAAACAAGCTGCCTTGCGGGAAATATATAACTTTGTGCAAATCGAAGAAGAGAGTCTCCCACAAGCTTGGGGGAGGCTTTTCCGATTACTAAATACTTTGCCTGATCATCCTCTCAAGAAAAATGAAATACTTGATATCTTTTTTAATGGACTAACCGATGCTTCCAAGGACTACTTGGATAGTGTGCTGGTTGTGTTTTCAGGGAAAGAACAGCTGACGAAGCTGAATTACTATTCAATAATATGTTGACTAATGAAAATAATTGGACTCTTCCTGAGCCAATTCCTGAACCAATTGAGCCAACCCCTGGGCCTATTCCTAAACGTACTCCGAAGAAGAGAGGTGTTTTATTTCTCAGTCCTGAAGATATGCAAGAGGCAAAGAAATCAATGAAAGAAAAAGGTATTAAAGCTAAAGATGTTAAGAATTTACCACCTATTGAAGAAATACATGGTCTTAATATACAGCCTGTCGAAGAACCACATTGTCTCGATAACCCGACACAGGTAGTAAAGGTAAATTCTCTCTATAGATATGATAAAGTTGAAATCCCCTCTACTAAATTTCATAGCCCATGCTTAGATGAATTTGATGAGTTTATGGCTAGACAAGAAAGTTTTAATGCTTATGTTGGTAGAGAGTTAAAGAATAATGCTTTCGAGATAGGACGCGTGAGCGATAATATGGCTAGAGTTAAAGGTGAACTCAAACTCATTAGCAAATATGCTTCTATGGTTGCTACTCAAGCTGAGCAAGTACTTAAAGCTCAAAATGATTTGCTTGATGAATTAAATAATAAAAATGACTTTGCTATTTGAGTGGCTACTAGAATTGGTAGAATGACTCGGGAACCTTTGTATCCTGAAGGCCACCCTAAGAGAATCGAGCAAGATTCTCAGAGAAATAATTTAGAGGCACCTAGTTCTTCCAAAAAGAAGAAAAAGAAAAACGATAGGACTTTGCATGCTTCTAGTGAACCTGCTGTAGACACATCTGAGAATCCCAATGATATTTCTATTTCTGATGCTGAAACACAGTCAGGTGATGAACATGAACCTAGTGATAATGTTAATGATAATGTTCATGTTGATGCTCAACCTAGCAAAAACAATGATGTAGAGATTGAACCTGCTGTTGATCTTGATAACCCACAATCAAAGAATCAACGTTATGATAAGAGAGATTTTGTTGCTAGGAAGCACGGTAAAGAAAGAGAACCATGGGTTCAGAAACCCATGCCCTTTCCTCCTAAACCATCCAAGACAAAGGATGATGAGGATTTTGAGCGCTTTGCTGAAATGATTAGACCTATCTTCTTACGTATGCGCTTAACTGATATGCTTAAAGTAAATCCTTATGCTAAGTATATGAAGGATATCATTACAAATAAAAGAAAGATACTGGAAGCTGAAATTTCCACCATGCTTGCTAATTACACTTTTAAGGGTGGAATACCAAAGAAACTTGGAGACCCCGGGGTACCAACTATACCATGCTCCATTAAAAGAAATTATGTTAGAATTGCTTTATGTGATCTTGGAGCTGGTGTTAGTGTTATGCCTCTCTCTTTATATCGTAGACTTGAATTGAATAAGTTGACACCTACTGAAATATCTTTGCCAATGGCTGATAAATCAACTGCCATACTTGTCGGTATTTGTGAGGATGTGCCTGTTGTGGTTGCAAATGTCACTATCTTAACGGACTTTGTTATTCTTGATATTCCCGAGGACGATAGTATGTCGATTATCTTTGGTAGACCTTTTTTGAATATTGCAGGGGCTGTTATTGATTGCAACAAAGGCAATGTCACTTTTCATGTTAATGGTAATGAGCATACGGTACACTTTCCGAGGAAACAATCTCAAGTTCATAGCATCAATTCTATTGGAAAAGTTCCAACTATCATTATTGGAGGTTTTGAATTCCCCCTTCCTACTGTTAAGAAAAGGTATGATATTCTTATTATTGGGGATGTCCATATCCCCGTTGAGGTAACTTAGTGTTATTCGAAATTTCTCCGGTTCCGTGTTATTCGGGATGAGTTTGTTAACAAGACTTGATCAACCTTGTTAGTGGATTCATTTTGATGATCACGAGATGGATGAAACTAGAAGGCACAACCTTCTGTACCCTCTTTTTACTTTCTGATATTTAGAACAAATAAAGCAAAAATAGTATTATCCGCTCTGTTTTCTGAATTATTCGTGCATTAAAAAAATATCCCGAAAATAAAAGTGCTCCAAATGCCCTGCAAATTTAGTATGATTTTTTATGGAATATTTGAGGATTTTAGGCACTAAAATCATTGCAGGAGGGGCAAGCACCAGGCCACGAGAGTGGAGGGCGCGCCCACCTCCCTGGGCACGCCCCTTGTCTTGTGGGCCCCTGGTGGCCCCCCTCCACTTATGCCTGGACCCACACACTCGATCTTCTTCCCAAAAAAATCCCCATCCAGCTCAAGCACGAGTTCTAGCTCATTTTGCTGCGATTTTCGATCTCCTTGCTCGAAGCTCCATTCACAAAACTACTTTGGGAGATTGTTGCTTGAAAATGTTAAGGAGACTTTTGAGGGGCTCTTCTAGTCAAGGCTCCCAGGAAAAACAAGCTAAAGAGAAGGAAAAAAAAGCCAAGTATAATCTTCCTCGCATAGCGGAAGTACGACCGTGTGAATGGCCATGCGATGATTTCTTGAAAGAAGCTAGAATTCATGAAGATTTTTATTCTTTGATCGAGAATGCAGGCCTCACCGATTTCCTCCACGACCGGATCGATCAATATCTCTTACTCACCAATACTTTCATGCAAAACTTTTATTATTATCCTAAGAAATCACCGCCTTCAGTATCATTTCATCTATATGATGAATTCAAAGAAATACCTTTATGTAATTTTTGCGCGGAGGATACCCTTTGAGGGAAAATTAGAGGAACCCCATCGTAAATATGTGGATGGCTTTGTTAACACTATCACGGTAGAGGAGCCAAAGAAGGGTTCCGATGCGAAAATCTCTAGCATACACTTTCCTGTTTTACGCTACTTTGCCATATTTGCTAGTAGATGCTTGATTGGTCGTGGAAATAGTGGAAACTTCAATGTTCCTGATATTATCATTCTTCACCATGCCTTGTTTGGAGATAATAGTTTTAGTATGGGTGCCGTTATTGCTAAACGGCTAAGCCTGAATCGTACAAAAGGCCCCATCTTTGGAGGTATCTATGCTTCACGTCTTGTTAGACATTTTGAGATACCTATTAGGCACCATCAGAAAGAGGAGACAAAATTGCCTCCTTACATTTTAGATTACAAGAGCATGGTAGCACATGAGTTCATTGTTGACAACAAAGAAAAGATGCTCCTGTATAACCTGAGATTTAATAAGAAACACAATGAGACTATTATTTTGCATGTGCCTCTGTTGTTTGATTTGACTACAGATAATTTTCTTGTCACACCAGAAGCGGTGTACGCTCATCGAGGCCAAGCATCCACTCCAGCGCCTGAGCCTGAGCCGGAACCTGCACTGGACCCTTATCGTGCATCATCTTACCAGTGGGACCCGGAGATGGCCAGCCTGTGGTATCCTGATTACGCCTCTCAGTACACCGGGGAGAGTAGTAGCGGTCCTTGGTATTAGACCAACTTAGGCCAAAAGCCTAAGCTTGGGGGAGTACGTATTTCTCACCGACCTTACATTTATGTCCACACACTATTCTAGTCATCGGTGCTCATACTCTTTCATTGTATTATCCATGCTAGTTTAAATTTCTTTTTCTAGTTTTCTTCTTGTGTGTTTGATAAACCTTAAGAATAACCAAAAAAATTAGTTAGTTTAATTTCCATGCTTGTAGTAGAATTAAAATGAAAACCCAAAAAGATTTCTCGTTCTTCTTCTTACTTGTTGGGAGCTTTCCCGTGTAAATAGTTTTATTTTCTTTTCTTTTCTTTGGGGGTCAAGAGTAGAAGACCATATTGAAAATGTTTAGTGGCTCTCATATGCATGATTGTTTATTTAATTTAGAGCCCATATTACCTTGTCTTCTCTCTCTTGAGTTGAATGCTTGCAGATTCCAGCTTAGTCCAATGCACGTGCACTATTATTAATATTATACACATCGTTCGGTCGTGCAAGTGAAAGGCAATAATGACGATATATGATGGACTGATTGAGATGAGAAAAGTTGGTATGAACTCGACCTCTCTTGTTTTTGTAAATATGATGAGTTCATCGTTCCTGATTCAGCATATTATGAAGTAAACATCTTTGCAATGACATTTAGAGATTATAGTTGCTTGTGTCATGCTTGATTAGCTATGAGTTATAATGGTTTACCTTGCGTGCCAACATGCTATTAGAATGATTATGATGTGGTATGATGGGATGATATCCTCCTTTGAATAAATTGAGTGACTCGACTTGGCACATGTTCACACATGTAGTTGAAACAAATCAACATAGTCTTCATGATATTTATGTTCATGGTAGATTATATCCTACTCATGCTTGTACTCGGTGTGAATTAATTTTAATGCATGTTTATGACTGTTGTCGCTCTCTTAGTTGGTCGCTTCCCAGTCTTTTGCTAGCCTTCACCTGTACTAAGCGGGAATACTGCTTGTGCATCCAAACTCCCTAAACCCTAAAGTTGTTCCATATGAGTCCACCATACCTTCCTATATGCGGTTTCTACCTGCCGTTCCAAGTAAATTTGTATGTGCCAAACTCCAAACCTTCAAATGAAATTCTGTTTTGTATGCTCAAGCAGCTCATGTTTCAACTAGGTTTGCCTTTATCTTCCATGCTAGGTGGGTTATTCTCAAGAGGAGTGGACTCCGCTCCTCATTCACGAGAAAGGGCCGGTAACCGGCATGCCCAGTCCCATGATCCAAAAATATCAAAGCAAATCAATATAATTAAACAAAACTCCCCCAGGGTTGTTGTTAGTTGGAGGCACACGTTGTTTCGAGCAAGTCATGGATTGATGCTTGTTGGTGGTTGGGGGAGTATAAACCTTTACCATTCTGTTTGGGAACTGCCTATAATGCATGTAGTATGGAAGATACAGCCATCTCATAGCTGTTGCGTTGACGGCGAAAGTATGCCGCTCAAAATGTTATTCAATCTCTATTTGAAAATCAAGCTCTGGCACCTCTACAAATCCCTGCTTCCCTCTGCGAAGGGCCTATCTATTTACTTTCATGTTGAGTCATCACCTTCTTATTAAAAAGCACCCGCTGGAGAGCACACTGTCATTTGCATTCATTATTATTAGTTTATATTGGGTATGACTTGACTGGATCTCTTTTACCATGAATTACAATGTTTAGTCAGTCCTTGATCTTTAAAGGTGCTCTGCATTTATGTTTTGCGGTCTCAGAAAGAGCTAGCGAGCTACCATTTTGTTATATCATGTTATGATTGTTTTGAGAAAGTGTTGACATCCGAGTTTTATTATTATGGCCCGTTAGCTGATTATGCTATTGATATGAGTAATTGTGAGACCTAAGTGTTATTGTGAGTATGGTTAGTTCATAATATTTGCTGAAACCTGAATGCTGGCTTTGCATGTTTACAACAACAAGAGCAAACAGAGTTTGTAAATGTTTTTCTTTATCACTTTCAGTTTATCAACTGAATTGCTTGAGGACAAGCAAAGGTTTAAGCTTGGGGGAGTTGATACGTCTCCAACGTATCTACTTTTCCAAACACTTTTGCCCTTGTTTTGGACTCTAACTTGCATGATTTGAATGAAACTAACCCGGACTGACGCTGTTTTCAGCAGAACTGCCATGATGTTGTTTTATGTGTAGAAAACAAAAGTTCTCGGAATGTCCTGAAAATCCACGGAGGCACATTTTCGAAAATATAAAAAATACTGGCAAAAGAATCAAGACCAGGGGGGCCACACCCTGTCCATGAGGGTCCCCCTATCTCGTGGGCCCCCTGAGGCTCCACCGACCTCAACTCCAACTCCATATATTCCGTCTCGCGGAGAAAAAAATCAGAGAAAAAGTTTCATTGCGTTTTACGATACGGAGCCGCCGCCAAGCCCTAATCTCTCTCGGTAGGGCTGATCTGGAGTCCGTTCGGGGCTCCGGAGAGGGGGGTTCGTCGCCGTCGTTGATACGTCCATTTTGCATCATGCTTTTATAATCAATATTTATTGCATTATGGGCTGTTATTACACATTATATCTCAATACTTATGGCTATTCTCTCTTGTTTTACAAGGTTTACCATGAAGAGGGGGAATGCCGGCAGCTTGAATTCTGGCTAGAAAAGGAGCAAACATTGGAAACCTATTCTGCACAACTCCAAAAGTCCTGAAACTCCACGAAACAACCTTTTGGATTTAATAAGAATTTATGAGCGAAAGAAATAGGCCAAGGGGCCCACACCCTGTCCAAGAGACAGGGGGCGCCCCCTATAGGGTGTGCCCCCCTATCTCCTGGGCCCCCTGGTGGGCCTCCGACGTCCATCTTATGCTATATCATCAGTTTTACCCTGGAAAAAATCGTGGGCAAGCTTACGGGATGAAACTCCGCCGCCACGAGGCGGAACCTTGGCAGAATCAATCTAGGGATCTGGCGGAGCTGTTCTGCCGGGGACACTTCCCTCCGGGAGGGGGAAAACATCACCAATGTCATCACCAACGATCCTCTCATCGGGAGGGGGTCAATCTCCATCAACATCTTCACCAGCACCATCTCCTCTCAAACCCTAGTTCATCTCTTGTATCCAGTCTTGTATCAAAACCACAAATTGGTACCTGTGGGTTGCTAGTAGTGTTGATTACTCCTTGTAGTTGATACTAATTGGTTTACTTGGTGGAAGATCATATGTTCAGATCCTTTATGCATATTATTACCCCTCTGATTATGAACATGAATATGCTTTGTGAGTAGTTACGTTTGTTCCTGGGGACATGGGAGAAGTCTTGCTATTAGTAGTCATGTGAATTTGGTATTCGTTCGATATTTTGATGAGATGTATGTTGTCTTTTCCTCTAGTGGTGTTATGTGAACGTCGACTACATGACACTTCACCATTATTTGGGCCTAGAGCAAGGCATGGGGAAGTAATAAGTACATGATGGGTTGCTAGAGTGATAGAAGCTTAAACCCTAGTTTATGCGTTGCTTCGTTAGGGGTTGATATGGACCCATATGTCTAATGCTGTGGTTAGGTTTACCTTAATACTTCTTTTTGTAGTTGCAGATGCTTGCAATAGGGGTTAATCATAAGTGGGATGCTTGTCCAAGTTAGGGCAGTACCCAAGTACCGGTCCACCCACATATCAAATTATCAAAGTACCGAACGCGAATCATTTGAGCGTGATGAAAACTAGCTTGACGATAATTCCCAATGTGTCCTTGGGAACTCCTTTATTATTATTAGAAATCGTCCAGGCTTATCCTTTGCTACATAAAGGATTGGACCACTTTGCTGCACTTTATTTACTTTATTTACTTGTTGCTCGTTACTATTTATGTTATCACAAAACTATCTATTACCTATAATTTTAGTGCTTGCAGAGAAAACCTTAATGAAAACCGCTTATCATTTCCTTCTGCTCCTCACTGGGTTCGACACTCTTACTTATCGAAAGGACTACGATAGATCCCCTACACTTGTGGGTCATCAAGACTCTTTTCTGGCGCCGTTGCCGGGGAGTGTAGCGCTTTTGGAGAGTGGAACTTGGTAAGGAAACATTTATATAGTGTGTTGTTCTGTTACTTGTCACTATGGAAACTAATCCTTTGAGGGGCTTGTTTGGGGTATCTTCACCCCAACCAGAAGAGCAAAGAGTTGCTCCTCAACCTACTGAACTTGATGAAAATATTTACTTTGAGATTCCTTCGGGTATGATAGAGAAACTGCTAGCTAATCCATTCGCAGGAGATGGAACATTGCATCCCGATTTACACCTTATCTTTGTGGATGAAGTTTGTGGATTATTTAAGCTTGTAGGTATTCCCGATGATGTTGTCAAAATTAAGGTCTTCCCTTTATCTTTGAAGGGAGATGCAATGACATGGTATAGGTTATGTGATGATACAAGATCTTGGAATTATAAGCGATTGAAGTAGGAATTTCAACGGAAGTTCTATCCTATGCATCTTGTTCATCGTGATTGTAATTACATATATAATTTCTGGCCTCGCGAAGGAGAAAGCATCGCTCAAGCTTGGGGGAGGCTTAAGTCAATGTTATATTCATGCCCCAATCATGAGCTCTCTCGGGAAATGATTATTTAGAATTTCTATGCTCGGCTTTCTCTTGATAATCGCAACCTGCTCGATACTTCCTGTGCTGGTTCTTATATGCTGAAGACTATTGATTTCAAATGGGACTTATTGGAAAGAATTAAATGCAACTCTGAAGATTGGGGTTTCGACGATGGTAAGGAGTCAGGTATGACACCTAAGTTCGATTGTGTTAAATCTTTTATGGATACCAATGTTTTTCGTGGATTTAGTGCTAAGTATGGACTTGACTCTGAGATAGTAGCTACTTTTTGTGAATCTTTTGCTACTCACGTTGATCTCCCTAAGGAGAAGTGGTTTAAATATAATCCTCCTGTTGAAGTGAAAGTAGTTGCACCTATTATAGTCGAAGAAAAGACTATTACCTATAGTGATCCTATTGTTCCTACTGCTTATGTTGAAAAACCTCCTTTTCCTGTTAGGATAAAGGATCATGCTAAAGCTTCAACTGTTGTTCGTAAGAGTAATACTAGGACTTATACACCTCCTGAGCAAATTAATGTTGAACCTAGTATTGTTATGGTTAAAGATTCTTGGATGAGGACTTAGATGGGCATGTTATTTCTTTTTGTGGTGAGACTGCTAATATTGCTAGACCTGATACTAAGACACGTAGACCTGTCGTAGGCACGCCTGTTATTTCTGTTAAAATAGGAGATCATTGTTACCATGGCTTATGTGATATAGGTGCCAGCGCTAGTGCGATACCTTATGATCTTTATAAAGAAATTATGCACGACATTGCACCCGTTGAATTAGAAGACATTGATGTTACTATTAAGCTTTCTAATAGGGATACCATTAAACCTATTGGGATTGTTAGATATGTTGAAGTTTTGTGTGGGAAGGTTAAATACCCTGCTGATTTTCTTGTTCTTGCTTCCCCACAAGATGCCTTTTGTCCCATTATTTTTGGTAGGCCCTTCTTGAATACTACTAGTGCTAAGATTAATTGTGAAAGGAATACTGTCACTGTTGGCATAGATGGTATGTCTCATGAGTTTAATTTTGCTAAGTTTAGTAGACAACCTCGTGAAAGGGAACCACCTAGTAAGGATGAGATTATTGGTCTTGCTTCCATTGCTGTTCCTCCAACTGATCCGTTAGAACAATATTTGCTAGACCATGAAAACGATATGTTTATGAAGGAAAGGGAAGGAATAGATGAAGTGTTCCTTAAACAGGAACCTATGCTAAAACATAACCTTCTCATTGAAATTCTTTGGGATCCCCCTCCACCCAAGGGTGATCCCGTGTTTGAACTCAGACCATTACCTGATAATCTTAAGTATGCTTATCTTGATGAAAAAGAAATATATCTTGTTATTATTAGTGCTAACCTTTCAGAGAAAGAAGAAGAAATATTATTGAAAACTCTGAAGAAGCACCACGCAGCTATTGGATATACTCTGGATGATCTTAAGGGCATTAGTCCCACATTATGTCAACACAAGATTTCAGTGGAGAAAGATGCCAAACCAGTTAGAGATCCCCAAAGACGATTAAATCCCAAGATGAAGGAAGTGGTAAGAAAGGAGATACTGAAGCTCCTTGAGGCAGGTATTATTTATCCCGTTGCTGATAGTGAATGGGTAAGCCCTGTCCATTGTGTCCCTAAGAAGGGAGGTATTACCGTCGTTCCTAATGATAAAGATGAATTGACCCCGCAAAGAATTATTACAGGTTATAGGATGGTAATTGATTTCCGTAAGTTGAATAAAGCTACTAAGAAAGATCATTACCCTTTACCTTTTATTAATCAAATGCTAGAAAGGCTATCCAAACACACACATTTTTGCTTTCTAGATGGTTATTCTGGTTTCTCTCAGATACCTATGTCAGCTAAGGATCAATCTAAACTACTTTTACTTGCCCTTTTGGTACTTTTGCTTATAGACGTATGCCTTTTGGTTTATGTAATGCACCTGCTACCTTTCAAAGATGCATGATGGCTATATTCTCTGATTTTTGTGAAAAGATTTGTGAGGTATTCATGGATGACTTCTCCGTCTATGGATCCTCCTTTGATGATTGTTTGAGCAACCTTGATCGAGTTTTGCAGAGATGCGAAGACACTAGTCTTGTCCTGAATTGGGAAAAGTGTCACTTTATGGTTAATAAAGGCATTGTCTTGGGGAACAAGATCTCCGAGAGAGGTATTGAAGTTGATAAAGCCAAAGTTGATGCTATTGAAAAGATGCCATGTCCCAAGGACATAAAAGGTATAAGAATTTTCCTTGGTCATGACGGTTTTTATAGGAAGTTCATTAAGGACTTTTCTAAAATCTCTAGGCCTCTGACTAATTTATTGCAAAAAAATATTCCTTTTGTCTTTGATGATGATTGTGTAGAAGCTTTTGAAACACTTAAGAAAGCTTTGATCACTGCACCTATTTTTTAGCCACCTGATTGGAATTTACCTTTTGAAATTATGTGCGATGCTAGTGATTATGCTGTAGGTGTTGTTCTTGGGCAAAGAGTTGATAAGAAATTGAATGTTATCTAGTATGCTAGTAAGATTCTTGACACTGCCCAGAGAAATTATGCTACTACTGAAAAGGAGTTCTTAGCAGTTGTGTTTGCATGTGATAAGTTTAGACCTTATATTGTTGATTCCAAAGTTACTATTCACACTGATCATGCTGCTATTAAATATCTTATGGAAAAGAAAGATGCTAAGCCTAGACTCATTAGATGGGTTCTCTTGCTCCAAGAATTTGACTTGCACATTATTGATAGAAAAGGAGCTGAGAACCCCGTTGCAGATAACTTGTCTAGGTTAGAGAATGTTCTTGATGACCCACTGCCTATTAATGATAGCTTTCCTGATGAACAATTAGCGGTCGTCAATGCTTCTGGTACTGCTCCTTGGTATGCTGATTATGCTAATTACATTGTTGCTAAATTTATACCGCCTAGTTTCACATACCAGCAAAACAAAAAGATCTTTTCTGATTTAAGACATTACTTCTGGGATGATCCACACCTTTATAAAGAAGGAGTAGATGGTGTTATTAGACGATTTGTGCCTGAGCATGAACAGGAACAGATTCTACGTAAGTGTCACTCTGAATCTTATGGAGGACACCACGCTGGAGATAGAACTACACACAAGGTACTACAATCTGGTTTTTATTGGCCTACTCTTTTCAAAGATGCTCGTAAGTTTGTCTTATCCTGTGATGAATGTCAAAGAATAGGTAACATTAGTAGACGACAAGAAATGCCTATGAATTACTCTCTTGTTATTGAACCGTTTGATGTTTGGGGCTTTGATTATATGGGACCTTTTCCTGCCTCTAATGGTTATACACAAATCTTAGTTGCTATTGATTACGTTACTAAGTGGGTAGAAGCTATTCCAACTAGTAGTGCTGATCATAACACTTCTATTAAAATGCTTAAAGAAGTTATTTTTCCGAGGTTTGGAGTCCCTAGATATCTTATGACAGATGGTGCTTCACATTTTATTCATGGTGCTTTCCGTAAGATGCTTGTTAAGTATGATGTCAATCATAGAATAGCACCTCCTTATCATCCACAGTCTAGTGGTCAAGTAGAGTTGAGCAATAGAGAGCTCAAATTAATTTTGCAAAAGACTGTGAATAGATCTAGAAAGAGTTGGTCCAAAAAACTTGATGATGCATTATGGGCCTATAGAACTGCATACAAAAATCCTATGGGTATGTCTCCTTACAAGATGGTTTATGGAAAAGCGTGTCATTTACCTCTTGAACTTGAACATAAGGCATATTGGGCTATCAAAGAGCTCAATTATGACTTCAAACTTGCGGGTGAGAAGAGGTTATTTGATATTATCTCACTTGGTGAATGGAGAACCTAAGCATATGAGAATGCCAAGCTTTTCAAAGAAAAAGTCAAACGCTGGCAGATAAGAGCATACAAAAGCGTGAGTTTAACGTAGGAGATTATGTGTTATTATTCAACTCTCATTTAAGATTTTTTGTAGGAAAACTTCTCTCAAAATGGGAAGGTCCCTACGTTACCGAGGAAGTCTACCGTTCTGGTGCTATAAAAATCAACAACTTCGAAGGCACAAATCCGAGGGTGGTAAACGGTCAAAGAATTAAACACTATATTTCAGGTAATCCTATCAATGTTGAAACTAATATTATTGAAACCGTAACCCCTGAGGAATACATAAGGGACACTTTCCAGAACGTTCCAGACTCCGAAAAGGCATAGGTATGTGGTACGGTAAGTAAACCGACTCCAAAACAACCCCAATGGCAATTTTTATCAGTTTTGGATTATTTAAGAATTTTAGGAAGAAATAAGTAGTACAAAAGGGACACAAGGCTCCCACGAGAGTGGAGGGTGCCCCCCTGTAGGGCGTTCCCCCCTGTCTCGTGGGCACCTCGTGTGCCTCTCGGACTCCGTTTTCTTGTATGTTACATATTTTGGTCAGTAAAAATTCATTATATACACTCCAGAAGGATTTGACCACCGTATCACGCAAATATCCTCTATTTTCGTTTTGAGCCGTTCCTGTTGCAGAATAAGCAAGATGTCTTCTCAGGAGTCAGTTGGGGAGAGCCGGGTGTCTCACCCAACGCCAGGTCCAGGAGCGAATAACGATGCCTACCACTTTGGACAATCAACGGAGGATGAGATGGAGGCTGATTTGAAAAGGATAGATGCCATGGAAGAAGATCAAGAAGTCACCTCTCGCCTCCGAGCAGAATTCATAATAGGGGAACTACCGAGCGTGGCTATTCCAACTTCGGTCATCCCTTCCAACTCTAGATTTCTTTCTTATGAAAATATGAAAAAGAGTTTCACTTGTTCTCCAGAATCTATATAGCATCCTTGGGTAAAAGGAGCGTTGGCCATTACGGGCAAGCTCCGTAAGGAAATTATGGATCTGAAACAACAAGTCAATAAGCTCGAGGAGGAGAACCTCATCCTCAAGGGCATCATTGCCAATATGGTCATAACACCGACCGTGAAGAAGGATAAATAATCACATGGGTATGGGCACTCCCCTTGGCAACTGCCAAGCTTGGGGGAGGTGCCTCGGTATCGTATCACCATCACACTCCTATATTTACCGCTTTATTTAGTTCAACCCTTTTAGTAGTGTCTTGATTTAGTGGTTTGAAGTTTTGATATCAAGTAGTTTGAGTTTTGCATTGTGATCTCTTTATGTAATCAAGTCCGTGTGCCATCTATAATAAAGTTTAGTGTTGATTCAAGGGCTTTGCTATGTGCTATGATCTTGAGAAAGTAGAAAGAATAAAAGAGTTCATATTGATCTTATGGATAGTAATAACTTCACATATAGGAAGTATGAGGCATAAAAATTGTTGAGAGTTGATGAACGTAGCCTTGGTCATCGTTGCAATTAATAGGAAGTGATAAGGAAAGAGGGGTTCACATATAGATATATTATCTTGGACATCTTTTATGATTGTGAAGCACCCATTAAGTATGACATGCTAAAAGAGTTGATATTGGACAAGGAAGACAGCGTAATGGTTTATGTTTTCCGACATCTTAGTTAGAGTATATTGTCATTGACCTTCCAAACATGTTGAGCTTGCCTTTCCCCCTCATGCTAGCCAAATTCCTAACACCAAGTAGAAATACTACTTGTGCTTCCAAATATCCTTAAACCCAGTTTTGCCATGAGAGTCCACTATACCTACCTATGGATTGAGTAAGATCCTTCAAGTAAGTTGTCATCGGTGCAAGCAATAAAAATTGCTCTCTAAATATGTATGACTTATTAGTGCAGAGAAAATAAGCTTTGTACGAACTTGTTGTGGAAGTAATAAAAGCGACGGACTGCATAATAAAGGTCCACATACAAGGGGCAATATAAAGTGACGTTCTTTTGCATTAAGATTTTATGCATCAACCCTAAACGCGCATGACAACCTCTGCTTCCCTCTGTGAAGGGCCTATCTTTTACTTTATGTTTTTACTTTATGCTTGAGTCAAGGTGATCCTCACCTTTCCCTTTTTCATTTTATCCTTTGGCAAGCTCCTTGTGTTTGAAAGATCATGATATATATATCCAATTGAATGTAAGTTAGCATGAGCTATTATCGTTGACATCACCTAAAGGTGAATATGTGAGGAGGCAACACAATAAGCCCCTATCTTTCTCAGTGTCCGGCTGAAACCCTATAACCATAAGTACTGCGTGAGCATTATCAATTGTAGGAGACTACGAGATAGTTGAGTATGTGAGCTTGCTGAAAAGCTCTATTTTTTATTATTTCTGATGTTGCAATAAATGGCAATTGCTTCAATGACTGAGATTATAGTTTGTTAGTTCCTAATGAAGTTTTTGAACCATACTTGACATTGTGAATTGCTTGTTACTTGAGCATAGGAAATCATATGACAAAATCTATATATGTTGCTATTATTAGAATGATCATGATGCCCTCATGTCCGTATTTTATTTTTTATCGACACCTCTATCTCTAAACATGCGGACATATTTTTCGATTTCGGCTTTCGCTTGAGGACAAGCGAGGTCTAAGCTTGGGGGAGTTAATACGTCCATTTTGCATCATGCTTTTATAATCAATATTTATTGCATTATGGGCTGTTATTACACATTATATCTCAATACTTATGGCTATTCTCTCTTATTTTACAAGGTTTACCACGAAGAGGGGGAATGCTGGCAGCTGGAATTCTGGCTGGAAAAGGAGCAAGCGTTGGAAACCTATTTTGCACAACTCCAAAAGTCCTGAAACTCCACGAAACAACCTTTTGGAATTAATAAGAATTTATGAGCGAAAGAAATAGGCCAAGGGGACCACACCCTGTCCAAGAGACAGGGGGCGCCCCCTATAGGGTGTGCCCCCCTATCTCCTGGGCCCCCTGGTGGGCCTCCGGCGTCCATCTTATGCTATATCATCAGTTTTACCCTGGAAAAAATCGTGGGCAAGCTTACGGGATGAAACTCCGCCGCCACGAGGCGGAACCTTGGCAGAATCAATCTAGGGATCTGGCGGAGCTGTTCTGCCGGGGACACTTCCCTCCGGGAGGGGGAAATCATCACCAATGTCATCACCAACGATCCTCTCATCGGGAGGGGGTCAATCTCCATCAACATCTTCACCAGCACCATCTCCTCTCAAACCCTAGTTCATCTCTTGTATCCAGTCTTGTATCAAAACCACAAATTGGTACCTGTGGGTTGCTAGTAGTGTTGATTACTCCTTGTAGTTGATACTAATTGGTTTACTTGGTGGAAGATCATATGTTCAGATCCTTTATGCATATTATTACCCCTCTGATTATGAACATGAATATGCTTTGTGAGTAGTTACGTTTGTTCCTGGGGACATGGGAGAAGTCTTGCTATTAGTAGTCATGTGAATTTGGTATTCGTTCGATATTTTGATGAGATGTATGTTGTCTTTTCCTCTAGTGGTGTTATGTGAACGTCGACTACATGACACTTCACCATTATTTGGGCCTAGAGCAAGGCATGGGGAAGTAATAAGTACATGATGGGTTGCTAGAGTGATAGAAGCTTAAACCCTAGTTTATGCGTTGCTTCGTTAGGGGTTGATATGGACCCATATGTCTAATGCTGTGGTTAGGTTTACCTTAATACTTCTTTTTGTAGTTGCAGATGCTTGCAATAGGGGTTAATCATAAGTGGGATGCTTGTCCAAGTTAGGGCAGTACCCAAGTACCGGTCCACCCACATATCAAATTATCAAAGTACCGAACGCGAATCATTTGAGCGTGATGAAAACTAGCTTCATGATAATTCCCAATGTGTCCTCGGGAGCTCCTTTATTATTATTAGAAATCATCCAGGTATATCCTCTGCTACATAAAGGATTGGGCCACTTTGCTACACTTTATTTACTTTATTTACTTGTTGCTCGTTACTATTTATCTTATCACAAAATTATCTATTACCTATAATTTCAGTGCTTGAAGAGAAAACCTTACTGAAAACCGCTTATCATTTCCTTCTGCTCCTCATTGGGTTCGACACTCTTACTTATCGAAAGGACTACGATAGATCCCCTACACTTGTGGGTCATCAGTCGTCATCATCAACCATCCTCCATCACCAATTTCATGATGCTCACCGTCGTGCGTGAGTAATTCCATCGTAGGCTTGCTGGACGTGATGGATTGGATGAGATTTACCATGTAATCAAGTTAGTTTTGTTAGGGTATGATCCCTAGTATCCACTATGTTCTGAGATTGATGTTGCTATGACTTTGCTATGCTTAATGCTTGTCACTAGGGCCCGAGTGCCATGATTTCAGATCTGAACCTATTATGTTTTCATGAATATATGTGTGTTCTTGATCCTATCTTGCAAGTCTATAGTCACCTATTATGTGTTATGGTCCGGCAACCCCGAAGTGACAATAATCGGGATACTTCTCGGTGATGACCGTAGTTTGAGGAGTTCATGTATTCACTATGTGATAATCCTTTGTCCCGGTTCTCTATTAAAAGAAGGCCTTAATATCCCTTAGTTTCCGCTAGGACCCCGCTGCCACGGGAGGGTACGACAAAAGATGTCATGCAAGTTCTTTTCCATAAGCACGTATGACTATTTACGGAATACATGCCTACACTACATTGATGAACTGGAGCTAGTTCTGTGTCACCCTATGTTATAGCTATTACATGAGGAATCACATCCGACATAATTATCCATCACTGATCCAATGCCTACGAGCTTTTCACATCTTGTGCTTCGCTTATTTACTTTTCTGTTGCTATTGTTACAATCACTACAAAACCCAAAAACATTACTTTTGCTACTGTTACCTTTATTATCATATTACTTTGCTACTAAATACTTTGCTGTAGATACTAAGTTATCCAGGTGTGGTTGAATTGAAAACTCAACTTCTAATACTCAATAATATTCTTTGGCTCCCCTTATGTCGAATCAATAAATTTGGGTTGAATACTTTACCCTCGAAAGCTGTTGCGATCCCCTACACTTGTGGGTTATCAATGACACACCCAGGACTATTTCAGAAGCATATGCATCTCCTGATGCTGACTACTAGAAGGAAGATGTTCGTAGCGAGATGGATTCCATCTTAGCTAACGGAACCTAGAAGATCATTGGGCGTCCTTATGGGTGTAAACCGGTAGGATGTAAGTGGGTGTTCAAGAATAAGCTTAGACCTGATGGTACGATTGAAAAGTACAAGGCACGGCTTGTGGCTAAGGGCTATACCCAGAAATAAGGTGAAGACTTCTTTGTTACTTACTCTCCCGTGGCTAGATTGACCACAATTCGGGTGCTACTATCACTGGCTGCCTCACATGGTCTTCTCATTCATCAAATGGACGTTAAGACGACTTTCCTCAATGGAGAGTTGAAGGAGGAAATTTACATGGATCAGCCAGATGGTTTTGTAGTACCTGGTCAGGAAGGAAAGGTGTGCAAGTTATTAAAGTCTTCATATGGCCTTAAACAAGCTCCTAAGGAGTGACATGAGAAGTTTGAAAGAACATTAACTGTTGTCGGCTTTATAGTAAATGATGGTGACAAGTGTGTGTACTATCGCCATGGTGGGGGCGAAGGAGTTATTCTTTGTCTGTATGTCGATGACATACTCATCTTTGGAACCAAACTTGATCTAATCAAGGAGGTTAAGGATTTCCTATCTCGCTGTTTTGAATTAAGGATCTATGAGTAGCTGATGTTATCTTGAAATCAAGCTGTTTAGAGATGAGAATGGTGGGATCACATTGCTTCAGTCTCATTATGTGGAAATGATCTTGAGTCGTTTTTGGGTATAGCGACTGCACGTCTTCTCCAACTCCATGTGATGTTAGTGTGTTGCTTCGAAAGAATCGACGGATTGCTAGAGATCAACTGAGGTATTCTCAGATTATTGGCTCGCTTATGTATTTGGCGAGTGTCATGAGGCCTGACATCTCTTTTGCTGTGAGCAAGCTGAGTCGGTTTGTGTCAAAACCAGGAGGTGATCATTAGCGTGCGCTTGAGAGAGTTATGCGCTACTTGAAAGGCACTGCGAGCTATGGGATTCACTACACCGGGTATCCAAGGGTGCTAGAGGGTTATAGGGACTCGAACTGGATATCTGATGCTGATGAGATTAAGGCCACAAGTAGTTATATTTTTACACTTGGTGGTGGCACTGTTTCCTAGAAGTCCTGCAAGCAGACCATCTTAATGAGGTCAACTATGGAAGCAGAATTCACAGCATTACACACTGCCACTGTTGAAGCAGAGTGGCTTCGTGAGCTATTGATGGACTTACCTATGGTTGAAAAACCAATACCCCCTATCCCGATGAACTGTGATAATCAAACTGTGATAGTCAAGATAAACATTTCTAAGGACAATATGAAGTCCTCAAGGCATGTGAAGAGGAGACTAAAATCTTTCAGAAAACTGAGGAACTCCAGAGTTATTACGTTGGATTATATACAAACATCAAAAAACTTGGCAGATCCCTTCACAAAGGGTCTATCACGTAATGTGATAGATAATGCATTGATGGAGATGGGTTTGAGACCCACCGCATGAGTTGTCCATAGTCACTAGTAGAAAAAAGGCCATTTGTCCCTTGTTCGTAAGGGCCATTTGTCCCGGTTATTGAACCGAGACTAAAGTGTCGTTACTAATGCCCTAGACCTTTAGTCCCGGTTCTTATACAAACCGGGACAAATGGGACTCCACGTGCCCAGTGCGGCGAGCCCAGGCAGGAGGCCCTTAGGCATCCACGCGTCAGCATTTCAGGGGCTGGGGTTTTTGTTTTTTTTAAAGGGGGTGGGGTTTAGGGGGTTTTGGGGGGGTTAATTTAGGTGTTTCATATATTGTGTTAGCTGGCTAATTAATGAGAGAAGTGTCCTCTCTTATCTCCGTGCTTGGTCAACGCTACGTACTATACGTATAGAGAGGACTAGACACGCTAGCTAGTAAGCAAATGAAGAAAACAGAAGATCGTCATGAAGATATGCATACAGAGAGAAGTGATATCGACCACCTCTCCTTCTGTGAGAGATTGGTCGAACAACAAGTTCTCGTATATCTATCCGACGCTACTGGCTACATATATACAATATAATTATCTCTTACAATATAATCTCCTAATTATATATGAACTCAGCGTCCACATGGTATTCTCCGTCTTTATCGATCACGCGGTCAAGAAAGAATGACGCCAATTCCTCTTGAATTGCTCGCATACGATCTGGTGGTAGGAGTTCATCCCGCATCTGAAATATCTAATTTGAAGAAGGGGGTCAATACATATATATGAATAAATGAAACTCAACACAAATGATGGTAATAAAATAAAATTTTGAATATTATTATTTACGCACTTCATATTGTTTGTCAGAGTAGCCCCGCTCACAGATCCTGTGGCAGATGGACTCGCAAATGTAGTATCCACAATAATCATTCCCTTGTTCCTGCCACAACCACTTTACAAGAAATAGTGGTCAATCAAACTTATAAGCAAGCATGCTAAATGGTATTTATGAAACTAGCGCTTGAATCACTAGGAGATGCGCGGAACATGCTACTATAGTACTTACTTTCGGGTGTTTAAATTGCAGCTTCTTCGGCAGTCCCGGAGTTTTTGAGGTGAATTTTTTCCAAACCTTGCGAGACAAAGAAAACAATTACTTGATATCAGGAAATGAACAAAGTTGCTGATATGGTGCGATAATGATCGATTTAACTTACTTCTCTAGAATTTCAGTCATGTCCGCATACTCCTTGGGATCTTTTCATCTCGAGTCTAAGATGGTTACTAGTCCCTGCTCAAGCTTAATCTCTAGGAGAATATTGTGGAAGCTGCGAACGCATGCATAAATCATCAATTACATTACTATAACCTCGACTAATAAGGGAAACCGAATATGCACAAGACAGTAACACTCACTTGAAGTTGTAAGAAAAGAGTATTATAGCTTTGTTTTGATTAATACAAACGATTGTAGCAACTTGGCCTCGGTATCTCTAGCCTGAAATTCAACCATATATGCATCTATGAGATTTGTGTTAATGAACCCAATATCACCGATTTGTCTTTTCTTCAATTCAGCGATCTTCAATCTGCATAATATAGTGAGCATAATTAAAAATACATGCAACGAAAGAGCTGACCTATATATAGAGACTTAATGACAGAAGTAGTACTACTTACAGGCAGTAGCAAGTGACCGTTAATTTATCGAGGGCCTTTTGATTGAAAAGCGCAAAGAACTCCTCAAATGGAACATTCAACAGTTCAATTCCAACGAGGTCGTGCTCCTCTCTAACTCTCAGCGTCAAAATATTCCTCCCCTCAGACTCTCTGCAGGTTTTCATTTACCAATCATGGAATCTTCGCATCATCGTTGTTAGAGATCTTTCATCTTTGACGAGAGGCTTCCCGTACTCGTATTTGTGTTCATCCACCTCCAAGAAATCATAATGTACATTGTCGGGCAGGTAATCTCCAAGATTGTTATAACCGGGCACCATCCCCGGATCTTTAGCGACGATATCGGTAGACACCTGGAGCGGGGGGAACGATTTGTTTGCTTGTTCGCCAAGCTGGGCAATTTTTTTTCCCAGCTCGTCGTTCTGCTAACCTTTGATCACTGACAGTACTTCCCGACCGCTCCGCTTCAATAAATGACTTTTCAATAATGCACTCATAGTTGCCTTTCGCCGGAGACTTTGTTGGTTTCTTCAGGGCAGCTAGAGTAGCTTCGCTTTTACCGGATCTATCTTCTCCTCCGAAGGTGGATGTTTCTTTGCTTTCACCCCTTCAAAGAAGTTCTTCACTTTGGCTTGCACGATCTTCGTGTTTTCCTCCAGGATCCTCTCGTATGGTAACTTCTCTGGAGTCTTCAGAGAAGGACCGAATCTGTATTGCCTCCCGCCTCTGGTTGTACTGCTAGACGCCGGAGCGGACGAAGCGGGTGGGGTTGTCTTTCCTTTCTTATGAGGCGGAGGAGAAGGACTACGACGCGTCGGAGCAGCCGGAGCGGCGGCGGGTCTCTTCCGCCCTTGTTGACGAGGCGGAGAAGGAGGAGGTTGGCTGCTCGGGCGCGCCGGTGCAGGCGGAGAAGGAGACGGAGTGTCGCCACGCGCCAAAGAAGGAGGCAGAGTGCCCTAATCACTTGCCGGAGGAGGAGGCAGAGGAGGAGGCGGAGTGCCCTGACTCGTCGGAGGAGGAGGAGGAGGCGGAGGCGTCCAGTTCGGAAGGTTGATGAGCTCCTTCCACCATAGGCATGGAGTCTTCAGAGAAGAACCCAGCCGAATCTCCCCTTCATCCGTAGGGTGGTCAAGCTCGAGGTCCTCAAATCCGTCCATTATTTTGTCCACCATCACCCTAGCATATCCTTCTGGAATCGACCAGCAGTGGTAGGTTGCGCCAGGTTCAGTAGGTAAAACAGAACCAACAGCCGCCTTGACTTTGAATTTCATCCATTGCATCATAAGGTGGCAATGTTGAGACTCCGTGATAGCATCCACGGGGTAGCTAGCAGGAGCTGTGAAGACAGGCTCCAGCTGAGTCTGCTTGGTGGAAGCCATGCTGCTTCTCCACTGAGATGGCGGGGTAGCTTCAGGGGAAGCTTCGGTAGGTTGTTTGCTGCGATTTTCTTCTCGTTCCTCTAGCCCTTGTACCCTTTCGTGCCGCGCCTGCAGTTGGCTATGCTCCACTTTCTTCCTCCTCTCCTGGCATTTGTAACCCCCTGCGTCCGAAAACCTAGCCTTCCACGGAATGGAGCCTGGCGTGCCTCGTGTCCGTCCAGGGTGCTCAGGATTCCCGAGGGCCATTGTGAGCTCGTCCTTCTCTCTGCCTGGAACGAACGTCCCTTGCTGTGCTTTCTCGGTATACTCCTGAAGCCTCGTGATGGGTATTCGCAGTTGCTCGTCTGTCCAAACGCACTTCCCTGATACAGGGTCCAAGGTTGCGCCAACCCCGAAGAACCAAGTCCGGCAACAGTCTAGCCAGTTCAATGTCTCTGGTTCGACCCCTTTATCAATCAGGTCATTCTCACCCTTGGCCCACAACGGTCGGGCTTTGAGGTAGCCACCTGACCCCGTGCGATGGTGATGCTTCTTCTTCGTAGCATTTTTCTTATTTGTCTTTGACATCTTCTTACTCTTGTCCAATGTCTTGTGGGCCACAAATGCGAGCCAGTGATCTCTGATCTTCTCATACCGACCGGTGAATTCTGGTGTAATTTCTTTGTTGATAAACGTTGTTTTCAGCTCATTCTTCCACCTCCTGAATAGTTCTGCCATCTCCTTAAGAGCATGAGACTTGATCAATTGCTCTTTAACTGGCTTCTCTGGATCCTCCTCGGGCGGTAGGGTGAAATTTGCCTTAAGCGTTGTCCAAAGATCTTCTTTCTGCATATCGGAGACATAAGACACCTCAGGGTCTTCATTCTTAGGCTTTAACCATTGGTGGATACTGATCGGGATCTTGTCCCTAACAAGAACCCCGCACTGATAAGCAAATTCTTCCTTTGTCCGGATGGGTTCAATCGTCTTGCCATCGCGCGCGATTGCTGTGATCTCAAACTTTTCATCCGAGTGCAACTTTTTCTTCATGCCTCGTCTCTTTACCGAAGTTGTGCTCGATCCGGAGGGCTAGAAAAAAGAAGATAGGAGATTTAATTAATATGTGTACATATGAAAGAAATGAATGCAGCAATTAGCTAGTCAGCACAGGCTTAACTAATATATATAGCTGGCCGGAGTCGGTTCGGTCACCGGATCCGTCATCACGGTCTCCTTGTACCGGCATTGGGTCACCGGAGCCATCATAATCATAGTCTTCTTCTTGTACCGGCATTGGGTCACCGGAGCCATCATAATCATAGCTTTCTTCTTCACCCTGTCCTTCCAGACCATCGCTGTCGTTGAGAAACGACAAGACGACATCACTTCCTTTTGCGATTATGTCCCCCAACATCGCTTCTATTGCTTCGTCTAGGGGGTGCTCCATAGTTTATGCAAATATTTACAACATGGCAATTATTATTCAAACATGACAGATGGATATATTAGTGGCAAACATAGACTAGCTAGCTAATCACAATAAGGAATCATATTAGTGGCCTCGACGCTGCTTCTCTAGGGTTTGGGGTGGCCTCGGCAACGCTCCAAGGGTTTGGGGTGGCATCGACAACGCTTCAAGGATTTGGGGTGGCCTCGACGACAACGCTCTTTTAACTTGGTAAATTTGGGTGGCCTCGAGAGAGTTTGTCGGGTAGGGGCGCGGCGGGAGGGGGTAGGAGACCGACATCATTTTTTCTAGGGTTTGGGTGTCCTCGAGAGTTTTGGTCACGCGAGAGGGCCGGGGGGTGCTCCCGTGGTATAAGTTATCACGGTCGAGAGGGGGTATATATATCGACCGCCCCTCATGTCGAAGTTATCCGGGAGGGGGTTATATCGACAACGACGACATACATACATGGGAAAATAATGTTATCGGGGAGGGGGTATATCGACCCCCCCTCGTGTTGAAGTTATCGGGAGGGGGTATATCGACAACGACATACCCGATAAAAAATAAGAAGACAAAAGAAAAAAAAGAAAAAGAGGAGAAGAAGAAAGGAATAGAAGAGGAGATCGAAGAAAAAAAGAAGAAGAAAAAAGAGGATAAGAAGAAAGGAATAGAGGAGAAGAAGAGAAAATAGAATAAAATATTCTATTTTCTCTTCTTCTCCTCTTCTTTTTCTTCTTTTTTCCTCTTCTTATTTATTTCTCCTCTTCTTCCTCTCCTCTTCTTATTTTCCTTTTTCCTCTCATTCTTTTTCTTCTTCTTCCTTTCCTAGCTAGATATATAAAAAATTTCTAAAAATTAAACTATCCTAAAATGTACTAAATCAGAGAACATATATAGATAAAACTTTTCTAAAAATCTAACTTTTGCATATATGTATACTTTAAAACATCATTACAATTGAAAAAATACATACATACATACAAAAAACATGTAAAAAACACATACATACATATATGAACATACATTAAAAAATACATATATCTAAAAAATACATACATACATATATGAAAATCTAAAAACATGTAAAAAAATCTAAAGTACATATATGAACAAAAAAAAATACATTATGAACATCTACATATATGCATATAGCCACATATATTCATATATACATTATGTATATATGAACACAAAATTAATCTAATAAAAATTAAAAAATAACAGAGCAGGCCGGGCGGCTCACAGCGGGGGCGGCTAGCGATGGCGAAGGCGGGGGCGGGCCGCCTGCAGGGGCTCGGGTGCGGGGCAGGGACCGGTGCGGCGACGATGTGGTCGAGGGCAGGGACGGCGCGGCGACGGCGTCGGAGGCAGAGACGGCGCGGCGACAGCGTCGAAGGCAGGGGCGGCGAGGGCGCCGGCGCGCGGGGGCGGTCCGCGGGCAGGGGCTCGGGCGCGGGGCACAGGCGACGACGGCGACGGCGACAGGGAGCAGCGCTAGGGCGTCGGGCGGGGAAGACGAACTGAAAGAAAATTTTCACAAGTGCTACTTATATACCCAGTGCATTGGTACCTGTTCGTGGCACCAACCGATACCAATGCCCCCTTTAGTCCCGGTTTGTGCCACCAACCGGGACCAAAGGTCACTTTTCAGCAGCCCAAAGGGCGGGAAGCGGAGGCCTTTGGTCCCGGTTGGTGCCACCAACCGGGACTAGTGGCCTTGCACAGCGGGGTGGTGGTGGCAGTTTAGTCCCACCTCGCTAGTTGGAAGCGCCCATCACCTGTTTATAAGCCCCGTTGCCTCTTCCCTCTCGAACTCCTCTGAACTGCAGGCCTATGGGCCTAAACTGACACGTCTATGCCTGTGGGCCTGCTGGGCCTTCTGCGGGCCTGAATCCTGGCCCATGGATGGGTTTCTAGTCGTATTCACGTCGTGATGGCCGAGTAGGTGGCAATTTTTTTATTTTTTCTAGTTTTTTGTTTTCTTTTTTGCTTTTATTGTGTTTTGTTTCTACTTACAACAAAATACTTATTTATTTTATTTTATTTATAATTACTTATTTATTTTATTTTATGATAATTCTTTTTGCTATTAAAGTTTCTAACAAAAAAAGTTCTTTATGAAAATTATTTTTGCTTTTAATGATTTTGAACAGAAAATACTTTCATAATTACTTATTTATTTTACTTTATGATAATTCTTTTTGCTATTAAAGTTTCTAACAAAAAAGTTCTTTTTGAAAATTCTTTTTGCTTTTAATGATTTTGAATAGAAAATACTTTGATAATTTTAGTTTCATAAATTTTATTTATGTTATTAAAGTTTATTTTATTTTGTTTCTGCTTATATATTTTATTAAAGTTTATATTATTTTGTTTCAAATTACTTATTTATTTTATTTCATGATAATTCTTTTTGCTATTAAAGTTTGTAACAAAAGTTATTTATGAACTCTGAAACAAAGGGATTTCATACGGAAACTCGTCTGTTACAAAGGGATTTCATTTTTGTTATCAGGGTTTCATACGGAAACTCGTCTGTTACAAAGGGATTTCATTTTTTTGAACTTACTTGAACTCCATAGTTTTTCTTTGTTTAAAATGCACCATTCAAAGCCACATCATCAATTTTCAACCCTTTCTGACTTCATTTATTATTTTTCATGCATTTACTGATTATTTTGAGCTATAAGACCATGAATTTGAAAAGCATTTGAAATGAACTCTGAAAAGGTTGAAAGTTGGCATGGTATCATCATTTCACTAGTAGAGAGGGTTACGGCAAAAACTGGATGCACTTCGTGTAAAAAAGTCAATCTCTTTCGAAGTATCAGGGTTTCATACGGAAACTCGTCTGTTACAAAAAGATTTCATTTTTTTGATTATTTGAACTCCATAGTTTTTTTGTGTTCAAAATGCACGATTCAAAGCCACATCATCAATTTTCAACCCTTTATGACTTCATTTGTTATTTTTCATGCATTTACTGATTATTTTGAGCTATAAGACCATGAAATTGAAAAGCATTTGAAATGAACTCTGAAAAGGTTGAAAGTTGGCATGGTATCATCATTTCACCCACATAGCATGTGCAAGAAAGTAGAGAGGGTTACGGCAAAAACTGGATGCACTTCATGTACAAAACGGACAATCTCTTTCGAAGTATCAGGGTTACATCACGAAACTCGTCTGTTACAAAGGGTTTTCATTTTTTAAACTTATTTGAACTCCATAGTTTTTCTGTGTTTAAAATGCACCATTCAAAGCCACATCATCAATTTTCAACCCTTTCTGACTTCATTTGTTATTTTTCATGCATTTACTAATTATTTTGAGTTATAAGACCATGAAATTAAAAAATATTTGAAACGAACTCTGAAAAGGTTGAAAGTTGGCATGGTATCATCATTTCACCCACATAGCATGTGCAAGAAAGTAGAGAGGGTTACGGCAAAAACTGGATGCACTTCGTGTACAAAACGGACAATCTCTTTCGAAGTATCAGGGTTTCATACGGAAACTCGTCTGTTACAAAGGGATTTCATTTTTTTGAAATTATTTGAATTCCATAGTTTCTCTGTGTTCAAAATGCACCATTCAAAGCCACATCATCAACTTTCAGCGCTTTCTGACTTCATTTGTTATTTTCATGCATTTACTGATTATTTTGAGCTATAAGACCATGAAATTGAAAAGCATTTGAAATGAACTCTGAAAAGGTTGAAAGTTGGCATGGTATTATCATTTCACCCACATAGCATGTGCAAGAAAATAGAGAGGGTTATGGAAAAAACTGGATGCACTTCGTGTACAAAACGGACAATCTCTTTCGAAGTATCAGGGTTTCATCACGAAACTAGTCTGTTACAAAGGGATTTCATTTTTTTGAACTTATTTGAACTCCATAGTTTTTTTGTGTTCAAAATGCACCATATATTCAAAGCCACATCATCAATTTTCAACCCTCTCATGAATAGATAAGTGACCAAATTAATAGAAGTTCATCATCACATTAAAACCAAATTACATACATAGTTCTCATTGAACAACATATAGCTCTCCAAAGCATCTAATTAAACCATACATTGAAATTATGTAAAACATTTCAATGCAACAACAAATGCGATCATAATCGCAACCAAGGTAACAACTGATCCAACTTCATAATGATACCAAGCCTCGGTATGAATGACATATTTTCTAATCTTTCTAATCTTCAACCGCATTGCATCCATCTTGATCTTGTGATCATCGACGACATCCGCAACATGCAACTCCAATATCATCTTCTCCTCCTCAATTTTTCTTATTTTTTCCTTCAAGTAATTGTTTTCTTCTTCAACTAAATTTAACCTCTCGACAATAGGGTCGGTTGGAATTTCCGGTTCAACCACCTCCTAGATAAATAAAATCTATGTCACGTTGGTCGGCATAATTGTCATAAACAATAAATGAACCAAATAGTTATCAAAAGATAATATATACCACATCCGAATCATAGACAGGACGAGGGCCGACGGGGGCGGATACCAAAACCATCGCACTATATAATAACAAGAAATAATGAAAGTAAGAAAATTAGACAAGTTATCTATCTGAAGTAAGAATTTATTTTCTTTCACAAAGAAGATAAGAACAAAAGGCTCACCACGGTGGTGCCGGCGACGAGATCGGCGCAGGCAATCGACGGCGGTGAAGACGGGGACGGGACGTGACGAACCGCTAAACGTAGACAAATCTCGAGGAAAATGGAGCTCAGAGGTCCAGTTTCGGGAGGAGAAAAATTAACTAGCGTGGCCCGGACATTTCATCGAACACCTCATGTGCATAGGAGGTGAGCTAGAGCACCCAAATGCCCTCCCCTCGCCGACCAGAAAAAACAGAGCATTGTGGAGTGCTCTGCTGTGGCTATGGGGTATATATAGGCAACTCATTTGTCCCGGTTCATGGTAGAAATCGGGACTAAAGCCCAGCATTCTGTCCCGGTTCCGGCCATGAACCGGGACCAATGATTGTGGGCCAGGAGCGAGGACCATTGGTCCCGGTTCGTGCCTGGAACTGGGACAAATGGGTCCATATGAGCCGGGACCAATGCCCATGAGGCCCCGGCCGGCCCCCTGGGCTCACGAACTGGGACGAATTCCCCCATGGGTCCCGGTTCGTGACTGAACCGGGACTAATGGGCTGGCCAGGCCCGAACGAAAGCCCTGTTTTCTACAAGTGAGTGGTAACCCACTCTATGTGATCGGAGATCCCGTGAAGTAGAAGTGGGAGACAAGCTGTTGGTCAGCTGAGAGGAGAGTATCCCTATTTTAATTATCCCACTCCGTGAAGATGTAATACTCTCCTGATCTGCATGGCGCGCAGGTTGATATTTATCTTAATGTGTTCCAAGTGGCTTTTTTGAGTAAGCAGAGATGTTATCCCGCAGAGCATCTCCTGAGGAACACACCTATATGAATTTGATTGTTAATGTCGCAGTGAGAATTGGATGTTCTCTAATAAATTTATGAAAGACCCTGGAGTATGACGTATATGCTCCACCCGCAGGGAAGCCTTACGACAGCCCAATATCGGTCAAGAATTTGTATGAAACTAGTCTCATAGAAAACTTGTAGTTCAAGGCATAGTCCACTATTCAAGTTGTGATCTAGTGTAGCATAAAACTCTAAGTGGAAGTTCAACTTCACAGTCCCACTAAGCACCGGTATATAAACAATGTTTTGGAACTAAATGATGAGATTTGCCAATGAGACTTTGTGGGGGATTGTTGGAATTTTGCTAGTAGGCCTTTGGCCGAAAGCTCAACTAAAATTCTAAAATTCTCTTGGCCCATTCATGCACACATGTGAGTGAAGTGAGTGAGACTAAAGTTTAGTCCCACCACGAAAGTTGAGTGAGACTTGAACCTTTTTATAAGGTGAGCTCTTCTACCACTTGTATGAGCATGAGAAGAGGAGGCCTACACGCGCACTCCTCCTCCTCGCTCGCCACGCCACGCCTCGTCACGACGCGCCGCGCGCGGGTTGCGGTATTGAGCCGAGCCGGGATAGAGCTATGCATGTTGTCTATATTTTTGCTGCTCGGGAAAAATTAATGAGTCATTAATTAATAATTAACGGACGGACATGGGGTTTACTCCCACGACCTACCCGGCCCGCACTATATAGTTAGGCAGACGTCTACCCTAGCCGCCGCCACTTCGTATGGTTTCGCACCACCATTCCAGATCATTGCGCCGCCACGCAAGTCTTCTCCTTCCCTCCTTTCAGCGTGCACCGCGAGAAGGGACAGCAGGCCTCCGGAACCCCGCCTCTCATGATCTTGTACGGAAGAGGGGCGATCAGGTTTTTGGGGAGCACACTCGCACGACTGCTAGCAGCGACGACTTCGCCGACAACAACTTCTTCCCCGACCTAGGCAACCTCATCCTCAACGACATGCACTGGTGGAAAAAGCGCCATTGGTCGCGGTTCGCAACTGCCATTAGTCGCGGTTGCGCAACCGCGACCGAACGGGCGCGACTAAAGGCCCCACCCTTTAGTCGCGGTTGCTTAAGAACCGCGACTAAAGGCCCGTCCACGTGGGCGCCAGGCGGCCGTCGGGGCGGAGGACCTTTAGTCGCGGTTCTTCTGGCCAACCGCGACTAAAGGCCGCCGCAGGTTTAGGGTTTTAGCCCCCCCTAAACCTGTTTTCTGTTTAATTTGTATTGTTTTATTTCTTTTGTGCTTTATTTTAATTTTGAAGGAGTTTCACATATTCTACGGTACTACATACATGCATATGAATGTACAATTTCAAACAAATTTGAAATTAGAACCAAAAAGAATTCAAGAGGAATATACAATATATATTCAATATCATCGGATGACCATATACAATTTTGAACAAGTTTCCATACATAATTTAATGCATATAAAGTTCTACGTCCTTGTAATGGTGTTCTCCTTTAGGATGGAGGACTTCCCTCCTGAACCATCCAGCTAGTTCCTCTTGAAGTGGTCGGAAGCGAGCTTCTGGACTAAGCATCATCCGGAGGTTATTCCTCTGAGCATTGGTATCACTCGGAACCCGCTCAGAGGTGTATCTCCGAATCATCTCACAGACATAGTATGCACATAGATTGGTCCCCGCTGGCCGAATATCCTCACCATTCTTAGCCTTTGCCCTTTTGAATTCTAGCTCTTTTTTGAATTCACCGACCTTTGTATCTACGAACCGTCTCCAAACACTACGAGGCAAAGAAAATTAAATGAACAAGAGAGTTATTAGTTACTTGATATTAGGAAATGAACGAAATAGGCCGATCGATATAGAGCGCAAATGAATGAAAATAATTACTTCTGCAGCATTCTTCTCATGTCGACCCAAAGCTTTGGATCCTTATTCAGAGAGTCGTGGACGAGACATTCTGAGGTGTCAACTTTAATTACTAGCAGAATCCAGTGGAACCTGCGGACACGATACATGCACAGTACGTCATGCATAACTCATCGATTAGCCGGCCACATACCATGCATGGAGTAAACAAAAGAGAATGTGCTCAAGACAGAAACACTCACCCAAAATGGTAAGGAAATAGAATATCACTTTTGAGTTCCTGCTTTGTAAGAAACTGCCACAGGTCTGCCTCCATGTCGGCAGGGTGATGCTCCAACACATATCCATTAACGATGTGTGGGTCAATGAACCCAACATCATGGATGTTCCTTACTCTGCATTCCTTAATCTTCATTCTGCATGTATAATAGCGGACACAACAATATAGTTAGGACATATATATAGTGCAGGCAATATGAACGAGATGGGGTAGAAATAAATCACTTACAGAACGTAGCAACTGATGATAGATTTGTCGAGCTCGCGCAGATTGAAAAGCTGGAACAATTCACTCAGATGAATTTGTACATTGTAATGTTTGAAGTGATGCTCATATCTAACTTCCGCATAAATATATTCTTTGGCGTTTTTATTTTTTATGTAACCCTTGTACCATTTCAGCAGACCTTTCATTTGTGGAGGTAGATCCTCTTCCTGCGCAGGCTCGACGAGAGGCCCATTCTTCACATATGTAATTACTACCTCCTTCACTGGTGCCTCATCAAGGCCTAACAGTTCATGAAGAGTAATACCTAAGTTGGCCGCTTGTTCTCTGGCACTCGTTACAGTCAATCCATGTGTTGCCGCAGCTGCTATGATATCGGGGTCATCCGGACCGGCGGCTTTCACTATAAGCGGGGCAATCGATTGTTTACTTTGTTCCCCGAGCTGGGCAACTCGTTTCCCGCTTTTTTTACTTTCTAATTCCGTTTTCTCGGCCTCCTCCAAGGCTTTGTTCTCCTGGTTCTCCGCCCGCTCTTTCTTCTCCTTCAACATGAGTGCCTGCCTACGAAGTTCACGTGCATAGTCGTCAGGCAGATTCTTCGCGGCTTGGGACGGTGTGCTCAAAAATGACTTAGCCCACTTCTTTTGCTCATCAGAAAATACTGGCTTGGGCTCAGGCTCTCTTTTCTTCTTGCAGTCCGCCTTCCATTTCTCATGATCAGCAGCCGCGGCCGCGGCAGTTTCCTTGGCACTACGTTCCCAAGGCCTTGTGGGGAGAGGCTTCAATGATGGCTCCGGTACCTTTGTGGTCTTAGGTACATAAGGGTCCGGGTTAATAATCCAGGACTGCTTCTGCTTCTTTGCCGGAGGTGGATTGGGGGGCGGCGTCTGATCACCCGCCGGACGAGGACTGAGGGGCGGCGTCTGATCACCCGCCGGACGTTGTGGACTGGGGGGCGTCGGCTGATGTGACGGAGGTGTAGGTGAACCGCCACCACCGTAGGGGGGTGGACTTGTTGTCCTTGGCGCCTCGCCTGGAAACTTGATAAACTTCTTTTGCCATAGAATGAAATGGCGCTTGACATCTCCAAGTCTTTTCTCCCCTTCAGGTGTAGCAATGTCAATCTCCAGGTCCTCAAACCCTTGGACTATGTCCTCCACCGTGACACGAGCATAGCCATCTTGAATGGGGTTGTTGTGGTGGAGTGCTCCAGGTAAACATGGTAAAGCACTGCCGATGGCTACCTTCATGGACATGTTCCCGATAGGATAATACAGATGACATTCTTTCATCTCCTTTATATCGTCCACGGGGTAGCGAGGAGGCTCCGGTGCAGTAATTTCGACCACCAGAGGCTCCGGTGCAGTAATTTCGACCACCAGAGGCTCCGGTGCAGTAATTTCGATCATCGGTGCATCTGCACCAGCCGGTGGGGCCTCCGTGGAAGCCACACTGCTTCTCCGCTGCTGGCTTCTAAGATCCGCTGGATGATCTTCATGCTGCGCCCGAGCTGCATCTCGTTCGGCTACTAGTACACTCATGGTTTTCTTCATCACATCCATTTCCGATGCCAACCGCGCCACAACATCTGCTTCCCGATCCATCTTTCTCTTCCGGCTTCTGTAACCGTACGGGTCATCGTTCTGGGGGAACCCTATTTTCCACGGAATGTGCCCCATGCCTCGTACACGTCCTCCGTGTTCAGGATTCCCGAGGGCTTTTGTCAGCGCGTCGTTCTCTCTGTTGAACTTGATCTTCCCCTCTTGAGCATCCCTCATTGCGTCAATAAGGGCTTGGGTGGGTTTAATTATTTTGCCCCGGTAAACACACTCCCCTGTCTCCGGGTTCAGCGTTCCCCCATGCCCGTACCACCAGCTTTTGGCCCTTGGGTCCCATCCCTCCGTACCTGGACGGATTCCTCGCGCCCTCAGCTCGTTCTCCATCTTCTCCCACCTAGGCTCCCAAAGGCGATACCCTCCTGGCCCCATAATATGATTGTACTCCTTCTTAGCCGCATTTTCCTTATTTTTTTCGATATTTGAATGAACTGCTCCGATTTCTTTTGCTTCACAAATTCTGGCCAATCATGTTTCAGTTTCTCATATCGTCCTTTGAAATCCGGAGTCTTGTTCTGCTTGACAAAGTCATGGGCTAGATTTTGCTTGAATTTCCGGAATGCGTCGGCCATCTTATGAAGAGCGAACTGTTTGACTAGCCTCCTCCTCTCCTTGTTTTCCTCAATCTTGTTACCCTCCTCATCAAATTTGTTGTATTCCGGAGGTAGAATGAAATGTTCCATAAGCTTCTTGAAGCAATCTTTTTTTGTTCTCTTATCGACAAAAGTGAAACCAGCAATTCGTGCCTTCTTTGGCTTATTCCACTCCTGGACGGTGATCGAGACGTTGTCTCTAACAATGGCTCCGCATTGGTTGACAAACTTGGTGGCGTTCTTGCGGGGCTCCAGCGGCCTGCCGGTTGCACTGTCGACAACCTCGATGGTGCATGTTTCTCCTTGTTTCATCGTCTTGGTTGCGCCACGCTTTGACGACGTACTCGATTGTTTCGACGATCCGGCCGAGGGCTAAAATAAGAAAGAGAGTCGCGCGCGTTAGTCCACACATATTTATTCAAATCAGTTAGTTTGTATCACCAGAGGCTCAATGTATATATATACCTCGGCGCCGGAGGTGGTTGCTACTTCCATTTGAAGATCGTCGTTTATCGACGTTTGTTCGGCATCATCTTGCTGACGGCACCCTTCATCTTCACCGTCAAGGTTCACATAAGAAGAGATATCATCTTCTTCTTGTCCGGTCGGCACATATAGAATATCGCCGTTTATGATGCCGAACATATGTGCTTCACCGTCCGGATCATAGTTGTCCATAATCGGGTCAGCTCTATCGTCCGCCATTATGTCAGTCCTGAAAACATGTAGTAAAAACAAATTAATTAAGTGAAGAAGGGGGGCGGTGGCGGTGGCGGTGGCGAAAGGGCGGTGGCAAAAGGAGGGGGCGAGGAAGGGGTGGGAGAGGGTGTCGCGGTAGAGCGCGAGACGGGGCGGCAGACGACGGCGTCACGGAGAGGGAGGCGAGGACAACACACATGTATAACCCTCGCCGCCCCCTCTCGATCCCTAAAAAAAACACCGCGCGCATCGCCGCCCCCCTCGCCGCCCCCACTCCGTATATACGTTTTTTTTGTTGATTATCAAATTTTACGGTTATTTGTTAAGTTATACGTTTTTTGTTAATTAAGTTATTTTACGGTTATACATTTTTTGTTAAGTTATTTTACCGTTTTTGTTAAACTAATTAACTAGTTAAAATTAAAAAGAACAAAAAAAATTCTCTCTCCCTCTCCACGATCTCGCTAGCTCTCTGTACGTGGGCGAGAGGGGGCGGCGGCGTTGAGGGCGGGCGAGAGGCGGCGCGGTGGGCGAGGGAGGCCGGCCGGCATGGGCGAGAGGGGGCGGCG
>NC_041389.1:684604743-684621101 GCF_002162155.2 Triticum dicoccoides | reverse complement strand
GACGGCGGGCGGCGTCGAGGGCGAGGGCGACGGCGGGCGGCGTCGAGGGCGAGGGCGACGGCGGCAGGCCTTCGGCGCGACAGAGAAGACGAGAAATGCCCGCGACGGGTTGGGCCCTTGTATTTATAGCCCCCCCCCCTTTAGTCGCGGTTGGGGAGGCGACCCGCGACTAAAGGGCAACCTTTAGTCGCGGTTGGGGAGGCGACCCGCGACTAAAGGGTAACCTTTAGTCGCGGTTGGGGAGGCGACCCGCGACTAAAGGGCTTTTTTTGGCGGGTTTTTCGTTCCCGCGCGCAACGACCTTTATTCGCGGCCAACCGCGACTAAAGGTATTTTTAAAATACTTTTTCTTTTTCAAAATCTTAAAAATACAAATAATATATCGAAAGATTCAGAAAAATAAAACTAATTCAATTCAATATGTTAAAAACACAAATATTATATCAAAAAATTCAGAAAAATAAAACTAATTCAATTCAAAATTCTAAAAATATAAATAATATATCAAAAATTAAGAAAAATAAAACTAATTCAATTCAAAATGTTAAAAATACAAATAATATATCAAAAATTCAGAAAAATAAAACTAATTCAATTCAATATGTTAAAAACACAAATATTATATCAAAAAATTCAGAAAAATGAAACTAATTCAATTCAAAATTCTAAAAATACAAATAATATATCAAAAAATGAAGAAAAATAAAACTAATTCAATTCAAAATATTAAAAATACAAATAATATATCAAAAAATTCAGAAAAATAAAACTAATTCAATTCAAAATTTTATACGCCTAGGCAGGAGTATGACTAAATTACTCCAAATTTCATGTATCATCAGTGGTATCTCGAATCATTCGAAAATGGACACCAAACACATCACGGGTAATATAATTCACATGATCCATTCAACAAAGTTTGGTACAATAAATTATTACACATCATTTCTTCCCTTGTGTCCCTGCTTGCTTACGATTGTGTCGTATCCATGGAGCATCCTCATCATTTAACTTAATGCTTGGGTCGGTGTTCACTTTGAAGGGCAGAATTTCAGCAAACATATTATAATCTTCTGACATGTCTGTCTTGTCCTCCACTCCCACGATGTTTCTTTTCCCTGAAAGAACAATGTGGCGCTTTGGATCATCGCATGATGTACTGATCGTTTTCTTATCTTTCCGTTTCCTCGGTTTGCTACTCATGTCCTTCACATAGAAAACCTGAGCGACATCTTTTGCTAGGACGAATGGTTCGTCAAGGTAACCAAGATTGTTGAAATCCACCATTGTCATTCCGTATTGCTGGTCCACCTGTACCCCACCTCCTGTTAGCTTGAACCATTTGCACCGGAACAAAGGGACCTTAAAGGAGGGTCCATAGTCAAGTTCCCATATCTCCTCTATGTAACCATAATATGTGACCTTTTGCCCATTCTCGGTTGCTGCATCAAAGCGGACACCACTGTTTTGATTGGTGCTCTTTTTATCTTGGGAGATCGTGTAAAATGTATTCCCATTTATCTCGTACCCTTGGAAAGTCGTTATAGTCGAAGATGGTGTCTTGGCCAACATGTACAGCTGATCTACAACATCATTGTCATTCATTAAATGTTTTCTCAACCAACTGCCGAAAGTCTCCATGTGGGCCTTCCTAATCCAGGATTCAGGCTTCCCCGGGTTGTCCGAGCGTAAAATATTCTTGTGTTTCTCAAAGTACGGAGCCACCAAGCTGGAATTGGTCAGTACAGTGTGGTGTGCTTCAGTCAGAGAATGGCCGTCCATACATGTCGTTGATTTCCTTCCGATCGTGCCTTTTCCACTTAGTCTCCCCTCGTGCCGCGATCGAGGAAGACCAATCGGCTTAAGGTCAGGAACAAAGTCAACACAAAACTCAATTACCTCCTCATTTCCATAGCCCTTGGCGATGCTTCCTTCTGGCCTAGCACGGTTACGAACATATTTCTTTAATACTCCCATGAACCTCTCGAAGGGGAACATATTGTGTAGAAATACAGGACCGTGAATGAAAATCTCTTCGACTAGGTGAACCAAGAGGTGCGTCATAATATTGAATAAGGATGGCGGGAACACCAACTCGAAACTGACAAGACATTGGATCACATCGTTCTGTAACCGTGGTAGATCTTCTGGATTGATTACCTTCTGAGAGATTGCATTGAGGAATGCACATAGCTTCACAATGGCTACTCGAACATTTTCCGGCAGGAGCCCCCTCAAAGCAATCGGAAGCAATTGCGTCATAATCACGTGGCAGTCGTGAGACTTCAGGTTTTGGAACTTTTTCTCCGCCATGTTTATTATTCCCTTTATATTGGACGAGAATCCAGACGGGACCTTCATACTGCTCAGGCATTCAAAAAAGATGACCTTCTCTTCTTTGGTCAGAGCGTAGCTGGCACGACCTTGAAACCATTCCGGATGCCGGTCATCAGGGTCTTTCAAACGTTGCTGGTCCTGCCGTGCTTCCTTTGTATCATTTGTCTTCCCATACACGCCCAAGAAGCTTAGGAGGTTCACGCAAATATTCTTCGTAACGTGCATCACGTCGATTGCAGAGCGGACTTCTAGGACTTTCCAATATTCTAGCTCCCAGAATATAGATTTCTTCTTCCACATGGCTGCGTGCCCGTCAGCTCCCTTCGGAACTGATTGTCCGCCAGGACCCTTTCCAAAGATGACTTTCAAATCCTTGACCATATCAAATACCTCAGCACCAGTGCGTTCCGCAGGCTTCGGCCGGTGATCTGCCTTGCCGTTGTAATGCTTGCCTTTCTTTCTTACTGGATGAATTTTCGGAAGAAATCGACGATGCCCAAGGTACAGGTTCTTCTTACAATTTGGCAAATGTACACTTTCAGTCTCATGTAAGCAGTGCGTGCATGCATTGTATCCCTTATTTGACAGTCCCGAAAGGTTACTAAGAGCAGGCCAATTGTTGATGGTTACGAAAAGCAACGCTCGTAGGTTAAATTCCTCTTTTTTGTGCTCATCCCACACACGGACACCAGGTCTGCCCCACAGCTGTAAAAGTTCATCAACTAATGGCCTTAGGTACACATCGATGTCGTTGCCGGGTTGCTTCGGACCTTGGATGAGCACTGCCATCATAATGAACTTCCGCTTCATGCACAACCAAGGAGGAAGGTTGTAGATGCATAGAGTCACGGGCCAGGTGCTATGGCTGGAGCTCTGCTCGCCAAAAGGATTCATGCCATCTGTACTTAGACCAAATCTTATGTTCCTTGCGTCAGCTGCAAAATCTTTGAACTCTCTGTCGATCTTTCTCCATTGCGTTCCATCTGCGGTGTGTCTCAACTCGCCGTCCGACTTACGGTCCTCTTTGTGCCATCGCAACAACTTGGCATGCTCTTTGTTCCTGAACAGACGTTTCAACCGTGGTATTATAGGAGCATACCACATCACCTTGGCGGGAACCCTCTTCCTGGGTTTCCCGCCCTCAACATCGTCACCAGGTTCATCGCCTCTGATCTTATAACGCAATGCAGTGCATACCGGGCATTCATTCAAATTCTCGTATTCACCGCGGTAGAGGATGCAGTCGTTGATGCATGCATGTATCTTCAGAACCTCTAAACCTAGAGGGCAGACAACCTTCTTTGCTTCGTACGTACTGGCGGGCAACTCGTTATTCTTTGGAAACATATTCTTCAACATTTTCAGTAAGTTTTCAAATGCCGAGTCAGCTACACCTGCCTGTGCCTTCCATTTCAGCAAATCCAGTGTGCAGCCCAGCTTTTTCAGACCATCATCGCATCCAGGGTACAACGACTTTCTGTGATCCTCTAACATGCGATCCAAATTCTCCCTCTCCTTTTCAGTTTCGCAGCGTCTCCGTGCATCAGCAATGGTCCGACCAAGATCATCAACGGTCTCATCACGTGCCTCTTCTTCACCTTCACCTTCACCTTCCCCTTCACCTTCCCCTTCACCTTCAGCATCCTCCATGAAAGTATCACCGAAATGAGCAAGATAGCTTTCATCGATGAAATCATCCCCTTCTTCATCTTCTTCCATTATAACCCCTCTTTCTCCATGCTTGGTCCAACAATTATAGCTTGGCATGAAACCGTGCCGAAGCAGGTGCAGGTGAACTTCTCTTGAGGAAGAGTAACCCTTCTGATTCTTACAGTCAACACATGGACAGATAACAAAACCCTTCTGCTTGTTCGCATTAGCCACTACGAGGAAATCTTTCAAACCCGTAGTGAACTCGCGGGAGAGTCGATTACCGTACATCCATTGCCGATTCATCTGCATTATTATAATATAAAATATATAATTAACCATCATGCATTTGTTAAAGTAACTAGCTATAAACAATAGAAATTAAACAATGAACAACACACATGCATATTTTATCAATGACACACATGCATGAAAGGTTCAAGTTGCTAACCGCGATCGAGGAGGAACCTCAAGTGTGGCTCCAACACTTCATATCATGTTTGTTTCACGCTGTTGGGCATTTCATCAAACACCTTGTGTGCATAAGAGGAACCAAAAGCAAACCTACACCCCCTTGTGAAGAGAAGTGGCACCAAATGGCTAAGTGAGTGCGCTGAACTGGTATATATAGGGGAGGAGCTTTAGTCGCGGTTGACCAGGCCAACCGCGACTAAAGGCCTTTGGGCACCTTTAGTCGCGGTAGGCCTGGCCAACCGCGACTAAAGCCCCTCACGTGCACCAGCTGGCCACCGAGCGCCCTGGCCCAAGCCTTTGGTCGCGGTTCGTCTGCCGAACCGCGACTAAAGACTTCATTAGTCGTGGTTCCTACAGTTTCGCGACTAATGGGGCTGGACGGAAGCCTCTTTTTCTACCAGTGATGGGCGACAACATCAACGCAGGCGGTGCTGCTCCCGCTGCACCGTATGTGATTCTATCATTCTTGTTCGAGATCGTGGTAGAATTCATGTTTCTAGTATGTGCCCTAGATGTGATCTGTTCATCTACCATGCTAGTTCGCATGTTTAATCTCTGCTAGTGTTGTCATGATTTATCTTCTGTTTATTCGGATTAAAACTCGTAGTAATTTGCTCATATAGTCAACACCTCTATCAGCCATCCATTAAAGATCGGATGTACCAGATTGACTCATTTTTTAAACTAATTTTTTTAAAGAGAAATTGGAAAAAAACAGTAAATCATAAATGTTTCGTTTTATATTTTGAAAAGTTTCAACCCATTTGAATGTATGTTTTTATTTATTAAATAGCCATTTGGATAGCTTCCGCGATCGAGACGTATGGCGTTGAAGATGCCCCATATAAAAAAAAGGCTGAGTAGATAAGAACCAGGCAAATTCCGTCGTGCATCCTTGATCAATGGTTGCGTGATGAGAACTCAGCTGAAATTCTCTCCCTGGTAGTCGGCTGCCACTCAGGACGCCTTTGCCCCGGCTCCTCGACCCGGAGAAGGATGGCAGCTTCAGCTCATGGTCAACGCTCTCGAAATACGTACATATACTCACATTATAAACCCATCCGTACTCCTCCATCTCTCCCAGTCCCATCCATCTTCTCTGACCGACCAGCTGCGAGTTCGAGCCCAGTCTCCACGGCGAATCGGCGATGGCACGGTCAGAGCTGGTCATGGCGTTGCTGGTGGTGGTCCTCGCCGCCGACTGCTGCGCGTCGGCGGGCGCCGTGGCGTACCTCTCCAAGCTGCCTGTGACCCTCGACGTCACCGCATCCCCCAGTCCCGGCCAAGGTAAGACCATCGTATATGCATTTTGTTTTTTGAAAGATCTCGTATATGTATTTATTCTTGCTGGCGCCACATATACCTCCTACTAAGTCCTGCCACGATTTTTGACCCAGAAAAAAGAAAGTGTGTCTAGGATACATCTAGATGTGCTCTAACTATTGCACATCTAAATGAGTGAATCAAGCATAAAGAGAAAAAAAAATATCCACACGAATCTCAACGTAAGATCAATGACATAGGATGTGCTTTAGCAAAACTGTAAAAGAAAATCTCGTGGGGCATCGAGATTTTCGGTTACCACGGTAACCGACAAATACTGAGCGGTTAACCAATGAAAAATTTGAATTGATTTTGAATTAGGATAAAAATCATTAAAAAATTCAGGCAAAATTCATCTAATTAAACAATTCAAGATATTTTGCTTGTTTCTCATGGGGCACTGAGATCTGCGGTTATTGTCCGGTAACCGAATTTCTCGAGCTGTAACCAAAACCCTGTTTCCTACACGTCATGGATTGTATAGTATTACAATACATAGAGCGGAAACAAGCACATTTTTTTAACCTAAATGATAAGTGACACTTTTTTTAGGAAAAGCCATCATGGCGGTTTATATTTCATGTGGGAAAAGGCTACATCATTTGAAAGTACATCAAGCAAAAAGTCCGAAGCCTCGTTCTGCCAAACAATAGTTCTCGAGTGCTCCGACTTTGTAGCCAGTAGATCCGCCGCCATATTGGCCTCCCTAGGACTATGACAGAAAGAAACAGAAATAAAATTGCGACATAAGAAGGTACATTCCTCATAGATGGCTGCCGCTGGACCCAGGGAATTCCCTCCATGTTGCATGATTTCGATCACCTCCATACAGTCAGCACGTATCTCCACCTTATTGCATCCAATATTGTTTGCGAGGATTAGCCCGTCCTTGAGGCCTCTCGCCTCCGTCGTTGCTGCATCCTCGACGAATGGAATGTGTGACGCTGAAGCTGCAATAAAACCTCCCATGTAGTCGCAAATGATTGCACCCGTACCACCAGTGCCACTATCCGCATCAAAGGAGGCGTCCACATTTAGGCTGACAAATCCCTCAGCTGGTTTTTCCATCCTTGCTTCTGGATTCGCCCTCCTCGTTGCTTCTTTGCTCTCATGAAATTCTTGGTCAAAGTTGCAATAGCCTGAGCCGATCGAGCCGGCTCCTGAATGGCCTCCCCGTGAGTAACTCTCCGGCGTTCCCACCAGATATACCATACGGCCACCGCTAGGAGCTCGTTCCTGGATACGTACGGTAGCATCGGGACTATATCATTTGGCGTCAAAAGCAAGTCACCTAGAACCGACGCTCCTTCCAGCTCAGATTCACACAGCTCGTTGATAGTAGAGCTCATACCAAGCTTTGCCCAAATCTCCTGCACCCTTTGACAACGAAAGAAGGCATGTCGAATACTCTCACAATCTGTCCCACATAACGGGCAATCCGATACTGTGATCGTATGGCGATTTGCCAGAACACCCCAGCAAGGGATTGCACCATACAGCGCTCGCCACATGTGCACTTTGATTTTCGCCGGTACTCGAAGCTTCCAAAGAATGCGCCAAACTAGACTAGTACTTGAAGACAATATTGAGTTTGTTTGCCTCAACTTTCGTCCGTGTTGGTGATCCCACTCCATATGGTAAGCCGTCTTGACTGAAAAAATCCCGGTTTTATTATAGTGCCACGAAACGAAATCCTCCATCATCCCCGTTGCAAGAGGTATATTCAGAATACGATTTGCATCAATGGGCCAAAAAATATGTCTAATAAGGTTTTCATCCCAGCACCGATTCTCCATGTCTATTAGCTCAGAAACTTTGGTTAGGATGATATTACCTCGAGGTGTCATAACCTTTCTGCTCAGGCTGCTAGTAACCCAAGGATCATCCCATATACTTATTTGTGTGCCATCACCCACTCTCCAGATGTAGCCTTTTTCGAAAGTTTGAAGACCAGTCCATAGGCTCTGCCAGGTATAGGAACTCCCCTTCTTGAGAGGGCAATTTAGCAGATCTCCATCTGGAAAGTATTTTGCTTTTAAAACTCTGGCACATAGAGAGTCTGGCTCTGCTAGTAGCCTCCAGCTCTGTTTCGCTACTAGGGCCAAGTTAAAACAGTGCACATCTCTGAATCCCATACCTCATTGCTCTTTGGCACGCACATCTTCCACCATGCGAACCAATGCATGTGCTTCTTTTCCTCCTCATCCCCCCACCAGTATTGTGACATAGCTGCCGTTATCGCATTGCAAATCTGTTTTGGGAGCTTAAATACTAGCATAGCATATGAGGGAATGGCTTGTATGATAGCCTTCAGCAAAACTTCTTTACCTCCAAAGGAGAGCATCTTCTCCTTCCAACCTCTGATTCTATCCAGGATTCTGTCCACTAAGTGTTGAAAGCAATCCGATCTCTCAACCCCAACGATCGGGGGCAATCCCAAATATTTATCCGTTAGCGCCTCTGCCATGATGTTCAGGGTAGAGCACACCTCCGCCTGTACATCTACCGTAGTACACGGGCTGAAAAAGATGCTTGATTTGGCCTCGCTTACCAGTTGCCCCGAAGCATTACAGTAGTCATCCAAGGCGCGGCGGAGGCTCACCGCATTGCCATTATCAGCACGCATCAGAATGAGGGAGTCATCCGCGAAGAGGAGATGAGAGACCGCCGGTGCATCCGTGCAAACTCTCACTCCTACCAGCTCACCGATCTCCTCCTCATAAGTAAGCAAGCTTGAGAGGCCTCCGCACAAATCAGGAACAAGTAAGGTAACAGCGGGTCCCCTTGACGAAGACCTCGCGAAGGGACAAAAAAATCTGTGAGAGAATTCTTAAAACGCACTTGGTACTTCACTGACCTTACACACTCCATAATGAGATCAACCCAATCTGGTGTGAAGCCCAACCGAAGCATGATTCTCTCCAGAAAAACCCACTCAATCCTATCATAGGCTTTGTGCATATCAAGTTTTACCGCACAGATTCCAAACTTGCCCGTTTTCTTCCTCTTTATGGCATGATAAGATTCAAAAGCCACCAGAAAATTGTCAGTGATCAAACGCCCGGGGACAAAGGCGCTTTGATTTGGAGAAATAATCTCGGGTAGCAAAACTTTTAGCTTGTTTGAAAGCAGTTTTGATATCACCTTGTAAACAACGTTACATAAACTTATCGGACTGAACTGGGTGATCACCTCTGGATTCTCCACCTTTGGTATAAGAACTATTGTAGTATTGTTCCATCCTTCTGGTATTTTCCTGTTATTTACTGCCAACAAAACTTCATCGATTAAATCCTCACCAATGATGTGCCAAAACCTCTTATAAAAAACTGCATGTAGCCCATCGGGCCCCGGAGCTTTGAGGTCACCGATGTTGAACAGCGCCCCTTTAACCTCCTCCCTGGAATAGGGCTTCATCAGTTCCTCATTCATGGCATCTGAAACTCTAGGCTTGACCTTGTCCAGTACACTTTGGTTTGGGTTATGTACTTCGGATGAAAACAGTCCACCAAAATAGTTCGCCACATGCCCCTTGAGTTGGTCCTCATCCTCGATCCAGTCCCCCGAGTCTCCTTTCAACTTTTTGATAAAATTCCTCTTGCGTCTCCCCGTGGCTGCACGGTGGAAGAAATCCGTGTTTTGGTCGCCACGGCAGAGCCAATCAGCTCTTCCTCTCTGCATCCAGTATATCTCTTCTTGTTCAAGAAGGTTCTCAATCTGTATATGTAGTTCGTGTTGTCGAGCCACTGCCTCATCTGACAACGGTCCCGAAAGCACCTCATTCAGCTCAATCTGTAATTTCCTTAGCCGAGTTCGCGGGCCTTTTAGAGTCTCTTTATCCCATGTGTGCAGGGCTGCATGAATCTCCCCTGTCACTTGCGAGTAAGGCTCGCTTCCCCTTGCTTTCGCTCTATCCCAGGCCGTTTGAACAATCACCTCCACCTCTTCCTCCGCAAGCCACCTCGCTTCAAATTTTCTCGGCCCCGGAGGACCCCTTGGTTGGAGGCCGGCCTGATAATCAGTATCAATCAGAACCGGACGGTGGTCTGATTTATTAAAGGGTTCATTAGAAACCCCATAGGCTGGGAACAGATCAGCCCAGGAGCTACTTGCGGCAGCTCTGTCAAGTCGCTCCCAAATTTTGCCTCTACGCCAGGTGAAGATGTCACCCGTATAGCCCAGATCATCAAGCCCACAGTCGCTCAAAGCGCTACTGAAGGTCTGCATGCAACGTTGGGGGCGTGTCGCTCCCCCATCTTTCTCATGAGAATGCAAAATTTCATTAAAGTCCCCTGCCACTAACCATGGCCTATCAGACAGAGTGTGTAGACCACGCAAGTATTCCCATGACAAGTGTTTACGGTCACTGCTTGGCTCCCCATAGAACCCTGTGAAGCGCCATCCCGCCGGTGTCGCCTCCTTTATTCGTATGTCGATGTAATTTTCATGGACCGTCCGTGAAGAGACACCCAAACTAGATTGCCAAAACATGAGCAGTCCTCCACTCCTACCATCACTTTCCGAAATTTCCATCTCATCAAACCCCAGCCTTCTTCTTAGTTTCCCTGCCTTAGCCGAATCCAGGTGTGTTTCAGACAGGAACAAAACATCTGGTTTTACTCGCTCCTGGATCCCCAAGAGCGCCCGAACTGCCGCAGGCTTTCGCATCCCACGGCAGTTCCACACAAGGATTTTTGTTGCGACCGGTCGAGCCCTTTCTCAGAGCTCGCCGATAAATTGTGGCTGGCATCCATCACAGCCTGGTTATCTTTCTTTGATCTCTTTGAGTCGTGCGATGAGGTGTCATCCTCCTCATCTTCCTTCTCTGTGCTCTGCTTGCCTTGTGAGTGAACCACCAAAGCTTTCGACATGGCTTGTGGACCCTCCTGGGTTTGGCCTAGCATCGCCACTGCAGGAGTTGCTGGGTTCGTGTTATCCTCCACATAAGTGAGCCTCTTGCGACCGGAGAAAGTGTCTACCATCGTCCCACTGCGAGATTTGATAGGGCTAGAAGCCGTGTCATTCAGATCCTCGTCCTCCGGGCCCTTAGGCTTCATCGGACCCCCCGCCATGCTTCTATCTTTCTGCCTCCCCCTCGGGTTTTGCCCTGATTGCCTCCTCTCTCCCGGGCGGGGTGCTAATATGAATTCCCCCCACTCCATAGACTGTAGATCATGCTTCCCATTACCATGCTCAAGGTATGTATGGCCCATATGCCCACACACATAGCAAAAAACTGGCATCTTCTCGTATAACACAGAGTAGTAAACCTTCTTACCATCCTTTGTAATCGAAACGTATCTCATTAGTGGTTCATGGATATCAAGCTTAACTCTGATCCTTACTATCCTTCCCTCTCCCCACCTAGGGTTTAGCATAACTTTCTCCACAGATCCTACCTTCCTTGCCAAAGATCGGACTATGTTCTCTTTTCTGTATAGCGGAGGAAGATCTACAATTTGGATCCAAACTGCCAGTTTATCCAGCACGACCTCATCATATCTGGTGTACCCATCATACTTCTCGATTAGCACTCCATGGTCGCGGAACAACCACGGTCCCTCCTCTGTTACCCTCTTCCAATCTCCCAAACAGTTCACCGTCAGGGAGAATAGATTCTCACCTAAGGGTTTGAGCGTGATCCTGCGCCAGGCTCCAGGCTAGCCTCATCGTATCGTAGAACGACCCCTTACTGAATGGCTTGTTCCTGTGCACCGTCGCCAACGCCATGAACTCCGCTTCCTCGATCTCATCTGGGAACTCCTCCTCAAAGATCAGATCATCCTCTTCCCGGTCCTGCAGTTTGAGCTTTCCGATCATCTCTTCCACCCCGATCGGTTTCCCTCCCGGGGCCGCACTTCCCGTCGACGATTGTGATCCCGATCCCGCCATGGCCAAAACCCTAGCGAGATGCGTCTTCCGCTCCACCGAAACCCTAGCAACCCGAGCCAGGGACCAAGGCCGGGTAGATAGCGAGGCTATCCCCTTAATCAGCCCGAGTACCTAGCCGGGGAGGATCAGGATTGGTGGTGAAGTCCGGATCAACCTCACGGTGTCGCCACCGGAGGTATTCCAAACCCTAGACGGGGGCCGTCAGGGTATTCGCACATGATAAGTGACACTTTTTAAAACTAAAATTCCCATCCGAAAAGAAAAAACTGAAACTTGCCATCTGAAACGTCACTAATTCTCATAAAAACATTTGTAATTGTCATGTGTTCGTACCACACGTGCATCACTTATCAGGGTCTTTTTTAATACTAATAACGACTAAATTGGTTCATCCTTGACCAGTTCTTCATGCCAGCAAGGACGTGATCACGGTGACGTGGGCCCTGAACGCGACTCGGTCAGCCGGCGTGGACGCCGACTACAGAAACGTGGAGGTCAGACTCTGCTACGCGCCGGTGGGCCAGAACGAGCGTGAGTGGCGCAAGACCTCCGACAACCTCGAGAAGGACAAGACGTGCCTGTTCAAGGTTACCCAGCAGCCCTATCCCAGCGTCGGTAAGGTTGAGTACCGCATCGCCGCCCACATCCCCACCGCCACCTACTCCCTCCGTTCTGAATTACTTATCTTGGATCCGTATCTAGACTCATTTTAGTGCTAGATACATCTGTATCTAGACAAATCTAAGACAAGTAATTCGAAACGGAAGGAATACTAGGTGCGCGCCTACGCGCTCGACGCCTCCGGCACGCAGGTCGCCTTCGGCCAGACACTGCGCACCGCTACCTTCAACATCGTCGGTATCACAGGCATCAACACCTCCATCAAGGTCGCCGCCGGCGTTTTCTCCACCTTCTCTGTCGCCTCCCTCGCCTTCTTCTTCTTCTTCTTCATTCTCTAAACTCGGAACCGTGGTCTTCTTCATTCTCTAAACTTGGAACCGTGGTAAGTTGCCTGTCCGTGCGCGACTTCTTGTCCTTTGCAACGTTTGAACTAAAACTACGTCATGTATTTCCGAACGGAGGGAGAACACACTAGTGTACATTTTGTTTTTCCGATAAAGGCACTAGTGTACATGTAAAAGAGTGTTGGTGTTCCTTTCGGGGACTCCTGTGATTGTTGATGTTGTGCCATCGACGGATGCTACCTCCTTTCTGCTTTATGGTTTGTAAGGCCATCGCATATGTATGTCTATATCAACAATTCATAACCAACGTAACAAGAGTTATGCACAAAAAATATATTTGGGTACAGCTCTGAAATCTATGGTAAAAATCAGGGGAAGACATTCTGACTTAAACATGCATGTGGCAATGAGGATGTCATATACTACTAATTTACAACTAAGTTTATTTGGAGAGGCAAAAGATTTGCCTCGTCTCATCAATTAAGAAGAGTTTTGAATTACATGACCGACCGCCCGTAGACGGCCCCAAACCAATAAGCCTACTCTTGCGGCATAAGATAACTCAAATGTTTGGCCCCTGCCAAACCCCCAAGTCCGACCTCCGCCTTGATTCTAGACGTGATTACATTTGGCATGGAGGACACCTTTCTAAACACTCTTGCACTCCGCTCATTCCAAATCTCTCACGAAACCAACATGACGAGAGATGCGAGGCCCTTTCTCACATTGTCGTTGACGCCTACCATGTAGTGCCACCAATCATTGACGTTGTCGAAGCTACTCCAGTCGGTGATGTCCACACCGGTCAAACCCATCCAAGGCTTGATCCCCGTCCAAATTTGTAACGTGTATCGACACCAGAGGATGATGTGCGCCGCCATCTCCGGCTCTCTCTTGCATAATTGGCATAGGCCGTAATTTGGCCATCCTCTCCGTTGAAGCCTATCCGCCATCCAAACACGGTCTTGAATGATAAGCCAAGCAAATAATTTGTGCCTTGGGGGCGCCCAATTGTTCCACACGGCCGGCTTTATTTTGGATGCAGTGGAGTCGTTGAGTTGAGCTTTGTAAGCCGACGATGTCGTGTATTCACCGAAAGGCGAAAGCTTTCAAACGATCTCATCATCCACCCCCTCATCAAGGAAGACCTCTCGTAATCCAACCCCAACCTGATAGTATTCAAGGATGTGCTCAATTGTGAGCCCAGAATTTGTTTTGATGTTGGCAATCCACTTGTTGAGATCCAAAGCCCTATGGATGGTGTCATTCTTGTGGTTGGAAATTGCAAAAATGGAGGGAGCGATGTCTTCTGGTTTGCGACCCACAAGCCAAGGGGAGTGCCAGAAAGAGGCCCTTTGTCGGTTGCCAACGGTGATGGAAGTGCACTCATAAAATATCACCATGTCCTCTTCATCACATGGGTGCCCCAAATCAACCCAAGCTCTTTTTGCGTCCTTCCAAACCAACCAAGGCCATCTGAACCGTAAGGCACGTGCGAATTTATCCATGTCAAGGATGCCTAGGCTGCCCATGTCCTTGGGCGTACAAGCTTTCTCCCATCTTATCTTACATTTGCCCCCAAAAACCTTTGGGCACCAAAAGCAAAGTGAGGTGGTGGATGGCCTGCGAAGTCATAACTGACTTTACCCACGTGCTCCTCCCAACCATCGTAATTTGGAGAGGAGTTGCACCCTATGAGTACATCTCTAAGCCGACTGTTATTCAGAAATTCGAAGGCCAGAAAAAACTTGCATAATATCTGCACCCTCTATCTCGTTTATTTCAACAAAAGAAAATGTGAATGCTACAAACATTTAAAAAAAAAGAGTTGCATCATAGCTGCGCCGACAAGGGCAATTTTCACAGCACGCTGGAATAACAAGTTATGTTTCCATGAAGCAGTTAAATATATACACCCGGTGGTCTTTGGTGGTCCAATAATAAACATTCCAAACTATTTACAAATATGTATTCTGCCCATTATACAGACCCAGCTCTGCAACTCAATCATAGCTGTTACACACAAATTGTTCCATCATACTCCATCAAGAGCGCCAAAGCTCAACAACAACAACAACAGAGCCAGAGCTCCATCTTATTAGTAACAATCCTGACTTATGATACTCTGGGTGCCTGGGCTGACATTCACCGAGCAGGACATCAGGCCCTGAAAAAAGCGAGTTGTTAGAGTTTCACAGATTTTTTTTTCTTTGTCAAAAAGCTGATCCGGTGTGCAGCACGATACCAAAATTCAACATCTATCTCATTAATCGAATCATGTTAGTCTAGGATGCAAACATATCACAAATACAAGAAGACAGCAAACAACAACTCACTCAGACACTGAGTCACAGCAAGAAATTTAATTCTGAATTAAATATTACTTCCAGGGAAAAATATGTGCATTTGAAAATAATAAAATGTTCCCGTTAACAATTGGATATCTCATCTGGCGCCATAATACGGCTCCAATGTTCAGGTTCTCATTCCTGCTTCTCTAATCCATTGAGAAATATAGCTGGCTCAAAGAGATTGAATAAATAAACACAGCAGGCCCTCTAGCATTCTAGTGTTAGTTTCTGGTTGTATGCAGATGCTGCTCGTAGGTTCTTGTTGGCAAAGATTGTACAGTAGGGGATTAGCAACGAGCTGGCTTTGCTACTTGTGTTGGTCTCAGCTTAAGGCAAGTATGTCTATATATATGTGGCAGTCTGCAAAATTGGTTATCATAACAACTTTTTCATAAGAGTCTACAGAAGGGAACATGATCAGAGTCTTAACTACAACCAAAACCACTAAATTCGTACAACACAACTGTGTGGTCATGCTCACAAATGTGCTGAAATAAAGAAGTTCTATAGCAAAGAGCATGCCAATGTTTCTTGTGCACCGAGCTCTCAAGCCGGCTTGCAAGCTTCACTGAGGCGGCTCGCCGAGATTGGGCGGAGGGCGGAGACTCGGCTTGTTAAACCTCCAAGTCGAGCTTCGAACCAGGAGCTTTCTGTTCACCCCTAGTAACACAACTCAACCCTTTGGCAGACTCTCATTTTCCCTTCTCTACTGTTCGCACTTCGCAGGCATATGAAAGTACTATCACTCATGCACTCATCAATTACTTCCATCTTTGACCCATTCTTTTTCAAATATATTGTCTTTGTACTAGTAAATCGCATAACTAACTTTTTATACTCCCACCGATCCATATTAATGTCGCAGCTTTAGTACAAAGTTGAACTAAAGGTGCGACAATTAATTTGGATCGGAGGGAGTAGTTAATTTCATGACATCATGCTTACAATTAACAGAGGTCATATGTTCTCCTTCCTAGTGCTCTTTTCAAGGGCTTTACTTATTTCCTGATCTAGTTCTCTTAAACAAAGAAAAAAAAAGATTCTGCTGATTATAAGTAATGGATGTTTCTCGTTTTGAATAAGCCAGTTTGGAACCATTTAGTTCAAAGTTGCATTCATGTAGGAACTGAAATATTTTTCTAGGCTAAACACTTCGTGCTAAGTCTAACTCTACACTTTCAGACCCCTGGCACCCCATGGTGAGATAACTGATCAGTGATAACTGTCGAAGTTTATATTTGTCATTTTCAGTTCAGCAGACTTCTGGGTGATGAAGAGGCCTGGAGTTCAATACCTCACTAACATAAAAGTCTGCACTGCAACAATATTACAAAAAAGTCCGCATCTTAGGCCTGATCCCCTCCCC
>NC_041389.1:684566934-684604541 GCF_002162155.2 Triticum dicoccoides | reverse complement strand
AAATGGAAGATCAGCAGCTGCAAACCAGCTTACTGATCTATTCCATATTTCAAAATAAATATAGACATCCAAGAAATCATAAGCACATAACCAAAAACTAATGATCAAAACAATATAAACTAGTACCAAATTAGTTCTTGACCTTGCCATGCTGGAATAAAGAATTCATATCACTAATCCTCACAACTCCTTTTAGATTGACATTTAGCCAGAACGAATACTCGGTCACCAAAACTTCCTATGATCACACCAAATGCCATCCAATAATTCGGCAATCTCATCAATCATGACCCAGTCGCTAAAAATTCAGTAGAACAGCAATAGTGTAAGCTAGCCCATTATAACCTAATACAGCTTACCAAATACATATCCAATCCGCGCAACCAACATCATAGAATAGTTCCTAACAATCAATCAAAGACATTCGGCCAAAGAAAAATTCACAAAGGCATCCAATCAGTCAATTACCTTAACGGGGATGTTGAAATGGAACAGCCTGACCGCGCCGACCACCTCGGTCACTATCTCCAGCGGCACAGACCCAGCGGCGATGTCCCCGATAAGCTCGATCACGTCGTCCAGCACCCTGCCGGCGTCCACCCACACCTCAGAAGAGGCATACGTAACCCCTCTCGCGTCGAGCTCGCCGGATCCGGGGCGCGCGGTGCCGGAGCCGAGCAGACGGCCGCGGTACGAGACGGCGGCAGAGACGGCGCGATAGCGGAGAGGGAGGAGGAACCCGGGATTGCGGACGCGGAGGCTGAGCGCGAGGTTGAAATCCAGCGCGGGGAAGGGCGGCGGGTTGACGCGGAAGCTGTCGAGGCGGATGTCGGCGACGCGGGCGGCGGGGGCGGACGGGTAGAGGAGGAAAGCGAGGCCGGCGAGGAGCGCGAGGGCGAGGAGGAGCGGGAGCGTGCGGGCGGAGAAGCGCCGGATGCAGGGGATGCGCCGCGGGCGGAGGCGGCGGAGGCGGACGAAGATGGGGGGCGGGTTGAGGAGGACGAGCGACGGGGGAGGCGGAGGCGGAGGAGGCCCCGGGGCGTAGCCGTAGGCGGCGGCGGGATAGGCGTAGTACAGGTGCTGGGGCTGGGGCTGAGGCTGGCCGAGGAGGGGCTGGGCGAGGTGGCCCGAGGGCTTCTCGCCGTCGGCCGCCGCGGATCCCATCGCCGGCGAAGTGGTTGCGGCTGGGACTGGGAGACGATTGGTAGTGGTGAAAACTTCCTCGCAGCTCGTGGCCACGGAGACTTTGCTAGATTCGATTGTTCGCCGGGAAAATCAATCACAATTCACACATAATAAACGTCGCCTTCAACATGTCCCACAAGACAATTTAACCTCTTCTACAAAGATATTCACATTCACATCTAAGAAAAACAATTACTCCCTCGTGTCAAAACCGCTCTTATATTATGAAACGGATGGAGTATAACCGACACAACACAATTGATTAATGAAAGAGGATTGGTACTGAACAAATGTGACATCTATATTGCTGAAACCAAGTACCTTCTCATTTTTGTGATCACAAAACAAGGTGCTTGAGTTGTTAAAATTATTGTATAGGGATAGGAGAGGTGTTTAAATTGTATCTATCTCTTCTTCTCTCTATCCCTTGTAACGACCCTCTCTGGTCGATCTTTCTTTTCTGTCGATCTCCCCCTGATCGATCTCTTCTCTGTAACTTGTCAACCAAGGCTATTGCCTCAATATATACCGCGGCGCGAGACAAAGGGTTCTACGCTTTCCCAAACTACTTTACATGGTAACAGAGCCTCTTCCTCATCAGATCGAGAGAGATCGCATCTAGCTACTGCTTGCGACCGAGCCATGTCCACCACCTCCGCCTCCATGTCACCCAGCACCATGGGCACAATCACCACCACCTCCTCCGCCTCCACCTTTGCCTCATCATCCACAGCTACCAATACCTTCCTCGGATCGCCACCACAGGAAAAGCTGACGAGGGGGAACTTCCTCCTCTAGAAAGCCATCGTGCTTCCTCAGATCAAGGGTGCTCAGATGGAGCACCACCTCGATGCCACCAGCCCGCCACCGCCGGCCACCCTCACCATCACCAAGGAGGGCAAAGAAGAGCACGTTGTCAACTTCGCCCGCACCCTCTGGTATGCTCAACAACAACAACTCCAAGGGTTCTTGATGGGTTCTCTTTCTCGCGAGATTCTGTCCCAGGTGGCCACGCTCCAGACGCCAGCCGAGGTGTGGCGCGCCATCAATGACATGTTCGTCGCCCAGAGCCAGGCGCAGGCGATCAATACCCGCATCGAGCTCACCAACCTTAAAAAAGGTAACTTGACCATGGCAGAGTACCTCGGCAAGATCAAAACCCTCACAGATGAAGTTGCCTGCACCGCCTCGGCCCTCTCCGATCCAGAGATCGTCTCCAAGATTCTTGCCGGCCTCGACATGGAATATAACCCAGTCGTCTCTGCGCTGGCGGCACGAGTGGAACCCATCACGGTTCCAGAGCTGCATAGCCAGCTTCTCAGCTTCGACGCCCGCCTCACCCTTCTCCACGGCGGCGATCTTCGGCAATCTTCTGCGTACTCCACCTCCCGGGGACGTGGTCGTAGCCGTGGTCACTAGGGCACCAACCGTGGCGGCGGACGCAGTCGCGATACCTCCTCGGGCGACGGCGCTCGCTTTGGAGGCGGCTACGGCAACAACCACGGGGGTGGCGGCTTCAACAACAACACTGGCCGCCGCAACCCCCCCTCTCGTCCTCGCCCTCGGTGTCAACTCTGCAAGAAGGCTGGACATGAGGTCATCGATTGTTGGCATCGGTACGATGAAAATTTTGTTCCTGACTCCAAACTAGTTGCAGCAGCAATGCGCGAGCAAGGCGGGGATGGTGTCTGGTATGTTGATTCTGGTGCTATAGATCACGTCACTAATGAGCTCGAGCAACTTGCCCTATGTGAGACGTACCACGGCAACGACCAGATACACGCAGCCAGCGGTAAAGGTGTTGGGTTTCGTAGTAATTTCAAAAAATTTCCTACGCGCACACAGGATCATGTGATGCATAGCAACGAGAGGAGAGTGTTGTCTACGTACCCAACGCAGACCGACTGCGGAAGCGATGACACGACGTAGAGGAAGTAGTCGTACGTCTTCACGATCCAACCGATCAAGCACCGAAACTACGGCACCTCCGAGTTCGAGCACACGTTCAGCTCGATGACGATCCCCGGACTCCGATCCAGCAAAGTGTCGGGGAAGAGTTTCGTCAGCACGACGGCGTGGTGACGATCTTGATGAACTACAGCAGCAGGGCTTCGCCTAAACTCCGCTACAGTATTATCGAGGAATATGGTGGCAGGGGGCACCGCACACGGCTAAGGAATCGATCACGTGGATCAACTTGTGTCAACTTGTGTGTTTAGAGGTGCCCCTGCCTCCGTATATAAAGGAGGAGAGGAGGGGAGGCTGGCCGGCCAAGGGGGGAAGGCGCAGGAGAGTCCTACTCCCTCTGGGAGTAGGATTCCCCCTCCAATCCTAGTCCAACTAGGATTCCTCGGAGGGGAAAAGAGGAGGAGGGGGCCGGCCACCTCTCCTAGTCCTTATAGGACTAGGGGAAGGGGGTGGCGCGCAGCCCATCTAGGGCAGCCCCTTCTCTTTTCCACTAAGGCCCACTATGGCCCAAATAGCTCCCGGGGGGTTCCGGTAACCCTCTCGGTATTCCGGTAAAATCCCGATTTCACCCGGAACACTTCCGATATCCAAATATAGGCTTCCAATATATCAATCTTTACGTCTCGACCATTTCGAGACTCCTCGTCATGTCCGTGATCACATCCAGGACTCTGAACAACCTTCGGTACATCAAAATGCATAAACTCATAATATAACTGTCATCGTAACCTTAAGCATGCGGACCCTACGGGTTCGAGAACAATGTAGTCATGACCGAGACACGTCTCCGGTCAATAACCAATAGCGGGACCTGGATGCCCATATTGGCTCCTACATATTCTATGAAGATCTTTATCGGTCAGACCGCATAACAACATACGTTGTTCCCTTTGTCATCGGTATGTTACTTGCCCGAGATTTGATCGTCGGTATCCAATACCTAGTTCAATCTCGTTACCGGCAAGTCTCTTTACTCGTTCCGTAATACATCATCTCACAACTAACATATTAGTTGTAATGCTTGCAAGGCTTATGTGATGTATATTACCGAGAGGGCCCAGAGATACCTCTCCGACAATCGGAGTGACAAATCCTAATCTCGAAATACGCCAACCCAACATCGACCATTGGAGACACCTGTAGTACTCCTTTATAATCACCCAGTTACGTTGTGACGTTTGGTAGTACCCAAAGTGTTCCTCCGGTAAACGGGAGTTGCATAATCTCATAGTCATAGGAACATGTATAAGTCATGAAGAAAGCAATAGCAACATACTAAACGATCGGGTGCTAAGCTAATGGAATGGGTCATGTCAATCAGATCATTCTACTAATGATGTGACCTCGTTAATCAAATAACAACTCATTGTTCATGGTTAGGAAACATAACCATCTTTGATTAACGAGCTAGTCAAGTAGAGGCATACTAGTGACACTTTGTTTGTCTATGTATTCACACATGTATTATGTTTCCGGTAAATACAATTCTAGCATAAATAATAAACATTTATCATGATTATAAGGAAATAAATAATAACTTTATTATTGCCTCTAGGGCATATTTCCTTCAGTCTCCCACTTGCACTAGAGTCAATAATCTAGTTCACATCGCCATGTGATTTAACAGCAATAGTTCACATCACCATGTGATTAACACCCATAGTTCACATCGCTATGTGACCAACACCCAAAGGGTTTACTAGATTCAGTAATCTAGTTCACATCGCTATGTGATTAACACCCAAGGAGTACTAAGGTGTGATCATGTTTTGCTTGTGAGAGAATCTTAGTCAACGGGTCTGCCACATTCAGATCCTCATGTATTTTGCAAATTTCTATGTCAACAATGCTCTGCATGGAGCTACTCTAGCTAATTGCTCCCACTTTCAATATGTATCTAGATCGAGACTTAGAGTCATCTAGATTAGTGTCAAACTTGCATCGGCGTAACCCTTTACAATGAACCTTTTTCCATAATCGAGAAACATATCCTTATTCCACTAAGGACAATTTTGACCGCTCTCCAGTGATCTACTCCTAGATCACTATTGTACTCCCTTGCCAAACTCAGTGGTATGGCATACAATAGATCTGGTATACAGCATGGCATACTTTATAGAACCTATGACTGAGGCATAGGGAATGACTTTCATTCTCTTTCTATTTTCTGCCGTGGTCGGGCTTTGAGTCTTACTCAACTTCACACCTTGCAACACAGGCAAGAACTCCTTCTTTGACTGTTCCATTTTGAACTATTTCAAAAATTTATCAAGGTATGTATTCATTGAAAAATCTTATCAAGCGTCTTCATCTATCTATATAGATCTTGATGCTCAATGTGTAAGCAGCTTCACCAAGGTCTTTCTTTGAAAAACTTTTATTCAAGTATCCCTTTATGCTATCCAGAAATTCTATATCATTTCCAATCAGTAATATGTCATCCACATATAATATCAGAAATGCTACAGAGCTCCCACTCACCTTTTTGTAAATACAGGCTTCTCCGAAAGTCTGTATAAAACCAAATGCTTTGATCACACTATCAAAACGTTTATTCCAACTCCGAGAGGCTTGCACCAGTCCATAAATGGATCGCTGGAGCTTGCACACTTTGTTAGCTCCCTTTGGATCGACAAAACCTTCTGGTTGCATCATATACAACTCTTCTTCCAGAAATCCATTCAGGAATGCAGTTTTGACATCCATTTGCCAAATTTCATAATCATAAAATGCGGCAATTGCTAACATGATTCGGACGGACTTAAGCATCGCTACGGGTGAGAAGGTCTCATCGTAGTCAATTCCTTGAACTTGCCGAAAACCTTTTGTGACAAGTCGAGCTTTGTAGACAGTAACATTACCATCAGCGTCAGTCTTCTTCTTAAAAATCCATTTATTCTCAATTGCTTGCCGATCATCGGGCAAGTCAACCAAAGTCCATACTTTGTTCTCATACATGGATCCCATCTCAGATTTCATGGCTTCAAGCCACTTTACGGAATCTGGGCTCACCATCGCTTCTTCATAGTTCGTAGGTTCATCATGATCTAGTAGCATGACCTCCAGAACAGGATTACCGTACCACTCTGGTGCGGATCTTATTCTGGTTGATCTACGCGGTTCAGTAGTATCTTGATCTGAAGTTTCATGATCATTATCATTGGCTTCCTCACTAACTGGTGTAGGTGTCACTGAAACAGTTTTCTGTGATGAACTACTTTCCAGTAAGGGAGCAGGTACAGTTACCTCGTCAAGTTCTACTTTTCTCCCACTCACTTCTTTCGAGAGAAACTCCTTCTCTAGAAATGATCCATTCTTAGCAACGAATGTTTTGCCTTCGGATCTGTGATAGAAGGTGTACCCAACAGTTTCCTTTGGGTATCCTATGAAGACACATTTCTCCGATTTGGGTTCGAGCTTATCAGGTTGAAGCTTTTTCACATAAGCATCGCAGCCCCAAACTTTAAGAAACGACAACTTTGGTTTCTTGCCAAACCACAGTTCATAAGGCGTCGTCTCAACGGATTTAGATGGTGCCCTATTTTAAAACGTGAATGCAGCTGTCTCTAATGCATAACCCCAAAACGATAGTGGTAAAGAGATATCATAGATCGCACTATATCAAATAAAGTGCGGTTACGACGTTCGGACACACCATAACGATGTGGTGTTCCAGGTGGCGTGAGCTGTGAAACTATTCCACATTGTTTTAATTGAAGAACAAACTCGTAACTCAAATATTTGTCTCCGCGATTAGATCGCAGAAACTTTATTTTCTTGTTACGATGATTTTTCCACTTCACTCTGAAATTCTTTGAACCTTTTCAACTATTTCAGATTTATGTTTCATCAAGTAGATATACCCATATCTGCTCAAATCATCTTGTGAAGGTCAGAAAACAACGATGCTTGCCACGAGCATCAGCACTCATTGGATCGCATACATCGGTATGTATTATTTCCAATAAGTCAGTAGCTCGTTCCATTGATCCGGAGAACGGAGTTTTAGTCATCTTGCCCAAAAGGCACAGTTCGCAAGCATCAAGTGATTCATAATCAAGTGATTCCAAAATTCCATCAGTATGGAGTTTCTTCATGCGCTTTACACCAATATGACCTAAACGGCAGTGCTACAAACAAGTTGCACTTATCATTATTAACTTTGCATCTTTTGGTTTCAATATTATGATTATGTGTATCACTACGATCGAGATCCAACAAACTATTTTCATTGGGTGTGTAACCATATAAGGTTCTATTCATGTAAACAGAACAACAATTTATTCTCTTACTTAAATGAATAATCGTATTACAATAAACATGATCAAATCATATTCATGCTCAACGCAAACACCAAATAACACTTATTTAGGTTCAACACTAATCCCGAAAGTATAGGGAGTGTGTGACGATGATCATATCAATCTTGGAACCACTTCCAACACACATCGTCACTTCACCCTTAACTAGTCTCTGTTTATTCTGCAACTCCCGTTTCGAGTTACTAATCTTAGCAACTGAACTAGTATCAAATACTGAGGGTTTGCGATAAACACTAGTAAAGTACACATCAATAACATGTATATCAAATATACTTATGTTCACTTTGCCATCCTTCTTATCCGCCAATCACTTGAGGTAGATCCGCTTCCAGTGACCAGTCCCTTTGCAGTAGAAACACTTAGTCTCAGGCTTATGATCAGACTTGGGCTTCTTCACTTGAGCAGCAACTTGCTTGCTGTTCTTCTTGAAGTTCCCCTTCTTCCTTCTGCCCCTTTTCTTGAAACTAGTGGTCTTGTCTACCATCAACACTTGATGTTTTTCTCGATTTCTACCTTCGTCAATTTCAGCATTACGAAGAGCTTGGGAATCGTTTCCGTTATGCCTTGCATGTCATAGTTCATCACGAAGTTCTACTAACTTGGTGATGGTGACTAGAGAATTCTGTCAATCACTATCTTATCTGGAAGATTAACTCCCACTTGATTCAAGCGATTGTAGTACTCAGACAATCTGAGCACATGCTCACTAGTTGAGCGATTCTCCTCCATCTTTTAGCTATAGAACTTGTTGGAGACTTCATATCTCTCAACTCGGGTATTTGCTTGAAATATTAGCTTCAACTCCTGGAACATCTCATATGGTCCATGACATTCAAAACGTCTTTGAAGTCCCGATTCTAAGCCGTTAAGCATGGTGCACTTAAACTATCAAGTAGTCATCATATTGAGCTAGCCAAACGTTCATAACGTCTGCATTTGCTCCTGCAATAGGTCCGTCACCTAGCGGTGCTTCCAGGACGTAATTCTTCTGTGCAGCAATGAGGATAATCCTCAAGTTACGGACCCAGTCCGTGTAATTGCTACCATCATCTTTCAACTTTGCTTTCTCAAGGAACGCATTAAAATTCAACGGAACAACAGCACGAGCCATCTATCTACAATCAACATAAACAAGCAAGATACTATCAGGTACTAAGTTCATGATAAATTTAAGTTCAATTAATCATATTACTTAAGAACTCCCACTTAGATAGACATCCCTCTAATCCTCTAAGTGATTACGTGATCCAAATCAACTAAACCATAACCGATCATCACGTGAGATGGAGTAGTTTTCAATGGTGAACATCGTTATGTTGATCATATCTACTATATGATTCACGCTCGACCTTTCGGTCTCCGTGTTCCGAGGCCATATCTGCATATGCTAGGCTCGTCAAGTTTAACCTGAGTATTCTGCGTGTGCAAAAACTAGCTTGCACCCATTGTAGATGGACGTAGAGCTTATCACACCCGATCATCACGTGGTGTCTGGGCACGACGAACTTTGGCAACGGTGCATACTCAGGGAGAACACTTCTTGATAATTTAATGAGAGATCATCTTATAATCCTACCGTCAATCAAAGCAAGATAAGATGCATAAAAAGATAAACATCACATGCAATCAATATAAGTGATATGATATGGCCATCATCATCTCGTGCTTGTGATCTCCATCTCCGAAGCACCGTCATGATCACCATCGTCACCGGCGCGACACCTTGATCTCCATCGTAGCATCGTTGTCGTCTCGCCAATCTTATGCTTTCACGACTATCACTACCGTTTAGTAATAAAGTTAAGCATTACATCGCGATTGCATTGCATACAATAAAGCGACAACCATATGGCTCCTGCCAGTTGCCGATAACTTGGTTACAAAACATGATCATCTCATACAATAAAATTCAGCATCATGCCTTGACCACATCACATCACAACATGCCCTGCAAAAACAAGTTAGACGTCCTCTACTTTGTTGTTGCAATTTTTTACGTGGCTGCTACGGGCTTAAGTAAGAACCAATCTCACCTACGCATCAAAACCACAACGATAGTTTGTCAAATAGACTCCGTTTTAACCTTCGCAAGGACCGGGCGTAGCCATACTTGGTTCAACTAAAGTTGGAGAGACAGTCGCCCGCAAGCCATCTCTGTGCAAAGCACGTCGAGGGAACCGGTCTCGCGTAAGCGTACGCGTAAGGTTGGTCTGGGTCATCTCGTCCAACAATACCGCCGAACCAAAATATGACATGCTGGTAGGCAGTATGACTTGTATCGTCCACAACTCACTTGTGTTCTACTCGTGCATATAACATCAACATCAATAACCAGGCTCGGATGCCACTGTTGGGTTTCGTAGTAATTTCAAAAATTTTCCTACGCGCACACAGGATCATGTGATGCATAGCAACGAGAGGAGAGTGTTGTCTACGTACCCAACGCAGACCGACCGCGGAAGCGATGACACGACGTAGAGGAAGTAGTCGTACGTCTTCACGATCCAACCGATCAAGCACCGAAACTACGGCACCTCCGAGTTCAAGCACACGTTCAGCTCGATGACGATCCCCGGACTCCGATCCAGCAAAGTGTCGGGGAAGAGTTTCGTCAGCACGACGGCGTGGTGACGATCTTGATGAACTACAGCAGCAGGGCTTCGCCTAAACTCCGCTACAGTATTATCGAGGAATATGGTGGCAGGGGGCACCGCACACGGCTAAGGAATCGATCATGTGGATCAACTTGTGTCAACTTGTGTGTTTAGAGGTGCCCCTGCCTCCGTATATAAAGGAGGAGAGGAGGGGAGGCTGGCCGGCCAAGGGGGGAAGGCGCAGGAGAGTCCTACTCCCTCTGGGAGTAGGATTCCCCCTCCAATCCTAGTCCAACTAGGATTCCTCGGAGGGGAAAAGAGGAGGAGGGGGCCGGCCACCTCTCCTAGTCCTTATAGGACTAGGGGAAGGGGGTGGCGTGCAGCCCATCTAGGGCAGCCCCTTCTCTTTTCCACTAAGGCCCACTATGGCCCAAATAGCTCCCGGGGGGTTCCGGTAACCCTCTCGGTATTCCGGTAAAATCCCGATTTCACCCGGAACACTTCCGATATCCAAATATAGGCTTCCAATATATCAATCTTTACGTATAGACCATTTCGAGACTCCTCGTCATGTCCGTGATCACATCCGGGACTCCGAACAACCTTCGGTACATCAAAATGCATAAACTCATAATATAACTGTCATCGTAACCTTAAGCGTGCGGACCCTACGGGTTCGAGAACAATGTAGTCATGACCGAGACACGTCTCCGGTCAATAACCAATAGCGGGACCTGGATGCCCATATTGGCTCCTACATATTCTACGAAGATCTTTATCGGTCAGACCGCATAACAACATACGTTGTTCCCTTTGTCATCGGTATGTTACTTGCCCGAGATTTGATCGTCGGTATCCAATACCTAGTTCAATCTCGTTACCGGAAAGTCTCTTTACTCGTTCCGTAATACATCATCTCACAACTAACATATTAGTTGTAATGCTTGCAAGGCTTATGTGATGTATATTACCGAGAGGGCCCAGAGATACCTCTCCGACAATCGGAGTGACAAATCCTAATCTCGAAATACGCCAACCCAACATCGACCATTGGAGACACCTGTAGTACTCCTTTATAATCACCCAGTTACGTTGTGACGTTTGGTAGTACCGAAAGTGTTCCTCCGGTAAACGGGAGTTGCATAATCTCATAGTCATAGGAAAATTTATAAGTCATGAAGAAAGCAATAGCAACATACTAAACGATCGGGTGCTAAGCTAATGGAATGGGTCATGTCAATCAGATCATTCTACTAATGATGTGACCTCGTTAATCAAATAACAACTCATTGTTCATGGTTAGGAAACATAACCATCTTTGATTAACGAGCTAGTCAAGTAGAGGCATACTAGTGACACTCTGTTTGTCTATGTATTCACACATGTATTATGTTTCCGGTAAATACAATTCTAGCATGAATAATAAACATTTATCATGATTATAAGGAAATAAATAATAACTTTATTATTGCCTCTAGGGCATATTTCCTTCAAAAGGTATGGAGATTTGTCACATTGGTCAAGTTTCACTTAATTTCCCCAGTCTTCAACGTGATCTTGTTCTTAAGGATGTTCTCCATGTTCCCCAAGCTGACAAAAATCTTGCCTCAATGTCTCGCTTAGCCACCGACAATGATGTTTTCTTTGAAACTCACCCTCGCTATTTTTTCATTAAGGATCGGGCAACGAGGGCACCTCTCTATCACGGTAGATGCGTTGGCGGCCTCTACCCCATCTCCTCCGGAGCTCTTAACGACAAGCATCGTCGCGTCTACTACATCGTCAAGCCCTCCTTCGAGCGGTGGCATCAAAGATTAGGACATCCCTCATCACTCATAGTTAGGCAAGTAGTCAATAAAGACAACCTTCCTTTGTCACATAGTTCAAATAAAGAGTCAGTTTGTGAAGCATGTCAATGTGCCAAGAGCCATCAGCTTCCCTATCCTAAGTCTACTAGTGTGTCTCATGCCCCATTACAATTGATCTTCAGTGATGTATGGGGTCATGCTCGAGATTCTTTTGGTCGAAAAAAAATATTATGTTAGCTTCATTGATGAGTACAGCAAGTTCACATGGATTTATTTGCTTAAGTATAAATCTGAAGTGTTTTCAATCTTCCAAGAGTTTCAGAAGCTAGTCGAGCGCCACTTTGATAAGAAAATTATTTCAGTCCAAAGTGACTGGGGAGGGGAGTATGAAAAACTCAACTCCTTCTTCCGTAGCATTGGGATCACCCATTATGTATCCTGCCCTCATGCTCATCAGCAAAATGGTTCTGCTGAACGCAAACACCGTCATATTGTCGAAGTTGGCCTCTCCCTCTTAGCTCACGCATCTATGCCCCTCAAGTATTGGGATGAGGCTTTCATCACAGCTACATACCTTATCAACCGTCTTCCCAGTAAGGTCATTGGCAATTCAACTCCCCTAGAACGATTGTATCATCAAAAGCCAGACTACAACTCTCTAAAAAAATTTGGGTGTGCTTGCTACCCCAACCTTCGTCCATACAATCGTCACAAACTAGAGTTTCGCTCCACACAATGTGTATTTCTGGGGTATAGTAACCTTCATAAAGGGTATAAATGTCTTGAACCATCTACTGGAAGAATCTATATCTCCCGTGATGTAATCTTCGATGAAACATTATTTCCTTTTTCTCTTCTTCATCCCAATGCTGGCGCCTTGCTTCATGCAGAAATTGCACTCCTACCAGACTACTCTATACATCCTGATCACGTGGGTGAATTAAATGAGCCTGATCATGTGCAAAAATCCACAGAAAAAAGCCCCTCAAATGGGTCTTGTACAAATTATACTCGTCATTTTATGTGCACACAGGACAAAGGCGCAGTCTTCGAAGAGGATCCGGCTGTCAGCGCGAGATCCGAGGCGGATCTGCGGCAGCATGCAGAGCAAGGCGGCACGCGATCCAGTGCTGATTTGTCTCTGGCAGGCGATAGGGACAGCGACCCAGGCGCGGCTCCGGGCACGGCACGCCAAGCCGACCAGGTGGGTCACGCGGGTCCAGGTGCGGGCCCTCGCGTGGGTCCAGGCGAGTCACGCCAAATCGATCAGGCGGGCCACAACGGACCAGGCGTGCGCATGGGTCCAGGCGCGGATCCACCAGGCACGCGCATGGGTCCAGGCGCGGATCCCGGCGCATCTCGCCATCCTCGCCCACACAGTCTGTTCTGCCTGTCGACCGTGGCGCGGGGGGGGGGGGAGCGATTCCGAGGCAGCCCCGTCGGATCCCGTGCGCTGCCAGACCGAGGAGCAGGGGCGCGAATCCTCCTCGGATCAGGAGCCGATCCACCATGCTGGATCTTCTGTGGACGTCACCGAGGCTACTGGATCTCCTGTGCTGCAGTCCACCGCTACTGATCTTGTGGCTTCTTCACCTCCTCGTCGACACACCAGGTCTCGGTCAGGTATTGTCAAGGAAAAACAATATAGTGATGGTACAATAAAGTATAATCCGACTAAGCGTGCTTTTCTTGCCACTACTGGTGAACCCATTGACTTGTGTGATGCACTTGCTAGCAAGGATTGGAAGGAAGCCATGGATAATGAGTACAATGCACTCATGAAAAATCAGACTTGGCATTTAGTACCACCACAACGTGGTGCTAACATAATCGATTGTAAGTGGGTATACAAGATAAAAAGGAAATCTGATGGAAGTATAGACAGGTACAAGGCAAGGTTGGTTGCAAAAGGTTTTAAGCAAAGGTTTGGAATTGATTATGATGATACCTTTAGTCCTGTAGTTAAAGCAACTACCATTCACCTTGTTCTGTCCATTGCTATCTCCAGAGGATGGAGCTTACGACAGCTAGATGTTCAGAACGCGTTCCTTCATGGTGTTTTTGAGGAAGAAGTGTTCATGCGGCAACCACCAGGTTATGAAAGTCATAGCACACCACATCATATATGTAAGTTGGATAAAGCATTATATGGACTTAAGCAGGCTCCAAGAGCATGGTATTCTAGGTTGAGCATGCAGTTACAACATCTTGGGTTCACACCATCCAAAGCAGATACATCCTTGTTCTTTTATAGCAAAGGCAATATCACTGTTTTTGTACTGGTTTATGTTGATGATATAATTGTTGCTAGTTCAAGTCAGGAGGCCACCACTTGTTTCCTTAAGGATTTAAAACTTGAATTTACTCTCAAGGATCTAGGTGATCTTCATTATTTTCTTGGCATAGAAGTAAAGCAAGTCAGAGATGGCATACTTCTCTCACAAGAGAAATATACAGCTGATGTTCTAAAAAGGGTGGGATTGGAGAATTGCAAACCTGTCAGCACACCAATTTCCACCGCAGAAAAACTTACAGTTGATAGTGGAGAAGCTCTTGGTCCAGAAGATGCAACAAATTATAGAAGTGTTGTTGGTGCTTTGCAATATCTAACACTTACACGTCCAGATATCTCCTATTCAGTGAACAAGGTATGTCAATATTTGCATGCTCCTAGAACTACTCATTGGACATCAGTTAAAAGAATCTTAAGGTATCTTCAGTATTCTCAAGGACTTGGACTTCAGATTGTCAAGTCCCCTTCTTTGCTCGTTATTGCATATTCTGATGCAGACTGGGCAGGGTGTGTTGATGACAGAAGATTTACTGGTGGTTTTGCTGTGTTTCTGGGGTCTAATCTTGTGTCTTGGAGTGCAAGGAAGCAAGCTACTGTCTCAAGATCGAGTACAGAGGCTGAATATAAGTCATTAGCAAATGCCACAGCTGAAGTAATGTGGATACAAACATTACTCTATGAGCTTGGAATCAAAGCTCCGAAGGCTGCAAGGTTATGGTGTGACAATATTGGTGCAACTTACCTTTCAGCAAGTCCTGTCTTCCATGCACGAACAAAACATATTGAAGTGGACTTTCATTTTGTCAGAGAGAGGGTAGCTCGAAAGCTACTTGAGATACAGTTTATTCCTACAGGGGATCAACTTGCCGATGGGTTTACTAAACCCTTGACAGAGAGAAGATTGGAAGAGTTCAAATACAATCTCAACCTTAGCAAGGCTTGAGGTTTAGATTGAGGGGGAGTGTTAGAATTATTGTATAGGGATAGGAGAGGTGTTTAAATTGTATCTATCTCTTCTTCTCTCTATCCCTTGTAACGACCCTCTCTGGTCGATCTTTCTTTTCTGTCGATCTCCCCCTGATCGATCTCTTCTCTGTAACTTGTCAACCAAGGCTATTGCCTCAATATATACCGCGGCCCGAGACAAAGGGTTCTACGCTTTCCCAAACTACTTTACATGAGTGAGAATTAATATCTTCAATGAATTGAACGAATACGTCCTTCTCTCCGGGCATATGATTCCGACATCACTATCGACGACTCATTGATTTTAACTAAAGCCATAGCCCTACAATAAAAACCACGTCTTGTTTTTAGGTGTCTATTTTCAATGGGTCCTCTCATGTTAGTAACATGAACCTTAGGAACTCAAATGGTCCAAGTCACAGAATAAGACCAGTAACATATTGAGCAAATACATTTCCATCATTGCACTTATGAAGCACAAAGGATGGGTCCATGGTGAGGCCAAACATGCCATGGGTCATCTAACTCTAGTAGCTATATTGCCCACGACCATCTCCTTATCAACATTTGCTTTTTGCCCACTTAGCACAATTATATTATTTGGCTTTTCGTTGACTTTGCCTAGTGACACGAGAATGACGAATGGACGGAAACTTGGGCCCGAGAGAGGAAGGACCGGAAGAGGGACATAAAGGGCTCGAGAGTCGATTCTGCCCATCGACTCGCTTCTCGGGACAATGCTCCCCCAAGAGCAGCCAAGGAGGATAGTAAGCAGATGTAACCCAAGGGCTTGTCATATATAAGGCGGACACAGGAACCCTAGGAAAGATCCACTTTCCAAAGCCCCACTCACCGTCGCCAAGTAGAGTGGGTTGTGATCTCCAAAATAGATCTCGGTGATCCTCTAGATCTCCGGTGACCACTATACAATACCAAGGGAAGGAGTAAACCTTACCTCCTCCCCAGGGGGTTCGAACAGGTGTAAACTCGTTGTGTCTTCGCCCAAACCACTCGGTAAGATGGTGTCCATCCCTACAAAACAAACAGTCATCTCCCGACGGCACTGTTGCACAGAACCGACACCTAGACAGACCCTTCCTTTTGGAAAGTCTCATTTTGGTTGCCCAAAAGCTCATCAAGTTTTTCCTTGCTTTGAATGCAAGAAAACTAAACCTTTCTCAACCCAAGCCTTGATCATAGTTGAAGAGAGTAGCGGGCTTGTCGGTGGCAAGTCTTGCGAGAACAGCAACACCAAAAACCTTGTCTTGGGTTGAATCATCATCGGGGGTGTACTCTTCTCCAATGAGTGCTCTTACCCTCGTATCACTCTGGTAGGGCTTGCCATCATACAAGAAGAAAATGTGACATATGAAATAAAATCTGTCAAAGCCTTTTTATCTTTAGTGCTATATAAATGTGTCAAAGCTCTCTCTTTTCTGTCATTGGGGCACTTTCCAAATTGAGGTCTAATCAACCTAATGCACACCATTCTTGAATAGAGCGAGCCACAGTGCTACTGTACTACAATTCGGACCTCCGTGTAATTTTGATTATGTATTTATGTTTGGAGTGTTTTGTACTTCTGATGAACCTTTTATAAGGTGGACTACTCAAGCCTCATTGGGAAGTAGCTTGAGAATAATGGTGATAACTTTTGAGAGCTTGTTGTTAGGTTCCTTGACTGATTCCCAGATTGAAGATGATTATATGGATGATAAAGTGGTGCAACCAAAGGAGCAGAGCTCTGCTCAAACTAACCATAACGTGGAAGCAGTTGGTGCAAATGATAGCACTGCTGTAACGCCAATAATCCGGATGATTTAGCCATCCTTTGAACGTGTGACCATAAATCATTTTGTATTTATATATGTATATAGTGTTTTGGAGCTATAGGCGGAAAGCTGTATTCAATCACCCTGTTTCTCAAAGTATTTGTATAGCAAACCAAAATGTTCCCAGCTCAAAGTTCCTTCCTTGCACTGCTACTGACGGCTCATACATGTCTAGGTAACTAGGTTCAGCAAACCATATCTTTGTCATATCTATGAAGCACAAGAAAGATACCTAGCACCAATCAAAAAGGACAGTCAACGCACCAAAACTGCTATCAGCAAACTATTAGTATGGTATTCATTGTCTCATGTCACAGCAGTTCGCCTTGAGCTCACAACATTGTACACGGATTAGTCGAAGAGTAGGGCGAGAGAGGCCGTGGAAAAGCTGTGGTGCAGGCATGAATAAACCCCCCTTCTTCAATGGGGAAAGACTGGAACCGGAAGTAGTACACACACATTTTTACAGTGTTATCTATGACAAAATGGAAGGCCACAATTTCCCCCAGTCGCTACCGAGACACATTGGCTGTTGCACCTGGTCATTGTTTTCTTACATCAGAGATTGCAGGAACCTTGGCGGGGTAGCTAGACAAGTCCACGTCGAGCAGGTCCGTAAGGTCGTACATTCCTCCAGGCGGGTCCACTTTGTTCCTGATCGGAGTGGTCATCGACTCGTCCTGGTCTACATGGTTGGATGACACGCTTGAGGTCACTGGACTATTTGAGGGCGGCATCACCGTGATGCCAGCCAACTCCACATCCCGGACACTTGGCACGGCACTCCCTGAAGGAAACTTTGTTGGTGCACTCTCTCCCTCATTGTGGTTGTACAGCACATATTCGTTGTAGGTAGGAGCAAACTGCATGAGAATGGAGCCGATTAGACCAAGATACAGGCAAGGCAAAGTAAACAAGAATGTAGTTTCATTCAGCAAACAAAAATGGAGCCGATTTGATCGAGAAGTTAGACAGTGAGCGCCAGATATAGGGAATAGGCGTGTAAGATCCTGGTTACCTGGTGAACGGTGTCGTGGTAGAAATCATTGAATTTTAAAGCATGAAGAAGGCTTTCCCTGAAACCACCGGAAGCCGAGCATTTGCACCTGCATACTCTTTGCAGGGAAAGGCAAATAGGTGCCCAATGGCTGCTATGAGCATCTCAACGCACAATACATAGTTCTGGAGATCAGCAGCATTTTCAGAATTCTTGATAAATCAAGACTTGGCAGTGATATGTCTCCAACGTATCTATAATTTATGAAGTACTCATGCCATTATATTATCATTGTTGAATGGTTTACAATCATTTTATAGCAACTTTATATCATTTTTTGGGACTAACCTATTGACCCAGTGCCCAGTGCCAGTTGCTGTTTTTTGCTTGTTTTTTACATCGCAGGAAATCAATATCAAACGGAGTCCAAATGCAATGAAACTCCTGGAGGATTTTTTTTGGGCCAGAAGAAAGCTAGTGGGCCAGGGAAGCACCTGGGGGCTGCTAGAGGGGAGAAGCACCCACCAGGGCGCGCCAAGAAGCCCAGGCGCGCCCTGGTGGGTGCTGCCCACCTCGGGTGCCCCCTGAACCGCCTCTTCACCCTATAAATTCCCAAATACTCCAAAACCCTGCGGGGTAGCCCTAGATCAGAAGTTCCGCCGCTGCAAGGCCTCTTTATCCACGAGATCCAATCTAGACCCCGTTCCGGCACCCTGCCGGAGGGGGGGATCATCATCGGTGGCCATCTTCATCATCCTGGCGGCCACCACGATGAGGATGGAGTAGTCCACCCTCGGGGCTGAGGGTTTGTACTAGTAGCTATGTGTTTAATATTTCTATCTCTCTCTCATGTTCTTGAGATGTCACGATCTTGATGTATCGCGGGCTTTGTTAATATAGTCGGATCATATGGTGTTTTCCCCTCTCTATCTTGTTGTGATGAATTGAGTTTTTCCCTTTGAGATTTCATTGTTATCGGATTGAACACTTTTATGGATTTGAGAACACTTGATATATGTCTTGCAATTGAATAATCGTGGTGACAACAGGGTATCGTATTGATTCACTTGATATATGTTTTGGCACTCAACTCGCGGATTCCCGAGGTGACATTGGGGTAATCTATGCATAGGGGTTGATGCACATTCTTGTCTTTGTTTCTAAGGTTGAAATCTGGGGGCACTCTTTGAAGTTCTTTGTGTTGGATTGAGTATTATGAATATTAATTTGCTTTGGTGTTACTTTAGTACGAACTCTTGGATAGAATGAACGGAAAGAATAGCTTTGAGTTATTTTAGTACGAACTCTTGAATAGATCGAACGGAAAGAATTGCTTTGAGGTGGTTTTGTACCCTACAAACAATTTATTCTTGTGTTCTCCTCTAGGTAGGAACTTTGGAGTGATTCTTCATCGCACTTTGATGGATGGTTATATGATCCAATTATATTAGCATTGTCTAGAGATTGCACTAGTGAAAGTATGCACCCTAGGCCTCATTTTCCATCATTGCAATACCGTTTGTGCTCCATTTTACTATTTACTACCTTGCTGTTTTTATTGTTCGCAGTACAAAAACTCATATCTATTATCCATACTACACTTTTATCACCATCTCTTCACCGAACTAGTGCACCTACACAATTTGCCATTGTATTGGGTGTGTTGGGGACACAAGAGATTTCTTGTATTTGATTGCAGGGTTGCTTGAGAGAGACTATGTTCATCCTACACCTCCCATGGATTGATAAACCTTAGGTCATCCACTTGAGGGAAAATTGCTACTGTCCTACAAAACTCTACGCTTGGAGGCCCAACACGTGTCTACAAGAATAAAGTTACGTAGTAGGCATCAAGCTCTTTTCTGGTGTCGTTGCCGTGGAGGTGAGTGCTTGAAGGTATATCTTTATATCTTGCAATTGAATCTTTTAGTTTCTTGTTTTATCACTAGTTTGGTTTATAAAAGAAAACTACATAAAAATGGAATTAAGGTTGCATCATATTATTCTTTATAATATCTTTCTTGAAAATGATGGATCGGAAAATTGTGCTCAATTGATAGAAGAAGAATTTAATAAAATGATTGGCATGAATGATGAGCATGATTGCAATGTTTTTAGTATGAATTCTTTGAATATCCATGAGGTTAATGATGATTGCACTAGCCATGATAGTGATGTCTCCTACAAGGATGTCAATTTTTGCGGAGTATATTGGGAGTGCACACACACCAAAAAGGGAAGATAGATTTTGTAAGAAGCATAAATATTTAGAAACGAAAAAGTTACAAGAGAGGCTAGATGATTGCGCTGAAAGATTTAATATTTTTTGCCATCCTTGTGAACTTTGCAATGAACGTGGTCATTTTAATCGCCAATGCTATTTGTGTCATTATCAAATCGTGTCCAAAAATTGTGATAACTTGATTTCCCTTGAGCATCATAAAGAGCTTAGTCTTGTTTTGGGGTATGAAGAAATGAAACGTATAACTAAGGGTATTCCAAAATTTAATCTCAATAGAATTCTTGATTTTGATCTAGAGGATATTTATATGTTTTGTGCGGTAAATTTCATTGAGAATCCTTATATTACCAACTATCTAAAGACAAGAAAACAAATAGTGTATGAAGAGAGTACTGATGGAAGGGAAACTATTTCCCAATACCCTCCTAGTGTTTATTATGATGAATCGGGTAACGAGGAGGAGCTTCCTATCGAATCAATCTCTTCAATAAGAAGCTTGAAAATATTGATTAAACCCACACATGAGGTGGTGAAGAAGAAAAAGGAAATAAGAAGAAGTAGAGGTAAAAAGGTAACTCTCCCAAGTAATATTGCTCCTATCACCATTGTGCCTCATGAAAGTGAATCAAATATGTTGATGGAGGATGATGATATTGAGTATGATTTTGTGATGCCTACTACTTGTTGTGATGATTATGATTGGGAAGACAATGATGTCTCTTATGACCTCAAAGATCTTTTTGGCACTTGCTTGGAAGAATATGATAATAATGTTTGATATGCCATTGGTGCCATTCATGCTATTGATAAGAATGATTATGATGATATGCAAAACCACAAGCTTGGGGATGCTATGTTTGATGAGTATGAAATGTTTGAAGATTTATTTGCTAAAAATAATGCTTGTCCCAAGCTTGGGGATGCTTTGCATAATGAATACGATCCTTTTATCCTTCTACTTTTGATAAGAAATTTTGTTATGATGATAGCATGCCTCCTATTTATGCTGATTACAATGATGAAAGTGGGTTTAGAAGAGTCTCAACTCTAGGTAGTAGTGATCCCACTATTTTGGAGGGTGTTAAATCTTATTACAATATTGATGAAAGTGTATTTGGAGAGGCCATGACTTTATTTAGTGATGCATCCACTATTTTGGAAGAGGTTTCAGTTGACTATGATGAGAACAAAGTTGCTACCTATGATGATTATTATGATGACATGTATGTCATAAAGAGTAATAAATTATCTATGCTTTTGGATCATGAAAAGAATGCTTTATGTGATGGTTATATGGATGAATCTATTCATGATGCTACTGAAAATTTTATGAGAGAGGAACTTATGATTCATGATGCTCTTGTTATGTTTCAATCTTTATCTTTTATGCAAGCATCATTGAACTCATCATGCCTAGCTAAAAGGCATTAAAGAAAAGCGCTTGTTGGGAGCTCCAACACTTTTATATACTGTTTTTGTGCGTTCACATGATTATGATACTGTAATAGTCGTGTTTTATTGCTTTTATTTCAATAAATGCCAATTAAAGCCTTTGGGATCATGTTGGGTGATAGTTGATTTGATCTTGCTGAAAAACATAAACTTTTGCGCTCACAAAAATAACTCTCATTTTTAACAGAAGAGTGCTTTTGAGTTGATTCTTTTTGTAGAAGATTAATATACAAATTTCTCACGTGGTCATAGTTTTTTAATAATTTTTGGAATAGAATAAGTATGGTTTCAGTATATATTACTACAGACTGTTCTGTTTTTGACAGATTCTGTTTTCAATGCATAGTTTGCTTGTTTCCTTGTTTATATGGCTTATATTGCTCAATATAAATTGTGGAAATGATATGCTACAGTAGGAATTGTGTGGAAACAATTATAAATCTTGTGTTTGACAGTACCAAAAGTGAAATGGTTTGCTCTTTATCATACTAACCTATCTCACAAAGTTCCATTAAGTTTTGTGTGATTGAAGCTTTCAAGTTTTGGGTGAGATGTCGATATGAGGAGAATAAGGAGTGACAAGACCCTAAGATTGGGGATTCCCAAGGCATCCCAAGGTAATATCCAAGGAAGATCCCAACAACTAATCTTGGGGATGCCCCGGAAGGCATCCCCTCTTTCGTCTCCAACATTATCGGTAACCTCACTTGGAGCTATGTTTTCATTCGTCACATGATATGTGTTTAGCTTGGAGCGTCAATTTATTTTGTTAGTATTTTCTTTCTGTTATTTATAATAATGTTTTCATCTTTTATTTCAATAAAAGTGGCAATGATAGCCTTTGCCATCCCCGCAAAAAAAGCCTTTGCCATGCTTATTTTGCAAGTATATGTGTTGCTGTTTCAGAACAGAAAGTTTATCGATGTTGCAAAAATTCCCTAGAAAAGACAGAATATGATAAATTTTGGAAACTTTCTGTAAAATAAGCTCTAATAAAGTTTCTATAGTGTGGTATTTTTCTCCTAATTTTTGGAGTTAGGGAAGTATGATGAATCTTGCATTCTTTACAGACTGTACTGTTTTGGCAGATTGCTTGTTTGCATTGTTTGCATATGTTTGCTTGTTTAATGATTCTATTTGAGGATAGGAGTATTAAATATGCAGAGGAATTTAGTATACAATGTTGAATAATAATTTTAGTAATTTGCTACAGTTGAGAATGATAAGGTTTTGCATTGATTTATACTAACTTATCTCACGAGTTCTTGTTGAGTTTTGTGTGGATGAAGTTTTTAAGATTTAGGGAAACCGTGATATGATAGGAATTAAGGAGACACAAAATCTCAAGCTTGGGTATGCCCAAGGCATCCCACATTTATATTTCAATAATTCTCAAGCATCTAAGCTTGGGAATGCCCCGGTAGGCATCCCACCTTTCTTCTTCAACAATTATCGGTTAGTATCGATTGAGACTAAGTTTTTTCTTCTTCACATTAGTTGTGCTATGCTTGGAATGTAATTTTGTTTTGTTTTTCTTGTTGTTTTAATAAAATACTTAGATCTGAAAGTTTTAAATAAAAGAGAGTCCTCATATAGCTACCCATTTACATAACTACTCCCTTGATCTTCACTTATATCTTTTTGGAGTAGCTTGTCATTTGCTCTCGTGCTTCACTTATATCCTATGAGTAACTTGTTGAATGAATTGAATATCATCAAGTTGAAATTATATGTTAATATCATGCCTAGTGGTAGCTTCACATTGGGTTTAGAAAGTGAAATCTTTTGAAGCTTGACAATCACAATATTGGTCATACAAGCAATTCATGAATGATTGGTAGAAGGAAGAGAACTTTCACATGCAAATACACTATCCTGGAAATCTTTTGTGATTGTGAGCCCCCATCAAAAATATTATATGCCATAATTGTTGAAGTTGGACAAGGAAGACAACGTAATGATTTATGTTTGTTCATATTCATATAGAAGTTCTATTGCCATAGATCCTTCAACATGTGGTGCTTGCCCCCCATCTTTGCTAGCCAAAAATTCCGCACCAAGTAGAGATACTACTTGTGCATCCAAAAAACCCTTAAACCCAAATCTTATTTTCAAGAGTCCACCGTACCCACCTAAGGATTGAGCAAGATCCGTCAAGTAAGTTGTCATCGGTGCAATAAGGCAATAAAAATTGCTTCTAAAAGTGTTAGATCATTCAGTGTAAGAGAAAATTGAGCGTTGTACGAACTTGTGATGGCAAAGAATAAAAGCGACAGACTGCATAATAAAGGTTGCTATCATAAGGGGCAATATAATGTGACGTTATTTTGCACTAAGGGGTTGAGCATACAAACAAATAAGCGCATGGAAACCTCTGCTTCCCTCTGCGAAGGGTCTATCTTTTACTTTTATGTATTTACTTTCATGCAAAAGTCAAAGTTTTTCTCTCTATTCCTTTTTATTTTTCTCCTTTGGCAAGCATCATGTGGTGAGGAATGATATAGGCACATATATCCAGTTTAATATGGGTAGCATGAGTTATTATTGTTGACATCACCCAAAGGTGAATACGTTGGGAGGCGAAATTATAAGCCCCTATCTTTCTATGTGTCCGGTTGAAACGTTTTGCTCATGTGTATGCAGTGAGTGTTAGCAATCATAGAAGACTATATGATGGTTGAGTATGTGGAGCTCTTACTTAGACTCTGTTGAATAAGTTGAATTGCAATTGCTTGGTGACTGAGAACATAGGTTGTTGAGTTTCAAGAGAATTCATTGTTTGAACCGTAACATGTGAATTGGTTGCTACTATAACATGAGAAGTTTTACAAGAAAGAATTGTTGTTATGATGCTAGGAAAAGTGATTGAAATTATCATTGATCAAACTTATGCACTTTGCTAGCATTCACACTTCATAAATTATTTCTTTTATCATTTACCTACTCGAGGACGACTAGGAATTAAGCTTGGGGATGCTGATACGTCTCCAACGTATCTATAATTTATGAAGTATTCATGCCATTATATTATCATTCTTGGATGTTTTACAATCATTTTAATGCAACTTTATATCATTTTTTGGGACTAACCTATTGACCAAGTGCCCAGTGCAAGTTGCTATTTTTTGCTTGTTCTTTACATTGCAGGAAATCAATATCAAACGGAGTCCAAACGCAACGAAACTCCTAGAGGATTTTTTGGGGCCAGAAGAAAGCCAGTGGGCCAAGGAAGCACCTGGGGGGCTGCTCGAGGGGAACAGCACCCACCAGGAGGCCCAGGCGCGCCCTTATGGGTGCTGCCCACCTCGGGTGCCACCTGAACCGCCTCTTTGCCCTATAAATTCCCAAATATTCCAAAACCCTTCGTGGTAGCCCTAGATCAGAAGTTCCGCCGCTGCAAGGCCTCTGTATCCGCGAGATCCAATCTAGACCCCATTCCGGCACCCTGCCGGAGGGGGCGATCATCACCGGTGGCCATCTTCATCATCCCAGTGGCCACCACGATGAGGAGGGAGTGTCCACCCTTGGGGCTGAGGGTTTGTACCAGTAGCTATGTGTTTAATATATCTCTCTCTCGTGTTCTTGGGATGTCACGATCTTGATGTATCGCGGGCTTTGTTAATATAGTCGGATCATATGGTGTTTTCCCCTCTTTATCTTGTTGTGATGAATTGAGTTTTTCCCTTTGAGATTTTGTTGTTATCGGATTGAATACTTTTATGGATTTGAGAACACTTGATATATGTCTTGCAATTGAATACTCGTGGTGACAATGGGGGTATCGTATTGATTCACTTGATATATGTTTTGGCACTCAACTCGCGGATTCCCGAGGTGACATTGGGGTAATCTATGCATAGGGGTTGATGCACGTTCTTGTCTTTGTTTTTCCGGTAGAAATCTTGGGGCACTCTTTGAAGTTCTTTGTGTTGGATTTAGTATTATGAATATGAATTTGCTTTGGTGTTATTTTAGTACGAATTCGAGGATAGATTGAACGGAAAGAATAGCTTCGTGTTATTTTAGTACGAACTCTTGAATAGATCGAACAGAAAGAATAGCTTTGAGGTGGTTTTGTACCCTACAAACAATTTATTCTTATGTTCTCCTCTAGATAGGAACTTTGGAGTGATTCTTCATCGCACTTTCAGGGATGGTTATATGATCCAATTATATTAGCATTGTTGAGAGATTGCACTAGTGAAAGTATGCACCCTAGGCCTCATTTTCCATCATTGCAATACCATTTGTGCTCCGTTTTACTATTTACTACCTTGCTGTTTTTTATTGTTCTCACTACAAAAACTCATATCTACTATCCATACTACACTTTTATCACCACCTCTTCGCCGAACTAGTGCACCTATACAATTTGCCATTGTATTGGGTGTGTTGGGGACACAAGAGATTTCTTGTATTTGATTGCAGGGTTGCTTGAGAGAGACTATCTTCATCCTACACCTCCCACGGATTGATAAACCTTAGGTCATCCACTTGAGTGAAAATTGCTACAGTCCTACAAAACTCTGTGCTTGGAGGCCCAACATGTGTCTATAAGAATAAAGTTGCGTAGTAGACATCAGGCAGCAAGGATCACTAGGACACCGTACAATGCCCAAAATCCAAATTATTGCATGAACAAAACTTCCTACGTCATCATTAAGTCTCTATCTTTTTCTGTGTCCGATCGATGCTATTTGTTTTAAAAATATGCTTTGAGTACTAGAAATCATATAATACTATATGATGATTGAGTATGTGAAGCTCTTACTTAGACCTTTCTGAAAATAAGTTGAATTGTAAGTGTTTGGTGACTAAGAACATAGGTTGTCAAGTTTCAAGAGAATGCATTGTTTGAACCATAACATGTGAATTGATTGCTACTTTATCATGATGAGTTTTATGAGAAAGAGTTTATGTTTATGATGCTAGGAAAAGTGATTGAATGTAAAATCGATCGAACGTATGCACTATGCTAGCATTCATACTTCATAAGTTACTTCTTTTATCGTTTACCTATTCGAGGATGAGCCGGAATTAAGTTTGGGATATTAATACGTCTCCAATATATCTATAATTTATAAAGTATTCGTGCCATATTACAAAAAATATATGGTTTTGGTGCACTTTTATATGATTTTCACGAGCTAATTAACCTATCAACCTAGTGCAGAGTGCCAGTTGTTATTTTTTGCATGTTTTTGGTTTTCCAGAAAATCCATACCAAACGAAGTCCAAATGCCAGGAAATTTGTGGTGATTTTTTAATGGAAAATAAGATACCCAGGAAGCTTTGGGAGGGAGCCAGAAGGTGTCCAGGGGGGCCACAAGCTCACCTAGTAGTTTTGACCGTGCTAAGCGGTAGTACCGCTCCTCCGAGTGGTAGTATCGCTTGTGCATGACCTGAGTGCATAACGGTTGGATTTGGGGGTGCCTATAAAAGGGGTCTTCGTACCCAATAAACCTTATCTCTTTAGCTCATGTTCTTCCCCCATTGTTGACCTTCTTCGAGCTTGCTATATCTCAATCCCTTCATGGATTCTTGCTAGTTTGGGGGGGGGGGAGAGGAGATCTAGATCCACATTTCCACCAATCACTTTCTCCTCTATGTGAGGGGAACCCCTTGGATCTAGATCTTAGAGTTCTTCGTGTTCTCTTCTTTGTTCTTCCTCTCATTTTCCTCCCTAGCATTAGTTGCTTTGGTGGGATTTGGGAGAGAAGGACTTGGGCACTCTGTGTGCCCTTGCCATTGCATTTGGTGCATCGGTTTGAGTTCCCCACGATGATACGTGGAAGTGAAAGTTGAGTAGCTTATTACTCTTGGGTGCTTGGTACACTTGAGCTTGTTCCTCTTGGGTGCTTGGGCGCCCTAGACGGTTGGTGGTGTTCGTAGCTCAATCATTGTGGTGTAAAGCTCCGAGCAAGCGTCGGGGTCTCCAATTAGGTTTTGGAGATCGCCCCTAGCAATTTGACGGGTACCAGTGACCGCCCCCAAGGGTTGCCAAAGTGTATGGGGTCGGTGACCGCCCCCAAGGGTTGCCAGTTGTACGGGTTCGGTGACCGCCCTCAAGGGTCCCTTAGTGGAATCACGACATCTTGCATTGTGCGAGGGCGTGAGGAGATTACGGTGGCCCTACTGGCTTCTTGGGGAGCATTGTGCCTTCACACCGCTCCAAACGGAGATTAGCATCCGCAAGGGTGTGAACTTCGGGATACATCGCCGTCTCCATTTGCCTCGGTTATCTCTTACTCGAGCCCTTTGCTTATGCACTTTACTTTGTGATAGCCATAGTGTTTCATGTTATATATCTTTCTATCACATAGTTGTTTATCTTGCTTAGCATAAGTTGTTGGTGCACTTAGGTGAGCCTAGTTGTCATAGGTTTTGTGCTTGACAAATTAACCTCTAGGTTTATTCTGCATTTGTTCAAGCCTAACCGTAATTATTTTAAAGAGCCTATTCACCCCCCACCCCCCCTCTAAGCGACATCCTCGATCTTTCACCTATAAATATAGAAACCTCCAAAAAGAAACCTAGATGAGTTTTTTAGCCGCCATAATCCTTTGTTCCGATGTGATCTCATCCAAAGCTCCGTTCCAGCACCCTCCAGGAGGGGGGGAAGTCATCACCGGAGGTCGTCTTCATCATCCTCGCTGCCTCCATGACTCCATGACGAGTAGGGAGTAGTTCACCCTCGGGGCTGAGGGTATGTACCATTAGCTATGTGTTTGATCTCTCTCTCTCTCTCTCTCTCTCTCTCTCTCTCTCTCCTTGTGATCTTGATAGGGCACAATCTTGATGTACCATGAGCTTTGTTAATATAGTCAAATCATATGGTGTTTCTTCCCTCTCATCTTTGTTGTGATGAATTGACTCTGGCCCTTTGTGGTTCCATTATTATCAGATTGAATAATTTGGATTTGAGATCACTTGATATATGTCTTGCATGTGGATACTCGTGATGACAATGGGGTATCCTATTGAGTCACTTGGTGTATGTTTTGGTAATCAACTTGTGGATTCCCAAGGTGACATTGGGGTAATCTAGGCACATAGGTTGATGCATGTTTTCATCCTACTTTTTCTGATAGAAACTTTGGCGTAACCTTTGAAGTTCTTTGTGTTGGATTGAATGTTATGAATCTGAAATTGTTTGATGCATATCGAATAATCAACTCATGGATACTTATGGTAATATTGAAGTATTTAGGTGACATTAGAGTTGATTGATGCGTATCATATGGTGTTATTGTAGTACAATCTCTAGGGTTGTTTGTGACACTTATAGGGATGGATCAATAGATTGACCGGAAAGATAACTTTGAGGTGGTTTGCTACCTACAACAATTTCATCTTATGTTCTCCGCTATTGATAAGAACTTTTGAGTGATTCTTTATTGCACGTGGAGGGATGGTTATATGATTCAATTATGTTAGCACTGTTGAGAGATTGCAGTAATGAAAGTATGAACCCTAGACCTTGTTTCTAAGCATTGATATACCATTTTTCTCGTTGTTTGCTACTTGCTATCTTTTTTATTTTAGATTACAAAAATCTATATCTACTATACATACACATTTTGTACACCATCTCTTCGCCTAACTAGTGGACCTATACAATCTACCATTGTATTGGGTGTTTTGGGGACACAAGAGATTTCTTGTATTTGATTGCAGGGTTGTTTGAGAGAGACCATGCATCTTTATCCTACATCTCCCACGAATTGATAAATCTTAAGTCATTCACTTGAGGTAAATTTGCTACTATCCTACAAAACTTTGCGCTTGGAAGCCCAACAGAGTCTACAAGAATAATTGCCTAGTAGACATCAGCTTGTCGTGACAAGTCTTGCTAGAGCGGCAATGCCGACATGAGCATTTGGTTGAATCATCATCAGAGGTGTACTCTTCTCCAATGAGTGATATTACACTGGTATCACTCTGGTAGGGCCTGTTGTAAGTGCATCTAGTGCCCCTTTTGTGGTTTTGGAGTATTGATAACAAAAATAGTTAAGCGACTAATGGGTTTGTGAGTATACACATGTGAAAGTCCTTGAAGATTTGGTTTAACCATCATAGATGACCCCTAAAAATGTATGGAAACATTGAAGATTTCAGTGCACCCTCATGAAGAATTAGTCGAAGAATTTGAATGTGAAGACTTAGTCTTTTGGCAGTTCTTTTTCTCTTATTTGAGTCGTTGGGAACATCATACTGTTAAGAGGGGTTAAGGGGATACGAAAACAATATTTCTAAAGTGATGCTCAATGCAAACCTATTTTTTGAGTGAAGACTTTGGAAACTCTTGCAATACAATTCATTTTCTTCAGCGCCAGAGATAATGTTCTTTGGAACACCGCAATCTATGTTCTCAATGAATGAATGATATTTTTGCGCTCATCACACTGTTGCTTAAACCAGATAATTCTGGAATTTTCGAGAAAATCACTCCGATATTACAAGTAATGACCAATAAATGCGAGAGATCATAAAATTCTTTGTTTAATGTGTTTCCGCATGAAATGAGCCTAAACAGAGAAGGGTGTCAACATATATAAGGAAATATGAAGTTTGGTGGAAGAGGCAAGTCAACAGGAGGCGCAACAGGCAATCCAGAGTGTAAACCGATGCACGGTACGAGCGTGCCGCTCGTACCACACGCCACCGGCTTTAGGTGATCCACCAGACTAACATTTATAAAGGGTCGACGCCAAAATATCAATAGAGAGAGCATCATTCACGAAACAGAGAATCAGAATCAATCTTCGAACCCTAGTCGCTAACATCATCACTGCAATCATTTTTTCCAAGTTAGTCCTACATTTTATTGGTTAGAAACAAGAATACAATGTTTAACTTGAATTAGTGAAGCGGAGCCAAAGAGACACAATCTCTTTTAGCGGACCAGTCTTTTAGAAGACATCATTCTACAAAAGAGATGATCATCTTCACTCTGCCTTTATCATTGACATCACTCACAACTAGAACAGCGTCTTCGTCGGTGTCATCATCATCATAGTGGAGACATGCTTCTCGATTTTTCGGTGGTTCGACTCCCTGATTTCTGAGCCGCTAACGCGAATTAAAATAAATATAATTATTTATACTAACTTGAACACTTGTTTATAAATCATTTTTGTCAAATCACAATCACAAACAATACACTATGGTAAAATTAAAATGCATTTTCTATTAAAAGTTGTACTTGTTTCAATACATTGAGTGCTAAAAACATATTTACAAATTTCAGAAAATAAAAAACAAGTGCATGTCTTCTCAGATTAATTTTTGAAATTTACATGATTATGCGTATACATTTATTGGTGTGTACCTTAAATATCTTAGTTGAGACATCTAAAGTATATGGTATAACAAATATCTTGATAGTACTTTTTCTATAATTAGATATATGCAAATATACAAATCTGGATATATAAATATCTAGGGTATGTAAGATGTTTTGTAGGAGCTTGTCATCTAATAACCAAGTCAACATAATCTAACTATAGCTTCTGTTTTTGCTATAATTGCATAAATATTTGAAGGAGTGAGTTTAGAATATCTTGAAGTAATACCAAAGAGTCCTTTTTTTTTGCGGAAGAGTAATACTGAAGAGTTGTCATATCGTTTCTCGGGTGCACCCTATCTGATCCTCTATGCGTGCTTGACCCACTCCAGCCTACTTGCCTAACCGGGATATCCTACCAAGGGATTTGCCGGAAGCTACACCGACGGCGGTGCCCATACAGGCCCAGTGCTCATAGAACATGTTCAGGTGGACAAGTTCATCTACATCGGTTCCGATTTCATTAATCAAGATCAAAACAAAATTGGTAGTGACATTTGATAATCAGTTTTTTGCGTGTATCTGGTGTAACACCAATAATCCGGATGGTTTAGCCATCCTTTGAAACGCGTGACCACAAGTCATGTTGCATTTGTATATGCATGGAGTTTTGGAGCTATAGGCAGAAAGCTGCATGTAATCACCCTGTTTCTCAAAGTCTTTGTATAGCAAATCGAAGTTCTCCTGGTTTTTCCTTGCACAGCCACTGATAACTCAATGCGATGCAAACCACTCAACTTGTCATATCTATGAAGCACAAGATACCCAGCATCAATCAAAAAGGACAGTTAACGCACCAAAACTGCTATCAGCAAACTATTAGTATGGTATTCATAGTCTCATGTCACAGCAGTTCACCTTGAGCTCACAACATTGTACACAGATTAGTCGAAGAGTAGGGCGAGAGAGGCCGTGCGCACAGCTGCAGTGCAGTCATGAATAAACCCCCCCTTCTTCAATGGGGAAAGGCTGGAACCGGAAGTAGTACACACACATTTTTACAGCGTTATCTATGACAAAATGGAAGGCCACAATTTCCCCCAGTCGCTACCGAGACACATTGGCTGTCGCACCTGGTCATTGTTTTCTTACATCAGAGATTGCAGGAACCTTGGCGGGGTAGCTAGACAAGTCCACGTCGAGCAGGTCCGTGAGGTCGTACATTCCTCCAGGCGGGTCCACTTTGTTCCTGATCGGAGTGGTCATCGACTCGTCCTGGTCTACGTGGTTGGATGACACGCTTGAGGTCACTGGACTATTTGAGGGCGGCATCACCGTGATGCCAGCCAACTCCACATCCCGGACACTTGGCACGGCGCTCCCTGAAGGAAACTTCGTTGGTGCACTCTCTCCCTCATTGTGGTTGTACAGCACATATTCGTTGTAGGTAGGAGCAAACTGCATGAGGATGGAGCCGATTAGACCAAGATACATGCAAGGCACAGTAAACAAGAATGTAGTTTCCTTCAGCAAACAAGAATAGAGCCGATTTGATCGAGAAGTTAGACAGTGAGCGCCAGAATAAGGGAATAGGCGTCTAAGATCCTGGTTACCTGGTGAACGGTGTCGTGGTAGAAATCGTTGAATTTTAAAGCATGAAGAAGGCTTTCCCTGAAACCACCCGAAGGGCGAGCATTTGCACCTGCATACTCCTTGTAGGGAAAGGCAAATAGGTGCCCAATGGCTGCTATGAGCATCTCAACGCACAATACATAGTTCTGGAGATCAGCAGCCTTTTCAGCATTCTTGATAAATCGGGACTTGGCAGCAAGGAAAACCAGGACACCCTACAATGCAAAAAAAATAAATTATCGCATGGACAAACTTACTATGACATCACAATTCTTTAACATGAACATACATATGTGAGGAGAAAAACAGTTGGCAACCTATCATACTATCAAAGAGGGGAAAACATGGGTTCATGTTTTATATTTACCTGCCAGTATGTGAGAAACACGACTGATTTGATTATAATGAACTTTGGGACAGGATTATATGGCCGAAGTAGATCTCTGCATGCCGCATAGAACAATGCAAGAGCATATAACGCCATCGAGTATGAGATTGTGTAAATAATGGTGATGTATAAATAGGATTGGTTGACACTGAAGTTTCCATCTTCATATTTTCCTTTAGCATAAAGTATGAAGGTAATAACCACCAAGATAGGCTTAAGAATAACAAACTGCAAACAGCCTTGTTTGCATCTCCGTATAAACCGCCTGTTTAAGTGACATAAAAGACCAGTTAGACTTCATGAAGGATGTTAGAACATGCCAGTGTAAAATTGTTATGGTAGGCACTTATTATGTAGAAGCACACATACTCACCCATCTAGAGGAATAGCAGGGAAACAGCAAGTCATCAGAAACCACGACGGTTTCAGGGTTCGGCCATTCAAACTCACCACCACAGCACCAGGTCCTCCCACCCATGCCAAGCAGAGTGAAAAGAAATTGTAGATGACCCAAGCATCATAGCTGAAACATCATGGTTAAGGGAAATTTAGCATAGGATGGATATACACTCATAAAGTTCTTAGTTCACGTACCTGTGAAAGACTATTATAGACTAGAAACAAACAGACAAAACAGCACATGGGCAACAATCAGTAAGATAAAATGCCACCTAAAGTTGGGATTATAATATGCTAACTCAGGCTAACCTGTTAAAGTGCATAGCCAGCACAGACAAGGCAAAGAAGAGAAGAATTATGAAATGGCCAGCATTTCATAAATTAAACACAACTACCTCTTTGGTCATTAGTCATTACACACTCAGAGTTGTTGAAACCACATGGGCAGCATGAATTTAGGCCATGGCAAAGTGGAAGCACATATTATCATTTAATAACCTAGGATTATTAATTTACAATTACACTAGAGAGCAAATTTTACACTAAAAAAGATAATCACACACTCCTGGCTGGTTATTCTCTATCATGCTATACTTCATAGGAAGTATTCTCTATCATGCTATACTTCATAGGAAGACATTTAAAGCTAATGGATGCATGAATCATCTAAAACACCACACATACGGATCTGTGATGCATACGCCTATGGGAGTATGGTTGCAGTTGTGCACAAGGTACATAACGGATCCTACTATGTTCACTAGTTATGATCAGTGCTTAGCTCAAGAGCAGTCAGCAGAATGTTGATATTGATAGCATATCCAGTTGGATTTGGATAATAGCTCGAACCTACAGAAGTGCTTATGAATGCCACACAACATTACAAACTTATAATCTTGTGTACAGATCACATATTGCAGACCATAAATTTAACATGGTAGCAGAAAAAGAAAATGTTTGTACATATATGCCATTAAAGAGAGCAAAAAAAGCTTCCACTTGTCCCCCCCCCACCCCCTACACACATTGAGCCCATTGATTCACATAATGGTAATGGTACCAAAGAAGTTTGAACTGCAAGACAGCGACTTACATTTCTCGGATAGAGGTAAAATATATTGCATTGTCTGGTAGGATAAGGGAAATAAATGACATCACTGCATAGACCTGCAAAACAACGTGTCTTCAGAGCTCATACGATGGAGTGTTACGAAAATAAAAGGGACTACAGATAAACAAACAAATACAATTAGGTACGAGGGTGAAATGTAAATGTGTGGCTGATGAATAACGATCAGCTAACAAACAGTCAAAATGCTCAAACAGTTGTTCCACAGCTGCATGGAAATTAGAGGATATTTCACATGGGAACAATGTTATGGCAGAAGGAAATGCGCTTAGAGAACCCTTGAAGAACCCAACGTTTCCGGTTCTATCAGACCCCTGCCACTCAGATGAACTAATTTGCTTATTCATGACAAATGACAACAGCAAAAGCTGACAATCCATGATGATCAGCTCTCTCCAATAGGACTAGCTTGCACATCTAGAATAAAATGGCAGGACACTCCTACTGCTCCCAAGCTTCATAATGAGCTCGTATGGCATGAGCATGTTCGTCAGAGAGGAGAGCACCTCCAAATCCAAATATTCCAACCACAGCGTCACTACCAGCGCGAATTCGCCTCACAACCCACCTTGGGCACAGATCAAAACCTAAGAACGCCAACAGATCCCAACTGCAGATCAACAAGGAAACCATGCTCTACCTAATGCGAGTAGTACAACACATTGGGGCTAGGGATTCAGGGGAGGAAGCAGCCTCCCGCAAAACTCATCAATTAGCTCACAAGTAGCTCCTTAACTGCTGTAAAATTAACACTGCATTTGTGGCCCTGCTTGCATCCCTAATATGGATTCAATCATAGGTCCGACCGAAGCACGATCTCGTCACGAATCCGCGGGGGCGGGCTCGCCTCCCAGCTCGCGGCCTAGTCGAATTCAGCCCCAGGAAAACAATTCGAGAAAAAAAAAACCGGCGGCGGCAGCGACAGATCTGGCGCGAGGTGGAAAAGCGTGCGGGGAAAGGGGAAGGGGGGGAGCGTACCGGGACCATGAAGATGATGCGGACGATGAAGCGCTGGAAGATGGGCTCGGCGTAGTGGAGCAGGTGGCGGTAGATGTGGCCGAGCGTGATGACGGTGGCCGCCGCGGCGCACAGCAGCGCCGCCGCCGTGTACGCCGCCGCCGCCCAATCCATCGCCGCGAGGCGAGGCGAGGCCCCCCACCACCGCCGGACCGCGTCGGCGAGCGAGCGAGGCGCGAGGCGCGGCGGCCGCTCCCGTCCGTCCCTCGCGAGCGCCCGCGCGCGGCGTCCGGTGCGGGTTTGGTCGGGGGTCGGGGCCGGGCGGTTGGTTGGGCTTTTTGGGCGTGCGAGCGAGGGAGGAAGGAGGAGAAGGGTTTTCTTTTTCCTGATGGTGCGAGGAAAAGGAGAGAGGAAGGGGTTAACAGTGCGAGCCGCCGGTGTTCGATGCCATCCATCGGCCTACGATTATTGCTGGTTGATGGTTGAATTTCTGCGTTGTTTTTGGGGATTTGGTTTTTGACTTTTATAAATCTGGGGATTTGAACGGGGGCACGCGCTTGTGAGACGGGAATCGATGCTTCCCAAGCCTTTCCTTGCAAGTCTCCTCTGAATTTTCCTTCCTGGTGGTGGTTTCTCCCTCACGTGATACTAGTAGTACTACCTTTGCCTTGCCTGCCTGCGTGCATAGTCGTTGCGTTTTTTCTGGATGCACTTGGACTTTTGTTGCTTCATCTTGAATTCAGCTGTGTCAGCGTCTCAATATACTTACTACCCTGTCTTTTAAAAAAAACTTATGATATATTTACCAACTGTCATGGCAATGCCAAGAACACAAGAAGTAACATAAATTATATTCAGGGCCCGTCCGTAGACCACATAATGCGACTACAATCACTGGAACGAGCCAAAGACGCGCCACCGTCGTGACACATTCTTCACGAGAGCCATGCAAACATTGTTGTAATAGACGACAATCGGGAAGTGATCGTGGTACGGCTCCACAGGACCAGCGCAAGAACAACAACCGTCGTTGATGAAGAGAAGGGATCCAGCCTGTAGTCAAAAGAACGTGGACGAATGAAGACCAGATCATAGCAGATCCACTAAAGACAAACATCGACCGAATGACACGATATTTGCTGCACTCCTCCACATGCCCTACGATGATAGTAGTCCCAACGCCTGGATGGGGCCAGGTGAGGAGAACTTTATTGGATCCGCTGCCGCCTTGTCGTCCCGAGGAGGACACAAAACCTACCCAACTCGCAAAAAACACCTAAAATGAAGCAGGAGCCCTCCCGCCAGCAAGAGCCAAGGTCCGTCGCGCCTCCAGGGCCTAAGACCAGAAGACGAGGCAGACCGGCGGTGCAAAACTTGATCAAACATTGCACCGTTTAACTTGGAACAAAATTCGAAGGCCTTTTTCTCTCCTAAAATTAAGCCTGGTAGTAGCTGCTAATATGTGATGTACTGACCTAGCATATTTTTTTAAGGATGATCTGGCGTATTGTTGTCCACGCTAGCAATCTAGCATCTGCGTGCGTGATTGTTTCTGTTAACGAGTTAGCATCCGCCCTGCATTGTTGCGGCTGTCTGCTGGAATCAAAAAATGCCAGTTTTTGTGCGGTTCAATAAGATAAGACAGCTTATCCCTTCTTCTTATGGAATAATGGAACAGCTTATCATAACAAACAACATTCCTGCTCATTGGGTTTGGACGGTCTGCTGGTGTATGCAGGGCACACGATTATTCTCCGTTCTTTGGAGAAACCACCGGATGATGCCATGATGCGTTTGTTGCGTGGAGGGTGGAGCCAGCTTCGACGATCGGCGATAACCACCCTCGACTTGTCCTCCGCGGTCCTCACCACCGTGCTTACGGCTTACCTACCGATCTATTTGCACTCAGCTACTTGATCTGCAACCTACTACTAGTACTATTTACCAGCAGGACATGGTTTGAGTCCACCCCATGTGCCTGCTGATGATGGTGATGTGCAAGTTAAGTAAAGCCCGGCGAAAACTGGACAGTGCTGCAGCTGACAGTTGTGTCAACATCCCAATATCGCTTCGGTGTGGTAGCTATCCATCTTAGCAAGTCAGCATCCCGTTGATTGGTTTTGTTAACTCCCTACCGTCTGCATGCTGCGGCGCCAG
>NC_041389.1:684562924-684566240 GCF_002162155.2 Triticum dicoccoides | reverse complement strand
TCCCCCCAAACCCTCCCATGTCCCGCCGCCCCCTCCCTCCCCCGTCCATGGCCGATGCCCAGCCAAATTCCGGCGGCCTGGCCGTCAACCCGCCCGGAAAGGTCAAGAAGAAGGCGGCCAAGGCGCCAAGGAAGCCGCGGTCGGAGTGCACGCCAGAGGAGATCGTCAAGTTGGATGCGGAATCGGTGAAGAGGAGGAACCGGAGGGGGTCGTCAAGGACAATGCCGCCGAGGCCAAGTTCGCCGCCGAGCGCCATGCAATGGAGGTCGCGCGGCGCAAGGCCGAGGTCGAGGAGAAGGAGACCATCGTCAACAAAGTGCACACCCTCCTCATGCTTGGCATTTGTCGTCCGGCGGGTTTCTCTGCAGCGATCGTCGGCCCGGCGAGCACAGGCTCGTCGGTCGCCCGGCCTCCGCACTGCCAGTCGCCGACGTCGCGGACCACGCCTATATCGCCCGGCTTTCCCCCGCCAAGGCACGACGGCCAGACCCGTTTTTCGGGGTCACCGGACGTTGGTGTGATCGCGTCGTCCACCCCGCGCCCCTCTGCAGTCATCGACCTTAACGTCACACATGGGTCCAGCAGCGGCGGCCGGCCGGCCACCGAGATGCAAAGGAAGCAAGCACGACCGCCATTTACGGGCACCATGTCGTTCCCCCGCGTCTTATTCGACGGAATGCCAACACCAACGCCACCGGTCGACGACCCCTTCTACAACCAGTTCATGGAGGATGTGATCTACGATGGTGGGCATGGCCCTGCCTACGATCCCGACGAGACCCAAAGTCAGGATGGCTGCGCCCGGTACGTTGCCGATGAAGAGGCCGACGACTGTGCTGACTACGACCATGGTGACTCGTGGCATGAAGACGATGACACCTATTGCGAAGGTGATGGTGACGAAGAAGAAGGCAATGGCATTGATATTGGTGGCGATCCATTGTTCATCGACGAGGTCACCCAAAGAGCAGAAGCACAAAAGAGGAGGAAGAGCATTCACACGGGTTCATATACACAAGAGAAGGACAAGTTGATTTGCCAATGTTGGATGGAGATTAGCCAAGATCCGAGGACGGGCGCGCAACAAAAGTGCCTGGTTTTTTGGATGAGAGTCCACAAAACTTTTCATGAAAGGAAGATGTTTGAGCCCTACCAAATTACAAGCAACCGTGGCATCACCTCGATTCAAAAGAGGTGGTTGTTCATCCAACAAGAGTGCAACAAGTATTGCGCCGCATTTGAGAGCGTTGAAGCACGACCCATGAGTGGTCTCGGCGTTGGGGACATGGTATGCTCTCCTCATCCTAGTCCTTTTCTTGCTACGGCCATGAGACTTCGGCCTTGTATATGTTTGCATGTCCAATTCTTGTTGATCATGTGGTGTAGGAATTTCAATCTTTGGAAGCATTCAAGTCCCGGCACAATGACAAGCCATTCACTCTTATGCATTGCTGGACGATCATTAACAATTACCCTAAGTTCAAGAATCAATACCGTGAACTTCAAAGGAAGAGAGGCAAGAAGACGGCCAAGTTCGCCGGAGGTGGAGATGGCGAGGTGTTGAAGAGGCCGAGGGGCAAGACCAACTCCAAGGTGGACAACATACGTGATGCCTCATCCATGGCCTTGCATGAGACTTTGCATGGCATGATGTCTCAAAAGGATGTGAGGGACGAGAAGAATCGGCAAAGCAAGGACGAGCAAATGAAGCAATACCTAGAGCTTCAAAGGAAGAAGCTTGAGATGGAGGAGGCGGCTAAGAAGAGGAAGATCGACATGGAGGAGGCGTCCCGACAAAGGCAGCTCGACATCGAGGCCGCCAATGTCAAGGCCAGGCAGAGGCAGCTCGACATCGAGGCCACCAATGCCGCAACCAAAGCAAAGGAGGTGGCCCTTGCGATCATGAGCGTGGACTTGACCAAGATGAGCGAGAAGACGAGGAGCTGGTTCGAGGCCAGGCAGAAGGATATGTTCGACGTCGATGACTTGAACTAGGTCGTTCGATCGACCATGGACGTTCTTTTTGGAGGCTGGCATGGGTGCCGCCCGCTGGGCCGTTGGCTGTGTGCCAGCGAGAAACACATTCATTCAGAGGCTGGCTATGTTGCCGGCTGCTGGCTGTGTTGCCGGTGAACAAAACTATTCATTTTGGAGGTTGGCTGTGTTGCTGGCGAGGACAAGTAGGCCGCTGGCTCTGTTGCCGGCGTGAACTAGGGCCGCTGGTATTTGAAACGTTGTTCTCTTTTTAATATGGAGGCGGACAAGATGGGGCCAAAGGATGCGGCTGCGCGCTGGGCGCATGGCCACCGCATCCCAGGACAGACCCGAAAACGACCCCATCGCCCTACCCAAACAGATAGAATCCGGGCAAAGCAGACATCCGTTTGGGGTCGCGCGGTGGAGTTGGCCTAAGCCCGGGCCATGAACAACGGCTCCGAATGTGACGGTTGCTCCCAGCGCGGCGGTCTATGTGGCATGACATCATGGTTGTGGACTCTTTTCCCTGTCGGTGCGGCGTTCTGCATAGATACACGGTGATGTGGGTGCGATGGCCCTTCCTCGCCGGCGTAGATCCAGCTCCCGGCCATGTGGGGGCATGACAACGTTGCTTGCTTTGGCCTCTCGGGGGAGGCTTTGATTAGCACCGGGCTCTCCTGTGGCAAGGCGGAGGGCTTCACGAACCTGGGTTCGGGTCCCAGATCGATCTGGTTGTGGTGGGGCCTGCTGTCAATGAGCCTAGACGGCCTCCTTTCCTGCTGGTCATGACGATGATGGTTGTGGATTTGACGGAGCATCGAGGTTCGGAGGATGTGACTGTTGGCGAAAGCCATACCTCGCCTACGATCGGAGCCAATGACACTTGTGGGCGTTGCTCCCTTGCTGAAGGCCTCGAGTTGCAGTCCTCAGCTCCCTAAGAAGGATGCTTTAGGGGAAACCCTAGGTTCGGGTCTGCCAGGATCGGATGATGATGGTGCTGGCATTGTGATCTCCCTTGGGACCATCATCTTGGAATTGGATCTGGCTGACATGACAGGTGGCGGGTTCCACTTTAGTCGGCGGCTCATGTGGCACTGACTATGTGGACGAGCGAGTTCGGGGTTGCGACATGCCGACATGGCTGTGGTAGCCGGCTCGTCGGCATGCACGTGTTATCATCATCTCTGTTTTTTTGCTAGTGTCGTCGGACCTACAACGGCACAATCCCTACGGCGGTGCGTGATAACATGCGAATGGGTGACACGGCTTGGTGATATTCCATGGCACTAGCCTTGCGTAGTTCCCATTCGTAGCTTGCCCTCGGATTTGGAGCCATCTT
>NC_041389.1:684533901-684562816 GCF_002162155.2 Triticum dicoccoides | reverse complement strand
GCCCCGGGCCCCAAGATCTAGGGGGCCCCTCCTAGGTGTGATGTACGTATAAAGGGCAAGTAGCTTAACGTAAAAAAAATGGAAATAGCCCTGGCCCAAAAAGGAAGGTACGGCAGGAAACGTATGCATGTAAATCAGCGTACGTGAGGAAACAAATCAGCCTAACGCACGTACATCACGTCGCCCATTCGCTTTATTCCTTACTATCCTGAGACAATATCCCTCCGAAAGAAAAACGATCGTGTAGCATGATTTCATCCGTAATTTCCTATATTATCTGTTCTGCTCCAAACTCCAGTTCGTGTTCGTGGTCGAGGTGACGACGCAACACAAACATCGCCTAGCCCCTGAAATTTGATGCTGCCGGAGTGGGGCGCACACGTACATCCCCGAGTGCTCGCCATCAGAAATTCACATCACATCATCGCCCATTGTCCAATGATTGATGCCGATGTGATCAATCTGAGGTACTGCATATCATATTACTATTCCCTACAGTTTCAAGTACAGCTTTGTGCTTTGAGGAAGAAACAATTTGATAAAAGTAGTTGCCAAACTAAAATTCTAGAAGCTGAGAAGGATTTTCATGTTAAATACTCCCTCTGTTCCAAAATAAGTGTCTCAACTTTATACTAGCTCTAGTACAAATTTGTACTAAGCTCAAGACACTTATTTTGCGACGGATGGAGTATTTGTTTGCTTTGGTTGATATGGATCACTTCACTCAAGTAAAGGATTTAAGAAAGTCATAGTGTTTGAAGATTTATTCATATTTACTGTGTAAGTGATTGTTGCATCTCAGATAAAAGCTTTTCAAATTTGAAATTATTGTACAACCATTTGGGATACACAATTAACTGAAACATCTTAAATGGTTAGGCAATATTATGCATCGATAAGTGGATGACATTGAAAATCGACACATTCATAAGCTACTTTGCATCGCCAAATCTTACATTCGCCCCGGGCCCCCAAAATCGCAGGACCGGCCCTGCGTGTGTGGGCAACTTCTTTGACTGGTCTTTCTATGGCTTCACGTAGGTGTTGCGGTGAGGGTGTCAGTCACCGATGTTGTCGATGGTAAAGTCGGAGTCACTTGCTCGATGAATAATGATAATGATGATGTGTGTGTGCGCGCTACCTTGGCTGTGATTTTCCCTCGGTGGTGCGTGGTGTTTCTATTGTGTGTCAGGTCAGCCGGTTGTATAAGTTTTAGCCCCCTTTTTCACAATTAACATGGCACCTTATATAATTAATAATAATGACAACTCTTTTCCTTATTTAAAAATGACAAGTCTTCTTCTCATATAGTTTCTTTTTTTTACCCAAATGATAGTGCCACACGTGTAACACCCCAATTTTTTGCCCTTTTCTTTTCTTTTGGATTTCTTTGGATTTTTTATTTGGATTACTTTTGGTTGGCTCTGTTGGACTTGAAACATGGGAAGATCATCTCTCCTTCTTCTCCCCAGTGGTTCAACACTCTGAAATCTTTCCACAAGTCATGCTAGTTCCAATCCTAGCCCAACCCTAGATTCCACTTCATCAAATATTCCTTTTTCATTAAAGGAATAATCTTGTTTGCCCTAGGTTGTGAAACAACCTATATTTCCATCTTCCCTAAATTCGCACAAAACTCTCATAAATCCTTTGACCCATCTACAGTGGCGGAGGCAGGGGTGGCCAGCAGGGGCCAAGGCCCTCCCCATGATCACACTTTCCTTTCTATTATGCATGTGAACAGTGAATATTTTTCAATTTGCCTTTAAGCTGGCCCTCCCTAACATCAAATTATAGGCAATCCTGCCTCCGCCACTGCCCATCTAGACCTTGGATATGTAAAAATATTCAAGATCTCATGGTCATGGTGAGCACACCATCCCATTCTTGTTTCTGGACACATTTTGAGTTTGTGAGGCAATTATATTTTATTTTACTTCATATTTTCTGAAATTTTTCTAGATCATGCCCCACCCATATTATTTCCATCCACAAAATTTCAGTTTAATTCATCTAGCCAATATTTCCCAAAAATTCCCCCAAGATTTTGTCCAGTGGAGATGACTGTGAAGGAAGTGCCATTTAGATTTATCCAACCGACATGAAATTTTTACGGTGCCTCCATATCCCTAAATCATAATCTACACCAAATTTGAGCTCAATCCAACTCTCCATGTGAGTGCAGCTTCAAAATCTAGTATTTGGACCAGATTTGCAGCTGTAAAGCAACCCTATTCAAATCTTGTCCAAATACTTTCAAATTTCTCTGGCTTATAGTACTTCCTACTTAATTACCATGTGGCAACCTTGTTAGCCCATTGACCATGTCATCTGACCACAACATACCGTATAAGTTTTCTGCCAGCAGCTTCAGTTGATGCCACACTTCACTACAAATCAGATTTAATCAATAAAATGACTCAGTGAGGATACATGATGAAGGTACTTCACCATACACATCTTTTTCCAGGCCACCGTGCCCTCTCCGTGTCAAGATGCGTGGTGATCGCGCTGCTGGCATGCCCGGGCACGCGCTCTACTTGCTGTCGTCATGCTCTGTGCGTCGCTAAGCGTCGGGCTTCTTGTCCCCGTTCACCCCTGCTCGTCCCTGGTGCTGACCACCCTCCTACTCCTCCCACGTAACCCTCCTGACCCATTTTCCCTCCTCCTTCTTCCTTCTCGCGCCATAGCGGCCATGTTCTCCGTGACCCACCACTTTCCCCGATTGTCGACTCTGCCCGAGCGCGCCAGAGCATCTCCACCACTCTTTAGTGAAGCTCCCCGACGCCAGGAAGCCGCCACCCCTTCGCCTGCGAGCTCTAGTGCATGCCCAGCTCATTGCCCGAGATCGTGCTTATTCGATCACCTCGCCCGGCTATATATAGCCATCCCCGAGCCCCCTCTACCACACTAGTGGCCCCCTCTCCCTTCTATAACACCGCCCAATCTCTCAATTGAGCTCGAGAAGCTCTCTTGCCCCTCCCATGGCCGAAACCTCGCCGTCAGCCGTCGCTCAAATTCGAGCACCATGGCCTCTCCCTCCCCACCTAGCCTCCACCGGAGAAACCCCTAGACACCATATAGCCTCCCCGTCGATCCATTTGTCCTCGGGTGCACCTAGTTGAGCACCTGAGTGTGGCCATCGTTAACATCCTTTGCGGCTAAAGCCCTGCTCGTTTCTGAGCTCTATGGTAAGCGTGAACCCATGAGGCGGGGTGCGCCTCGTTGCTTGATCACGTAGGTGGGCAAAGCGTCGCCAAAGGTGGTTCGTGCCGCCGGGACGAGCGCCGGCGCACACTCGGCTGGTCCTCCTCTATCTCCTATTGCAGGGTAGGAGAAGGACGGCAAGAAGAGAGATAGCCAGTGGGACCCGGCTGTAAGTGACTCAGCCGGCCGTGCCCAGCGTTTAAGTGGAAGAGTATTCTGCCAATACGTTTTCACTAAGCGGAGGTGTGTTTCACTGAAATGTGCTTTCTATTTCAGCCCCGTTGCCGAAATCCTTAAGTTGCGGACGTTTGTTCGTGAAGAGCATAAATGGACATATTCTGTTTGTTTTTCTGCCTAATGAACGAACAACTATATCTTTGCAACCATAACTCTGAATCAGGTGATTCCAAAGCTCACATTCTCTATTTGTCGAGCCCATTCCGATGGTGTCATTTTCACAATATTGACACATTCTAAAAATGATCATTTTGCCCCTGCCCTATATTCAGCCCCTTCGAGAGAGAATCTTTTCCGATAAATCTTTTCACGAGATGATCGCACTTCTTCCGGATGAATCCAATGACTCTAGGAAAGCCACGTCGTCCACTTGCATGATGGCATTGCAATGGCCATGGTTTTTGCTTGAATATTTGAATAATTGTTTGCTCATTTAATTATTTTGTAAATATTATGAATATACTTGTGAATTCAACCTCATCACTATGCTATGATCATATGCATCCAGTAGGTTAATTGATTAACTGTTAATAGGATTGATATTTTTAAATCATTGTATTTACCGTCCATGCGAGTTTTCATACTATGCTCATATGCATTGTTATTTCATTAAGTTTGTAAGTGCATCAAGTGCTCCCTTAGTGATTTTGGAGTATTAAAGACAAATAGGTTGAGGACTAATGTGTTTGTGAGTATACACAGGAGATTGTCCCTGAAGATTTGGTTTAACACATGGAAGACGGCCCCTAAAATTGGATTTCTTCAAGTGATGAAACTGGAACGGCCTTTGAAGAAATTGATGTGAAGACTTTGAAGCTTGAAGACTTTATTTTCGTAGTTTCTTTTCTTATTCTTTGAGTCATAGGAAAAACCGTACTGTTAAAGGGGGTCTAGGTGAAATAGATTTCACATTTCCAAAGTGATGCTCAAACCTACTCATACACAAGCCACTTCGAGTGAAGCCTTTGGAAATGTCCAAAACAGTTGACGCATTTGCTAGTGACAGTGAGGAAGTTCATCTAGTCGCTGACAAATTTGGTCAGGCCGAGGAGTTAAGAGTTAAACAGTGCGATTTCCTACCATGAGGACATTGAGTGCCCCGACGAATTTGAGAGTTCAAATTCCGACCATTGCTGCGCCACGGGCCAGCTGTCGAGTGGATCTTTATCCTGACAACGGTCGAATCATAGAAGGGCATTTATGACAATTCATGTCGGGTGGCCCTGGCTATAAATAGCTGCCTCCCACAACCACTTCTTGGCCGGCTGCTCCGAGAGAACTTGGCACTTGTCATTTGAGAGCAACCCATCCTCTGACGACTTTGAGAGAATCCTAAGTGAGGAAAAACCCAGAGCCAAAGTGATTGAACATCACTGAAGAGATTGATCTGTGTGATCTAACGTCTGTTACCTTTGAAGACTGCCGTTCTTCCAAACAGTTTGATGTCAAGTTTTGAGTACACCAAGAGTAATTGTGGTGTGTCGGTGAACAAGTCTGTGAAGGTTTTGGAAGTCTACCTTGAAAACTTACCATGAATGATTGGGCAAGGACTAAGTGACCTTAGCTCAAAAGGAATAGAGTGAGGACCGTGTGTCCTCTGAGTTGCGACTCAACCACCTTAACTAAACATACAGTTGATACAACAATCGGAACTGGTCTTCCAAATTGCATTGTCTTCACCGAGCCAACCTGTCTTCAAATTCCTTACCCTCTCTTACATTATTCTGCTGCTGAAGAATTTGTGACCTATCTTCTGACAAATCTGAACTCAATAATTTCATCATGCTATCTTTCCTTTCCTTAGTTCATATTCTTCATGCGCCCTGTTCAAGAATTCATCTGATTAACCAGTTAACTTGCCGATTAATCCCTACTCGTAGGGTCACCGAGTAGCCTATAAACAGATAAATTGTCCGATTAATTGATTAAATGGCCGATTAACTTGCCGATTAGCCGATTAATCCCCTACTCACCAGCCAACCGAGCAGCTACCAGTTAACGATTTCCTCAACAATGTTCATGCGTGTATGCTTAATTGATTGCAAGTTCTTCACTATTATGTATCCTGATTGCTTGTACTCTGATTCTGTGATGACTTAGTTTCCCTCGTGTTTCTATTTCTTCACTCTAATCTTTGTCAAATTCTTCAGAGTTTGACGATTTTCTAAAATCTCTCATTCACCCCCTCTGGGAGTAAACCTGCACTTTCAATTGGTATGAGAGCATGGTACTCCTTTGTTGTGTGTGATTTTGGTTTAACCACCTAGAGTTTTAGTTATGTTGACTGCAGGTATGATCAAGGTTTCTGCTACATGCCCCATCTTCAATGGCACAAACTATCCCAAGTGGAAGGCTATGATGTGGAAGCGTCTCCTATCCATGAACAGTGAGCCGTGGACCGTCACTGAGATAGGATTTACCGACCTTTGCAAGATAGCCAATGCTGATGACATTCACCAGTATACTCAGCTGGATATACTGGCAAGGGCCATCATCTGCTCCAGTCTATCCAGAGATGAGTTTAGGCGCATTATGCATCTTTGCAATGGGAAGCTCATCTGGGACCGGATCTCTGATGTCTATGAAGGGCATCATACCTGTCAAGATCCCTGGTTCCTTGAGTTCAAGGAGTCACTCAAAACGATGACTTTCAAACATGATTCATCTTCTTCAGCATCGTGCCTCATGGACAAGGGCACCAAGGTACTCAACCGTTCTTCATCCTTCTCAAGTGAAGATGAATCTGATGAAAACATGACTCTAGCTATTCCAAACTTGCTAATATTGCCACAAGGAAGCAAACTGGTATGGAAAGGATTTAAAACCTACTAGACAGAAGTGATGATCTGTTGAACGATGAAATGGAACGTGCTCAAACTCTTACTGGCAACCTTGAATGTCTTCAGTTAAAGTATGATGAACTTGAAAGTCGTCATGTGGCCCTCTCAGCCGCACATGAGAAGTTGTCGTATGTATTTCTTCAAAGGAAGCAAGAACTCAAGAAGCTGAGAGTGTCTCATGATGATCTTCAGAAAGACAACGATTCATTACTCGCTCAACAGATCAGCACCGCTTAGGAAGAATTTGCTGCTCCATGCTTACAATGTCTTGAACATGACAATGCAAATTCTTGAGCTGAATGTTCAAATGCTTCAATTGCTGCTATATCTTCAAATGTCTATGTGGTTTCAATCCCCTCATCTGAGGAGACCACAAGTGTTACTGACAAAAATGCAGGTCTAAAGGAATTGTACGTCACAAGTCACCCCGGGCATAAAAACCGAAGACAAAAGACTGAACCCGAAAGACCAAACTAGAAAAGATCAAAAAAATATGGTTTGTGCAAATAGAAGACCGAACTAGTTATGGTCTGTTCGGTCTTGCTGTCTTTGGGACCGAATAGCCCGTATAGACGAATTAAAAAGAGCTCGTACGCAAAAGGCAATGCCATGTTTACCTACGGCCCATCCGTCCAGCCCAATGGTCACACATGACAACACAAGCACATCCTCACCCACGATTCACACAGGAACCAGCCTAGCCGACAGCTGATCCACTGGCGTTCCTCTTCTTCTCTCCCACTATGAACCCTGATACGCCTCCAACGTATCTATAATTTTTGATTGCTCTATGCTACTTTATCTACTGTTTTGGACTATATTGGGCTTTATTTTCCACTTTTATATTATTTTTGGGACTAACCTATTAACCGGAGGCCCAGCCCAGAATTGCTGTTTTTTGCCTATTTCAGTATTTCAAAGAAACGGAATATCAAACGGAGTCCAAACGGAATGAAACCTTCGGGAACGTGATTTTCTCACCGGACGTGATCTAGGAGACTTGGAGCCTGCTCCAAGGAACAAAAGAGGCGGTCACGAGGGTGGAGGGCGCCCCCTGGGCACGCCCCCTACCTCGTGGGCCCCCTGTTGCTCCACCGATGTACTCCTTCCTCCTATATATGCCTACGTACCCCCGACAGATCAGAATAGGATCCAAAAACCTAATTCCACCACTGCAACTTTCGGTATCCACGAGATCCCATCTTGGGGCCTGTTCTGGAGCTCCGCCGGAGGGGGCATCTACCACAGAGGGCTTCTACATCAACACCATAGCCCTTCCGATGAAGTGTGAGTAGTTTACTTCAGACCTTCGGGTCCATAGCTAGTAGCTAGATGGCTTCTTCTCTCTTTTTGGATCTCAATACAACGTTCTCCCCCTCTCTTGTGGAGAACTATTCGATGTAATCTTCTTTTTGCGGTGTGTTTGTTCAGACCGATGAATTGTGGGTTTATGATCCAGATTATCTATGGAAAATATTTGAATCTTCACTAAATTCTTTTATGTATGATTGAGTTATCTTTGCAAGTCTCTTCGAATTATCCGTTTGGTTTGGCCAACTAGATTGGTAGTTCTTGCAATGGGAGAAGTGTTTAGCTTTGGGTTCGATCTTGTGGTGTCCTTACCTAGTGACAGAAAGACTTGCAAGGCACGTATTGTATTGTTGCCATCGAGGATAACAAGATGGGTTTTTTATCATATTGCATGAATTTATCCCTCTACATCATGTCATCTTGCTTAAGGCGTTACTCTGTTTTTAACTTAATACTCTAGATGCATGCTGGATAGCAGTCGATGAGTGGAGTAATGGTAGTAGATGCAGAATCGTTTCGATCTACTTGTATTGGACGTGATGCCTATATACATGATCATTGCCTAGATATGTTCATAACTATGCTCAGTTCTGTCAATTGCTCAATAGTAATTTGTTCACCCACCGTAGAATACTTTTGCTCTTGAGAGAAGCCACTAGTGAAACCTATGGCCCCCGGGTCTATTCTCATCATATCAATCTCTATCGCTTTATTACTTGCTTTGTTTTTACTTTGCCTTTTACTTTTCACTTTGCATCTATCTATCAAAAATACAAAAAATATTATTTATCATCTCTATCAGATCTCACCCTCGTAAGTGACCGTGAAGGGATTGACAACCATAATCGCGTTGGTTGCGAGTAGCTATCATTCTGTGTAGGTACGAGGGACTTGTGCGTGGTCTCCTACTGGATTGATACCTTGGTTCTCAAAAACTGAGGGAAATACTTACGCTACTTTACTGCATCATCCTCTCCTCTTCAGGGAAATCCAACGTAGTGCTCAAGAGGTAGCAAGAAGAATTTCTGGCGCCGTGGCCGGGGAGGCTTACGCAAGCAAGTCAACAATACCAAGTACCCATCACAATCCCTATCTCTCGCATTACATTATTTGCCTCTCGTTTTCCTCTCCCCCACTTCACCCTTGCCGTTTTATTCGCCCTCTCTTTCCCAATCTCCTCCTCTTTTTCGCTTGTCTCTTGTTTGCTTGTGCCTTCTTTTTACTTGCATCTTCGCTTGCTAAAAGTTTGTGGATCCTCATCCGCTTGCTAATCTCTTTAAGAGATCTAATTATGTCGAACCTATTGCTAGTGAGTTGAGTGCAGTAGATTATCTTTATGAGGTTTTGCTTGAAATTCGTGAATCTGAAAATTGTGATGAAGTACTTTATGAAGCAATTCACGATAGATCTTTGAATAAAAAGCATAATTGCAATGATTTTATTATAAATTCTATTGATGTCAATTGTACTAATAATATGCAAAACCCTAAGCTTGGGGATGCTAGTTTGGCTATGTCTACTACTTGTTTCAATGATCATGATTGGGGTGATTCTTCTTATGATCTTGAAAATTTATTTAATCCCCATGATGAATATGAGATTGATAATATTGTTTGCAATAATATTGAAAGTGGGTTTGGAAGAGTGTTAACTCTAGATCCCACATATTTGGAGAATATTCAATCTTATGAAATTTTTGATAAAGGTGGGTTTGGAGAGGTCATGACTTAAGTTAATGTTAATCCCACTATCTTGGAAGAGTGTCAACTTTGCATGCATGTGGATCATGTTGAGAATATGTTATGTGATAGCTATTTTGTTGAATTTTCTTATGATCCTACATGTGATTATTATGAGAGAGTAAAATATGATCGTAGAAATTTTCATGTTACTAAATTACCTCTTTTCATGTTGAGATTGCTATCATCTCTTTGTTCTTCCTTGCATATGCTAGTTTTTGCTTGCCTTGATAATTTGTTTGTTTACAAGATGTCTATGCATAGGAAGTATGCTAGACTTAAGTGTGTTTGTCACATGTGTTATGATGCTCTCTTTGTGCTTCAATTCTTGTCTTTCATGTGAGCATCATTGAAATCTCAATGCCTAGCTAAAAAAGCTTTAAAGAAAAGCGCTTGTTGGGAGGCAACCCAATTTTATTTTGTGTTTTTTGTTTTTGCTTCTGTTTAGGGATAAATAATCCATATAGCCTCTGTTTAGATGTGGTTTTGTCTTTTAATTAGTGTTTGTGCCAAGTAGAACCTATAGGATAACCTACGATGATAGTTGATTTGATTCTGCTGAAAAACAGAAACTTTGCACGCACGAATATAATTTTGTTAAATCACACGGACGTGATTTTGTGTTGATTCTTTTTTCTTCTGTTCAATAAACAAATTTTCCAGGACTTCCTATTTTGGTAGAATTTTTAGAGTTCCAGAAGTTTGCGTTAGTTACAGATTGCTACAGACTATTCTGTTTTTGACAGATTCTGTTTTACGTGTGTTGTTTGCTTATTTTGATGAATCTATGGCTAGTAAAATAGTTTATAATCCATAGAGAAATTGGAATACAGTAGGTTTAACACCAATATAAATAAAGAATGAGTTCATTACAGTAACTTGAATTAGTCTTTTGTTTTCTTTCTCTAACGGAGCTGACGAGATTTCTGTTGAGTTTTGTGTTGTGAAGTTTTCAAGTTTTGGGTGAATTCTTTTGATGGATTATGGAACAAGGAGTGGCAAGAGCCTAAGCTTGGGGATGCCCATGGCACCCCCAAGATAATATAAGGACACCAAAAAGTCAAAGCTTGGGGATACCCCGGAAGGCATCCCCTCTTTCGTCCACTTCCATCGGTAATTTACTTGGAGCTATATTTTTATTCACCACATGTTATGTGTTTTGCTTGGAGCGTCTTGTATTATTTGTGTCTTTGCTTGTTAGTCTACCACAATCATCCTTTCTGTACACACCTTTTGAGAGAGCCGTACATGATTTAGAATTTGTTAGAATACTCTATGTGCTTCACTTATATCTTTTGAGCTTGATAGTTTTGCTCATAGTGCTTCACTTATATCGTTTGAGCGTGATAATTTTTGCTCTAGTGCTTCACTTATGTCTTTTAGAGCACGGTGGTGGATTTGTTTTAAAGAAACTATTGATCTCTCATGCTTCACTTAGATTATTTTGAGAGTCGTTAATAGCATGGTAATTTGCTTAATGTTAATATACTTGGTATTCAAGATATGTGAAACTTTCTTTTGAGTGAATTGAATACTAAGATAAGTTTGATGCTTGATAATTGTTTTGAGATATGGAGGTGATAGTATCAAAGTCATGCTAGTTGAGTAATTATGAATTTGAGAAATGTTTGTGTTGAAGTTTGCAAGTCCCATAGCATGCACGTATGGTTAAAGTCGTGTAACAAATTTGAAACATGAAGTGTACCTGGCTTGTGCATCCTTATGAGTGGCGGTCGGGGACGAGCGATGGTCTTTTCCTACCAATCTATCCCCCTAGGAGCATGCGCATAGTACTTGATTTTTGATGACTTCTAAATTTTTGCAATAAGTATATGAGTTCTTTTGACTAATGTTGAGTCCATGGAATATACGCACTCTCACCTTTCCGCCTTTGCTAGCCTCTTCGGTACCGTGCATTGCCCTTTCTCACCTTGAGAGTTGGTGCAAACTTCGCCGGTGCATCCAAACCCCGTGATACGATACGCTCTATCACACATAAACCTCCTTATATCTTCCTCAAAATAGCCACCATACCTACCTATTATGGCATTTCCATAGCCATTCCGAGATATATTGCCATGCAACTTCCACCATCATCATCATGACATACATTACTTTTGTCATATTGCCATTGCATGATCATGTAGTTGACATCGTATTTGTGGCAAAGCCACCTTGCATTATTTTTCATACATGTCACTCTTGATTCATTGCACCATCCCGGTACACCGCCGGAGGCATTCATATAGAGTCATATCTTGTTCTAAGTTTCGAGTTGTAATCTTTATGTTGTAATCAATAGAAGTGTGATGATCATCATTATTAGAGCATTGCCCAAAGAAAAAAAAGAAAAAAAAGAAAAAAAAGAAAAAAAGAAAGGCCAAAAGAAAAAAGAAAGGCCAAAAAAAAAGAAAAAAAAGAAAAAAATAAAAAGAAAAGAAAAAGGGCAATGCTACTATCTTTTTTTCCACACTTGTGCTTCAAAGTAGCACCTTGTTCTTCATATAGTGAGTCTCATATATTGTGCTTCAAAGTAGCACATTTTTCTTCATGTAGTGAGTCTCATAAGTTGTCCTTTTATACCAGTGGGAATCTTTCATTATAGAACTTGGCTTGTATATTCCTACGATGGGCTTCCTCAAATGCCCTAGGTCTTCGTGAGCAAGCAAGTTGGATGCACACCCACTAGTTTTCTTTTGTTAAGCATTCATTTATAGCTCTAGTGCATCTGTTGCATGGCAATCCCTACTCCTCATGTTGACATCAATTAATGGGCATCTCCATAGCCCGTCGATTATCCTCGTCAATGTGAGACTTTCTTTTTTTTGTCTTCTCCACACAATCCCCATCATCATATTCTATTCCACCCATAGTGCTATATCCATGGCTCACGCTCATGTATTGCATGAAGGTTGAAAAAGTTTGAGATTATTTAAGTATGAAACAATTGCTTGGCTTGTCATCGGGGGTATAGAAGTTGGGAACATCTTTGTGTGATGAAAATGAAGCATAGCCTAACTATATGATTTTGTAGGGATGAACTTTCTTTTGCCATGTTATTTTGAGAAGACATGATTGCTTTGATTAGTATGCTTGAAGTATTATTATTTTTGTGTCAATATGAACTTTTGTCTTGAATCTTTTGGATCTGAATATTCATATCAAAATTAAGAAGATTTACATTGAAATTATGCCATGTCACTCCGCATCAAAAATTCTCTTTTTATCATTTACCTACTCGAGGACGAGCAGGAATTAAGCTTGGGGATGCTTGATACGTCTCCAACGTATCTATAATTTTTGATTGCTCCATGCTTCTTTATCTACTGTTTTGGACTATATTGGGCTTTATTTTCCACTTTTATATTATTTTTGGGACTAACCTATTCACCGGAGGCCCAGCCCAGAATTGCTGTTTGTTTGCCTATTTCAGTATTTTGAAGAAACGGAATATCAAACGGAGTCCAAACGGAATGAAACCTTCGGGAATGTGATTTTCTCACCGAACGTGATCTAGGAGACTTGGACCCTGCTCCAAGGAACAAAAGAGGCGGTCACGAGGGTGGAGGGCGCCCCCCTGGGCACGCCTCCCTACCTCGTGGGCCCCCTGCTGCTCCACCGATGTACTCCTTCCTCCTATATATGCCTACATACCCCCGACAGATCAGAACGGGAGCCAGAAACCTAATTCCACCATCGCAACTTTCTGTATCCACGAGATCCCATCTTGGGGCCTGTTCCGGAGCTCCGCCGGAGGGGGCATCTACCATGGAGGGCTTCTACATCAACACCATAGCCCTTCCGATGAAGTGTGAGTAGTTTACTTCAGACCTTCGGGTCCATAGCTAGTAGCTAGATGACTTCTTCTCTCTTTTTGGATCTCAATACAATGTTCTCCCCCTCTCTTGTGCAGAACTATTCGATGTAATCTTCTTTTTGCGGTGTGTTTGTTGAGACCGATGAATTGTGGGTTTATGATCCAAATTATCTATGGAAAATATTTGAATCTTCTCTGAATTCTTTTATGTATGATTGAGTTATCTTTGCAAGTCTCTTCGAACTATCCGTTTGGTTTGGCCAACTAGATTGGTAGTTCTTGCAATGGGAGAAGTGTTTAGCTTTGGGTTCGATCTTGCGGTGTCCTTACCCAGTGACAGAAAGGGTTGCAAGGCACGTATTATATTGTTGCCATCGAGGATAACAAGATGTTTTTTTATCATATTGCATGAATTTATCCCTCTACATCATGTCATCTTGCTTAAGGCGTTACTCTGTTTTTAACTTAATACTCTAGATGCATGCTGGATAGCGGTCGATGAGTGGAGTAATAGTAGTAGATGCAGAATCGTTTCGATCTACTTGTCTTGGATGTGATGCTTATATACATGATCATTGCCTAGATATATTCATAACTATGCTCAATTCTGTCAATTGCTCAACAGTAATTTGTTCACCCACCGTAGAATACTTTTGCTCTTGAGAGAAGCCACTAGTGAAACCTATGGCCCCCGGGTCTATTCTCATCATATCAATCTCTATCGCTTTATTACTTTCTTTGTTTTTACTTTGCCTTTTACTTTTCACTTTGCATCTATCTATCAAAAATACCAAAAATATTATTTATAATCTCTATCAGATCTCACCCTCGTAAGTGACCATGAAGGGATTGACAACCCCTAATCGCGTTGGTTGCGAGTAGCTATCGTTTTGTGTAGGTACGAGGGACTTGTGCATGGTCTCCTACTGGATTGATACCTTGGTTCTCAAAAACTGAGGGAAATACTTACGCTACTTTACTGCATCATCCTCTCCTCTTCGGGGAAATCCAACGCAATGCTCAAGAGGTAGCAAACCCTAGCCGCCGCTCACCACCTGCTACTGTAGTCCGCCTGATGCCCCGTGAGACGTGAGTCCCCGACACGCAGCGAGGCGTGCCACGCACCCCTTACCGATGAAGGTCGGTGCCCGCACCGCTATCCCTGACCCCTCGCTCGTCGCTCCACTGCCCGCGATGCAGCCGTCCGCTGCCAGTGCTCTACCTCCATATGGCCTGTTCAACAGCTGCAGTTCACTTCCACGTTGTTCGCATGCTCACTGCCTACTAACCTCCTTCTGTTCTTTACATTACAGTTAAAGGTAAGCAAGCCACTTCACCCATCTATGAACACCCTTGATTCCCATGAAAATAAGCACTGCTGCATGTATTATGTGGGCAATACTTACCCTTGTTTTTTGTCAAATGTTAGCACCTCAGGACAACAAGTTGACCTCTGTAACGTTCTTAACTAGAGGAAGAAAATGAGTTGCACATTGCCCTTGCTTTGTGTCCCATGAAAAACAGTTTTAGTTGCTATGGACATTATTTACATGGAAGCAAATGTGTTCAAACATTTAGATCTCAGCAAATTATGGCCTTTTAAATTGTTGATGCCGGTTGATCCGATCTCAAATATCCGTCTTGTAGTGAAATTAATAATGTGTGCATGACCTCTTGATAACAATAACACCCAACATGTCTTATTATGTTTATGTGGCTCGTTCTTTTTTGCTTTTTATTAATGTGAAATTGTATTACTGCTATCTGCTCTATGTGCATCTAATAACACGTAACTTTCTCTTTTTTTGGATGTTATCTTTAGCTGAATTTGAATCCGAACATCATGATGAGGAGTTGAATGAGAAAGATGATGCCTATCTAGACGCATATGGAGATTCAAGAGTAGCTATTGTAGTCATTTGGCCTTGCAAATGGAAGATTTGTTTTCTATTTATTTCTGCACTTTGGCTTTTGTCCACGCATGTTAAATCCTGAGTACATAATTCCTATATGTACACAGTGCTTGTTTCCTGAAACTAGATATATACATGTGTATTTCATTTGTATAGAACATGTATCTGTAAATCTCTTTGTTATTTCTAGGCATTATTAGAGCATATCTCAACCAAAGCACAAGATTATGTTCTATTTTCGTCATCTTGTAGTAATCTGGAAATTTGTACTAGGTACCGATTGCATTTGGCATCAACCAAACACACTTGTTACTTTGTGTTTAATATGAATGTTGTTACTTTCGGTCAAATATAAAAATGTATTGGTACTGGAATATGAGTTGTAACAATTAATTTGGTCTGTTTGGTCGGCACCGAAGACCGAACAGTAAAGACCGAAGACCAAATAGTGAATAACCGAAAAGACCGAAACTATTTTTGTCTTCAATTATGGAAGACTGAAAAAGACCGAACCAAACAAATTGAAAAGACCGAATGCCCGGGCTGACCTGTCACACCCCCGAACACTACAAACATGTAACCTTCCCCTCTGGTTCATCTGTTTGATAATTGCCTGGAGCTGGCAAAATATTCCCGGATACCCGCTCCGTCTGTAACGCGTAGCACTGCGTTAGGTCACCCCTAGCATAACGTATTGCCATGTCATGCTTTGTGATGCATTTGATTGCTCTGTTATTTATTGTGTTCCCCCTCTGTTACTTCTTTTCCGGTAGACTCCGAGACCGCTGTTGATCCAGTGATCGACTACTTCAGTGACACGTCTCCAACGTATCTATAATTTTTTATTGTTCCATGCTGTTATATTATCATTCTTGGATGTTTTACAATCATTTTATAGTCATTTTATATCATTTTTAGTACTAACCTATTGAAATAGTGCCTACTGCCAGTTGCTATTTTCTGCTTGTTTTTTACATCGCAGGAAATGAATAGCAAATGGAGTCCAAACGCAACGAAACTTTTTGGTGGATTTTTTTGGACCAGAAGACATCCAGTGGGCCGAAGAAGTACCGGAGAGAGAGCCTGAGGGGGGCACAAGACACCAGGGCACGCCTGGGCCCCCAAGCGCGCCCAGGTGGGTTGTGCCCACCTCGGTGGCCTCCCGCACCGCCTCTGTCGTGGAATTATTAGGTCAGATGTCCTAGTGTGAGGACTTAGTCGTGGAGCCATCGCAACGTGATTAGCTTAAAGGGGTTAAACCGGACAAAGGACACAGGGAGTTTATACTGGTTCGGCCCTTTGCAGTGAAGGTAAAAGCCTACGATCCAATTGTGGTGGAATTGATGGGGTCTCGATGATCAGGGAGCGAATCCGCTTTACCTCGCCCTCGAGTTGTCTTTTCCTGCCCCTGAACCGCCGCCCGGTCGTCCCTTTATATACACAGGTTGACGCCCAACGGTTTACAGAATCCCGACGTCGGCTCATACACGTGTCCGGCTCGGTTTCTACCCTTTCCTATCTTACAATACAAGTTACATATCACATGGCGGTTTATATCTATGGGCCCTAATCCGCCTTTGGGCCCTGGGCCTTTAAATCTTTGTAGTAAAGCGCCATACTCCTTGTCTTCATGGGCTTCAATGCGGATGACTCCTTTATGAGTATAACCCGGCCCCTCCTGGGCGGTTTATACTCAATAGTTATATCCTCAACATTAGGCCCCAGATTGATTTGAACCTGTTCATGTCAATCTACAACACTCTTCTTGAAAATCTTCATATGAACCTTGTAAACTGCCATGACGTCATCTTCCAAGATTGTAATAAACCGCCATGACGTCACCTGCTTATTAAAACCATATATACTTCCCTTTTAGTAATAAACCTCCGAAAATCGAGGCGACAACTCTGTCACATATCCATTTTTGGGCTCCTCGATTCCCATGCCTTTCTCTTATCCCTTCGTCTTATAAATAGGGCCAAGGGTCCATTTCCTTTTCCCCTTGCCTCTTCGTCTTTCTTCCATCTCGCGCCGCCTCAGAGCTGGAGCACAGCCGCCGCCGTCGACCTTCATCTCTGCCCCAACAACGGCCGCTGCATCAACCTGATTCGATTAGAAAAACGCGGCGCCTCTCTGATGCTTCCTCAACCTCAGTAAGTCTTCTTCCTTCCACCTCAGATCTACCACTAGGGTTTCAGTGTTCTTCGGTGTTTGTCGGTGTTCGTTGGTGTTCTTCACTTGTACTTTGCTGTCACACGAGTACTTGATAAAACTTGGCATTATCCTTGTGCGGTTGCAGCCATAATCCATTTTTTCTCATTACGGCATCTATTTTTTAGTGAAACAATCCCATCTGGACTTTTGTTGTTCCGCTGTTACCACTTAGGGTTTTAAAATTTTTCTCCCTTTTTTGAACTGCGGTAGATCCAGAATTATAATGTCAACTTGTAGAACCTGTTTGTGCAATACTTAGCAATTTTTTCAGATCTGTAACTTCTACACCATTGTAGGCGGTTTAACCTTTAGAAAATGATAACCCGCCAGGTACCATTAGCCCTCTCTTAAACCGCCAATTCACCTTAATGTCAGAATCTGGCTTAACATGTACATACGTTTCAGTATCTTCTCCTTCCGTCCTTGATCCTCTTTTCCAGCTCGTCGTAGAAATGGCCAAACAGTTCTATACTTGCAATTGGGTCCCTTCCCGAGTTACTGAAGAACAGTTAAATGGGTTTGTTGCCACTGGCGTTTTAGCGAAGAAGGAAGTCATACACTAGAGAGTTCCCAGTCCGGAAAACCCTCCTGAGCCCAAGGATGGAGAGGTGATTGTGTTTGCTGATCATCTGGGCCAAGGGTTTAGCCCCCCCCCCCCCGGATCAAAATTCTTTCGTGACGTGCTTGCTAGCTTCCAGATGCTCCCTCAAGATATTGGACCGAATTCTGTGTCCAATATTTGCAATTGGCAAGTATTTTGCGAGGCTTATCTACAAGAAGAACCTACCATTGAGTTTTTCCGGGACTTCTTTTACTTAAACTGCTGTACCGAGTTTACAGACGGGCCCAACACCGAACTTGGCGGTGTTTCAATCCAGAAGATGAAAGATGTCAATTTCCCTCACGCCAAGCATCATAGCCACCCCAAAGACTGGAATCAAACTTGTTTTTTTTGCCAAAACACAGCTTCAGACGGTGAAAATCCTCTGTCGGGTTGTCGTCCACATCGGCTTACCAATAAACATCCAGTCCCTCAATGACTCACCGCAAAGGAACGAGCTAGTTATGCACCCCAGCTTGCAAAGCTCAAAGCTTTTGTTGCAAACGGTTGACAGGCGTTGACTTTGTTCGATGCTGGGTTTCTTGGAGCATTATGCCTTTAAGCCGGCGCCCCGGTTTAATGTGTGAGTACACAGGGGATTTGAAAGACCCTCAGCGTCATATCGACATCCAGCTTACTGATGATGAAGTCACCGAATCGGTCAAGAAAATGCTTGATGAACCGATGGCTCTATGCCGCAAAGTAGGGCTCAGTCCCTTCTGTACTTCCAACAAACCGCCAGCTGTAAGAATCGCATCACTCTTTTTAATCTGTCCTCCTGTAAACACTCTATTATAACCTTTGCTAATCTTTGCAGGGCGATGATCCATTTTCGAAGCGAAAACCGCAGGATAAACCGGTGAGAGCGCCTCGCGTTAAGACCAAAGTTACAAAGAAACCTGCGAAGAAGAGAACCGCCGAGTCCCCTGACCTGCCAAATGAGGAAGAACTTGATAATCTGGAATCAGAGGTAGAACTTGACTCTCTTGGTTCTTTTTTCATACACCTCATTGACAATGATCATTATCAGGATGATGCGGAGGCTAGCCGTGCTGGCGAGGTAGAGGTAATCATTCTTTCTTCCGACTCAAATCCTGTGCCAATACCAAAAATTCGTCGAGCAGTCCGGAAAGTAAATTTTTCACGCCCTCTTGCTTATTCGGATCCGCACTTTCTTTTGAAGACACAGTAGCATGAAGCTCGCTGAGGGAGTCCCGGACTAGGGGGTGTCCGGATAGCCGAACTACCATCATTGGCCGGACTCCAAGACTATGAAGATACAAGATTGAAGACTTCGTCCCGTGTCCGGATGGGACTTTCCTTGGCGTGGAAGGCAAGCTTGGCGATACGGATATGTAGATCTCCTACCTTTGTAACCGACTCTGTGTAACCCTAGCTCTCTCCGGTGTCTATATAAACCGGATGGCCTTAGTCCATAGGACGAACAACAATCATACCATAGGCTAGCTTCTAGGGTTTAGCCTCCTTGATCTCGTGGTAGATCTACTCTTGTAACCCACATCATCAATATTAATCAAGCAGGATGTAGGGTTTTACCTCCATCAAGAGGGCCCGAACCTGGGTAAAAACATCGTGTCCCTCGTCTCCTGTTACCATCCGCCTAGACGCACAGTTCGGGACCCCCTACCCGAGATCCGCCGGTTTTGACACCGACATTGGTGCTTTCATTGAGAGTTCCTCTGTGTCGTCACCCATAGGCTCGATGGCTTCTTTGATCATCATCAACGACGCAGTCTAGGGTGAGACCTTCCTCCTCAGACAGATCTTCGTATTCGGCGGCTTTGCACTGCGGGCCAATTTGCTTGGCCATCTAGAGCAGATCGAAAGTTACGCCCCGGGCCGTCAGGTCAGCTTTGGAAGTTTGGACTTCACGGCTGACATCCGCGGGGACTTGATCTTCGACGGATTCAAGCCACAGCCGAGCGTGCCGCACTGTCACGTCGGGCATGATTTAGCTCTACCGCCGGACAGTACCCTGGAGGTCGCACTCAAAACCACTCCGATCTTCAATTCGGAGCCAGCTCCGCAGATCGAGGATGGATGCCTAGACACCGCCTCGGGGGCTGCAACCTCTACGGCGATAGAGCCGAACACCGATCTTGTCCCCCATGAAGCTCGTGACTCCGAGGTGTCGGACTCCTTGCCGGACTCCGGACCTCCCGCGCCCCCTCCAGTCGAATCCGATTGGGCGCCGATCATGGAGTTCACCGCGGCGGACATCTTTCAACACTCACCTTTTGGCGACATCTTGAGTTCGCTAAAGTACCTCTCGTTATCAGGAGAGGCCTGGCCGGACTGCGGCCAGGACGGTTGGGATGCGGACCACAAAGAAATTCAGAGCCCACCCACCACTCACTTGGTAGCCACTGTCGACGATCTAACTGACATGCTAGATTACGACTCTGAGGACATCGACGGTATGGACGACGATGCCGGAGACGACCAAGAACCAGCGCCCATCGGGCACTGGAAAGCCACCTCTTCATACGACATATACATGGTGGATATCCCAAAGGATGGGAACGGCGAAGGAATAGCGGAGGATGACCCCTCCAAGAAACAGCCCAAGCGCCGGCGTCAGCGGCGCCGCTCTAAATCCCGCCATAGCAAGAATGAGGATTCCGGCACCGGAGACAATAATACATCGGATAGCGCCGAAGACAACCCACTCCAGCAAGATCCAGCACAGGAGGAGGGGGACGCCAGCCCTCATGAGAGAGCGACTGAAGAAGAGGTAGAGGACTATATGCCTCCCTCCGGAGACGAGGCGAGCCTCGACGACGACGAATTCGTCGTGCCTGAGGATCCCGTCGAACAGGAGCGTTTCAAATGCAGGCTTATGGCCACGGCAAACAGCCTCAAGAAAAAGCAGCAGCAGCTTAGAGCTGATCAAGATCTGCTAGCCGACAGATGGACCGAAGTCCTCGCGGCCGAAGAGCATGAACTCGAACGCCCCTCCAAAAGCTACCCCAAACGTAAGCTGCTCCCCTGATTAGAGGTGGAGGCATATGATCCCGCTTCACCAGGAGACAATACGGCTGATCGACCACCCCGTGGTCGCAACAGAGAGACCTCAAGGCCCTTCACTAGACCCGTACCCCGGCATCACTCGAAGAGCACAAGGCCACAGGGGAACACTCCGGACCTACGAGACATATTGGAGGACAAGGCAAGACAATCAAGATCGATCTATGGATCACATGGGCGCCCCACGATACGTGACGATCACCGTCACCCCGGACACAGTAAGTCCGGCCGGGCCGAACACAACAGACAAAGCTCTTTTGAGCTCCGTCGCGATATCGCCCAGTACAGAGGCGCCGCACACCCACTGTGCTTCACAAATGAGGTAATGGATCATCAAATCCCAGAAGGGTTTAAACCCGTCAATATTGAATCTTGTGATGGCACAACAGACCCCGCGGTCTGGATCGAGGACTATCTCCTCCACATCCACATGGCCCGCGGAGACGATCTCCACACCATCAAATATCTCCCACTCAAACTTAAAGGACCAGCCCGGCACTGGCTTAACAGCCTGCCAGCAGAGTCAATCGGGAGTTGGGAGGACCTGGCAGCCGCATTCCTCGATAACTTCCAAGGCATGTACGTGCGACCACCAGACGCAGATGACCTCAGCCACATAATTCAGCAGCCAGACGAATCGGCCAGACAATTCTGGACACGGTTCTTAACCAAGAAAAACCAAATCGTCGACTGTCCGGATGCCGAGGCCCTCGCGGCCTTCAAGCATAACATCCGCGCTGAGTGGCTTGCCCGGCACTTGGGACAGGAAAAGCCGAAATCCATGGCAGCCCTTACATCACTCATGACCCGCTTCTGTGCGGGTGAGGACAGCTGGCTAGCATGCAGCAACAACCTCAACAAAAATTCTGGTAGTCTGGATATCAAGGACCGTAGTGGCAGGTCGCGTCGCAACAAAAACAAACGCCGCATTAACGGCGATAACAGTGAGGATACGACAGTCAATGCCGGATTCAGAGCCTCTAAACCCGGTCAATAGAAAAAGCCATTCAAAAGAACAACTTAGGGTCCGTCCAATTTGGACCGAATTCTCGATCGCTTGTGCCAGATACATGGCACCCCTGAAAAGCCAGCTAACCACACCAATAGGGACTGTTGGGTGTTCAAGTAGGCAGGCAAGTTAATTGCTGAAAACAGCGACAAGGGGCTACATAGCGACGACGAGGAAGAGACCCGACCGCCGAACAATAGAGGACAGAAGGGTTTCCCCCCACAGGTGCGGACGGTGAACATGATATATGCCACGCACATACCCAAAAGGGAGCGGAAGCGTGCACTGAGGGATGTATACGCGATGGAGCCAGTTGCCCCGAAGTTCAATCAATGGTCCTCTTGCCCGGTCACCTTTGACCGAAGGGACCACCCCACTAGCATTCGCCATGGTGGGTTCGCCGCATTGGTTCTAGACCCAATCGTCGATGGATTTCATCTCACCAGAGTCTTGATGGACGGCGGTAGCAGCCTAAACCTGCTTTATCAGGACACGGTGCGCAAAATGGGCATAGACCCCTCAAGGATTAAACCTACCAAGACGACCTTTAAAGGCGTCATACCAGGTGCAGAAGTCAATTGTACAGGCTCAGTTACACTGGAAGTGGTCTTCGGATCCCCGGATAACTTCCGAAGCGAGGAGTTAATCTTCGACATAGTCCCGTTCCGCAGCGGCTATCATGCCTTGCACGGACATACCGCGCTCGCAAAGTTCAACGTGGTGCCGCACTACGCATACCTCAAGCTCAAGATGCCAGGCCCTAGAGGAGTCATCACAGTCAACAGAAACACTGAACGCTCCCTCCGAACGAAGGAACATACAGCGGCTCTCGCGGCAGAAGTATAAAGCAGCCTTTTAAGGCAATTCTCGAGTCCGGCTGCCAAGCGGCCGGACACAGCTAAGCGTGCCCGGAGTAACCTACAACACGACCATCTGGCACGTTCCGAGCACGCGTAGCAGTGCAGGCCCAACCCCAGCCCCTGTAAAACATTAAGACAGACCCTTCGCGTACTCCATTACGCTCCGAAGATACCATGGGCATGGGGTAAGGGGCTCGACCACGATAAGCCCAGACTGCGGCTCAACCAAACCAGGGGCTCTTAAGTCTGTCGTTTCTTTTTCTTTTCCTTTTATTTTTTACCTACAGGACTCAGCTCGTCAGAGGCCCTGTCCGACAGCAGACATGCCGAACCCATGATGCAACAGCCAGGGAAGGAGAAAGGCTACAACGAAAATCCAGGTGGTCTCCATCATGAGCATTAAATCTGTTTTATGCATTATTCTGTAGCCTACCCCTAGAGGGGGACATGTTAAACAGTCCCATCCCTTGCTTACCGCACCACTTGTATCGTCGTGCACTTACAACAGTTTCTATTGAATAAAGCAATGCAACACATTTTTGCTTCTAATTGCATTTCTTTCTTACACATATGTTCATCTATGACATGTGGCATCCGTACATTTTGGTACGGCTAAATACACCAGGGGCTTATGTTTCCCGCGTTATGGTGTGATAAGTCCGAACACTTTCACAAGTGCGGCACCCCGAACTTATAGCATTATATGCATCGGCTCCGAATCATGTTCTTGGGTCAATAGTTGGGTTTGCCCGGCTCCCATGTTTTGGTACCTTACGTTCCGTTTTATCAGCTAAGGTAGCACTGGGAGAACCACTGCGATTGCGCCCCAGTTGAGCTGGGTTAACGCCTCAGTGGAGAAAGCTAAAACTGACCGTCATGATGAGGCGAGAGCTGGTCGCTGTTCGAGAGGTTCTTTGCGAGTCCCTAAAGACTTATGCCGCATCGAGCGAGGAGCCGGATTCTGTCCGGCCAAGGCGTGGATAGCGCCCCAAATTCGGCCTTCCGAAAACTAGGGGCTTCGCCGAAATTTAAAATTATAGAATTCTATGGCTAAGTGAGAGTGTTCAAGCATTATAAGTCCGGTTGCCTTGTTCGTTGTGTTGAGCGCCTCCCTCGATGGACCCAAATATGGGAACAAGAGTGCCCAAATTTATCCCGAACACCCCAGCACTCGTGGCATGGGGGCTGAAGCCGACGACTTGCCATCTTTCAGATTTGATAAACAGCCGCACAGAAGGTAATATTTTAAATTAATAAGTGTTGCTTCGCGCATATGAACTTAGTTTTCAGCGCACAGGATAACAAAATGCGAGTCTACTGAAAAACTTCTTCTTTGGAGCACTCACCCGCAATAATGCGGGCGCCCTTCAGCACACTCCTATAATACATCTCGAGCGTGCGATGCTCCTTGCCCTCTAGTGGGGGGTCCGTCACAAGCTTCTGGGCATCCATCTTGCCCTAGTGCACCTTTGCGCGGGCAAGGGCCCGACGCGCACCTTCAATACAGGCGGAGTGCTTGATGACTTCAACCCACGGGCACGCATCCACCAGCCGCCGCACCAGGCCGAAGTAGCTCCCAGGCATGGCCTCCTTAGGCCACAGCCGAACTATGAGGCCCTTCATGGCCTGTTCGGCCGCCTTGTGGAGCTCGACCAGCTGCTTCAGCTGGTCGCTAAGGGGCACCGGATGTTCGGCCTCAGCATACTGAGACCAGAAGACCTTCTCCGTCGAGCTCCCCTCCTCGGCCCGGTAGAATGCGGCAGCATCGGACACACTGCGAGGAAGATCCGCGAACGCTCCTGGAGAGCTTCGAATTTGGGTAAGCGACAGGTAATTAACACTCACATGCTTACTTTGCATGAAAAATGCCTTACCCGCTGCTATTTTCTTTACCGCCTCGATCTCCTGGAGGGCCTTGTAGGCTTCGGCCTTAGCGGCTTTGGCACTCTCAAGAGCCGTTGCAAGCTCAGACTCTCGAGTCTTCGAGTCACGCTCCAGGCTCTCGTGTTTCTTCACGAGATCCTGGAGCTCTTGCTGTACCTCCGCCACCCGCGCCTCCTGTTTCTCTCGCTCGGTGCGCTCCGCAGCCGCATTGCGTTCGGCCGCGGCCACCTCCTCCTTCAGGGTCACCACCTTGTTAGTGGCCCCTGCAATACCCACGTTATCCTCGTTATTCTTTTTGCAACCAAAATCCTTTTCTGTAAGGTACAATTTTCATAAGGTATTACTCACCTTCTTTTTCCTTGAGCTGCTTCCTGGCATGGCTGAGCTCGTTCTCGGACCGCTCGAGGTTTTCCTTCAAAGTATTGACCTCCGCAGTCAGTGCGACAGAGGTCAGCAGCACAGCCTGCAATCCCATATTGACATATTTTCATGACTCCTGCATTTATCTTTCTAAAGATCCTCAGTCCGGCTTTTCTTTCCGAACACCGAACCGAGCATCAGGGGCTACTGTCTATGCGGTACCATTTTACATATATTGAAATTCTTACCTCAAAGCCTGTTAGAAGGCTGCTGCAGGCTTCGGTCAGCCCGCTCTTGGCGAGCTGAACCTTCTGAATCACCGCACTCATAACAGTGCGGTGTTCCTCTTCGATGGAGGCGCCATTGAGCGCCTCCAGCAAATTATCCGGCACCTCTGGTTGGACGGAGGCAGCCGGCATCGCGGTCTTGCCCTTCTTATGAAGGGGTCGCACGCTGGACTCCGGAGCCACTATGGGTTCCGGGGCTGAGTCCGGTGCAAAGTCCGGGTGGTTGTCCTGCGACACCTCCGGGGCCCTCTCCTCCTGGTGAGTCCCTTCCTGGGATCCCACCTCTGTATCGCCCGCATCACGGGGGGTGGAGGCAGTTGGAAGAGAATCCATATCCGACGCCCCTAAGGACCCGCTCGACGAAGTGGGGAGATCATCCTTAGGCAGACTGCAGGGTTGTATGCGGCATTAGAAAGACATAATGTGGCGGAAAACGAAAACCTTGAAGTTATTCGGGAGTCCGGATACTTACGATCTCGCCAGAGGCTTGGCCCTTGGAGGCCAGTCCTCGTTGTCGTCACTGGCGTTGGCGGAACAGTCCGGGGGAAGAGTTTTTCCCCTCTTGGACCCTTCGGCCTCCCTTGTTGGGGAGGCCTTCCTTTTCTTCCTTCCCCCCGCTGGGGGAGAGGCTTTCTTCTTCTCCTCCTCGCCTTGGTGGGATGAGTCGGCCTCAGATTCGTCGTCCGATAGCACCTGAAAACGGGAACTCTTCCGAGTCCCCATGGCCTTCTTCTTGGCCTTCTTCTCCGGCACCACGTGGGGTGCCGGAGCCAGCATCCCCGTTAGGCGGGCGTCAGCTGTGTCCTCTAGCAATGGGGCCGGACAGATAGCCTGTGCGGCCTTCTTCAGCCAGTCCTGTCAAAGGAAAGGGAGTTTAGATCCCACATAGAGTCAAACTATGAATAACAAGCGTCCCGTAAAGGACAATATCACTTACCTCGTCAGCTGGACGCTGCGAGCTGAATCCACGATCTTCGGTAGCGGATGCGGGAGCCTCGGCGCCCTTGAACAGCACCTTCCAGACCTCTTCGTACGTAGTGTCGAAGAGCCCATTCAAAGTCTGGTGCTGCGCCGGATCGAACTCCCACATATTGAAGCCCCGTCGTTGGCACGGGAGAATCTGGCGGATGAGCATGACCTGGACTACGTTGACAAGCTTGAGCTTCTTGTCCACCAGCTTTTGGACGCAGGCTTGGAGTCCGGTCAGCTCCTCCGAATCGCCCCAAATCCGGCCGCTCTCTTTCCAGGAAGTGAGCCATGTGGGGATGCGGGGTCTGAATTCGGGGGCCGCTGCCCATTCGGGATCACGCGGCTCGGTGATGTAGAACCACCCCGATTGCGACCCCTTGATGGTTTCCACAAAGGTGCCCTCCAGCCACATAACATGGGACATCCTGCCCACCATGGCGCCTCCGCACTCCGCTTGGCTGCCCTTCACAACCTTCGGCTTGACACTGAAGGTCTTGAGCCACAAGCCGAAGTGGGGCTGGATGCAGAGGAAGGCCTCGCACACGACGATAAACGCCGAGATGTTGAGAATAAAATTCGGGGCCAGATCATGGAAATCTAGGCCGTAGTAGAACATGAGCCCCCGGACAAAGGGATGAAGTGGGAAGCCCAGTCCGCGGAGGAAATGGGGAAGGAATACTACCCTCTCATGGGGCCTGGGGGTGGGGATGAGCTCTCCCTCGTCGGGGAGCCGATGCGCGATATCGCTGGACAAGTATCCGGCGCTGCGCAGCTTCTTGATATGCCCCTCCGTGATGGAGGAGGCCATCCATTTGCCTCCCGCTCCAGACATACTTGGAGAAGGTTGAGGTGAGATGTGCGGGCTTGGGCACTAGAGCTCGAGTTCGCAGAGATGGATAAGCCAAGGAGGAAGAAGGCGCAGGTAAAAAGGTTGGATCTTTATCCCCTTATATGGGCGGACAGAAACACGCGTCCCCACCGGCCTGGTAAAACTCGCTTATCTCCCAAGCGTCACAATCAATGGCGCGGTTGGGTTACCCACGTCCGTATTGATGGGAATCCCAGAATAAGGGGAACACGATCTCTGCCTCGACAAGACGTGCCAAGGAAACCGCCTCGCTAAACGCGCTGAGGTGGAATAATAAAAACAATTCGAGTAAAGGCTTGGAAGTGGTGTGACGTTACGCCACAGAATACGTCAGCAGATTGATCTTGTGTAATATTATTCTCTCTACGGTGGTATGTGGAATTTATTTTTGCAGAGCCAGACACTATCCTGGTGTTCACAATCTTCTATAAATCATTTGGAGGAGGAACCCGCCTTGCAATGCCGAAGACAATATGCGCGCCGGACTCATCGTCATTGAAGCCTGGTTCAGGGGCTACTGAGGGAGTCCCGGACTAGGGGGTGTCCGGATAGCCGAACTACCATCATCGGCCGGACTCCAAGACTATGAAGATACAAGATTGAAGACTTCGTCCCGTGTCCGGATGGGACTTTCCTTGGCGTGGAAGGCAAGCTTGGCGATACGGATATGTAGATCTCCTACCTTTTTAACCGACTCCGTGTAACCCTAGCCCTCTCCGGTGTCTATATAAACCGGATGGCCTTAGTCCATAGGACGAACAACAATCATACCATAGGCTAGCTTCTAGGGTTTAGCCTCCTTGATCTCGTGGTAGATCTACTCTTGTAACCCACATCATCAATATTAATCAAGCAGGATGTAGGGTTTTACCTCCATCAAGAGGGCCCGAACCAGGGTAAAAACATCGTGTCCCTCGTCTCCTGTTACCATCCGCCTAGACGCACAGTTTGGGACCCCCTACCCGAGATCCGCCAGTTTTGACACCGACACTCGCCGCACAACTCGGCATAGCGGCCAAGTGGTGACCTCCTCCAATTTACCGAACTCTCCGGTTCGTAAACGCCGTCAAGAGGTTTCTTATACTTCTGACACACTTTATCCTAAAGCGGGTTACTTGCGATATCCTCTTAATCCGTGTGACTCAAATTATCAGGGAACCTCCCATTCATCATCCGGCGAGTCATCAGCCACACAACTTCCTGTTGGAGAACGTAGTAATTTCAAAAACAAAATCCTACGCACACGCAAGATCATGGTGATGCATAGCAACGAGAGGGGAGAGTATGTCCACGTACCCTCGTAGACCGAAAGAGGAAGTGTTATAACAACGCGGTTGATGTAGTCGTACGTCTTCACAGCCCGACCGATCAAGCACCGAAACTACGGCACCTCCGAGTTCTAGCACACGTTCAGCTCGATGACGATCCCCGGACTCCGATCCAGCAAAGTGTCGGGGAAGAGTTCAGTCAGCACGACAGCGTGGTAACGATCTTGATGTTCTACTGTCGTAGGGCTTCGCCTAAGCACCGCTACAATATTATCGAGGACTATGGTGGAGGGGGGCACTGCACACGGCTAAGAGATCTCAAGGATCAATTGTTGTCTCTTTGAGGTGCCCACCCGCCCCCGTATATAAAGGAGAAAGGGGGGGGGGTGCGGTCGGCCAGGTGGAGGGCGCGCTAGGAGGAGTCCTACTCCCGGTGGGAGTAGGACTCCCCCCTTTTCCATGTTGGACTAGGACTTGGGGGGG
>NC_041389.1:684527785-684533669 GCF_002162155.2 Triticum dicoccoides | reverse complement strand
GGGCGCGCGACTGCCGCTTGGCCTCCTCTCCTCTTCCTCCACTAGGCCCATTAAGGCCCATTAAGTTACCGGGGGGTTCCGGTAACCTCCCGGTACTCCGGTAAAATGCCGATTTCACCCGGAACACTTCCATGTCCAAACATAGACTTCCAATATATCAATCTTCATGTCTCGACCATTTTGAGACTCCTCGTCATGTCCGTGATCACATCCGGGACTCCGAACAACCTTCGGTACATCAAAACATATAAACTCATAATGAAACTGTCATCGTAACTTTAAGCGTGCGGACCCTACGGGTTCGAGAACAATGTAGACACGACCGAGACACGTCTCCGGTCAATAACCAATAGCGGAACCTGGATGCTCATATTGGCTCCCACATATGCTACGAAGATCTTTATCGGTCAGACCGCATAACAACATACGTTGTTCCCTTTGTCATCGGTATGTTACTTGCCCGAGATTTGATCGTCGGTATCTCAATACCTAGTTCAATCTCGTTACCAGCAAGTCTCTTTACTCGTTCTGTAATACATCATCTCACAACTAACTCATTAGTTGCAATTCTTGCAAGGCTTAAGTGATGTGCATTACCGAGAGGGCCCAGAGATACCTCTCCGACAATCGGAGTGACAAAATCCTAATCTCGAAATACGCCAACCCAACATGTACCTTTGGAGACACCTGTAGAGCTCCTTTATAATCACCCAGTTACGCTGTGACGTTTGGTAGCACACAAAGTGTTCCTCCGATAAACGGGAGTTGCATAATCTCATAGTCATAGGAACATGTATATGTCATGAAGAAAGCAATAGCAATATACTAAACGATCATGTGCTAAGCTAACAGAATGGGTCATGTCAATCACATCATTCTCCTAATGATGTGATCCCGTTAATCAAATGACAACACATGTATATGGTTAGGAAACATAACCATCTTTGATCAACAAGCTAGTCAAGTAGAGGCATACTAGTGACACTCTGTTTGTCTATGTATTCACACATGTATTATGTTTCCGGTTAATACAATTCTAGCATGAATAATAAACATTTATCATGATATAAGGAAATAAATAATAACTTTATTATTGCCTCGAGGGCATATTTCCTTCAGTCTCCCACTTGCACTAGAGTCAATAATCTATATTACACTGTAATGATTCTAAAACCCATGGAGCCTTGGTGCTGATCATGTTTTGCTCGTGGAAGAGGCTTAGTCAACAGGTCTGCTACATTCAGATCCGTATGTATCTTGCAAATTTCTATGTCTCCCACTTGGACGAAATCCCGAATGGAATTGAAGTGTCTCTTGATGTGCTTGGTTCTTTTGTGAAATCTGGATTTCTTCGCCAAAGCAATTGCACCAGTATTGTCACAAAAGATTTTCATTGGACCCGATGCACTAGGTATGACACCTAGATCAGATATGAACTCCTTCATCCAGACTCCTTCGTTTGCTGCTTCCGAAGCAGCTATGTACCCCGCTTCACATGTAGATCCCGCCACAATGCTTTGTTTAGAACTGCACCAACTGACAGCTCCACCGTTCAATGTAAACATGTATCCGGTTTGCGATTTAGAATCGTCCGGATCAGTGTCAAAGCTTGCATCAACGTAACCATTTACGATGAGCTCTTTGTCACCTCCATAAACGAGAAACATATCCTTAGTCCTTTTCAGGTATTTCAGGATGTTGTTGACCGTTGTCCAGTGATCCAGTCCTGGATTACTTTGGTACCTCCCTGCTAAAATTATAGCAAGGCACACATCAGGTCTGGTACACAGCATTCCATACATGATAGATCCTATGGCTGAAGCATAGGGAACTTCTTTCATCTTTTCTCTATCTTCTGCAGTGGTCGGGCATTGAGTCTTACTCAACTTCACACCTTGTAACACAGGCAAGAACCCTTTCTTTGCTTGATCCATTTTGAACTTCTTCAGAACTTTGTCAAGGTATGTGCTTTGTGAAAGTCCAATTAAGCGTCTCGATCTATCTCTATAGATCTTAATGCCCAATATGTAAGCAGCTTCACCGAGGTCTTTCATTGAAAAACTCTTATTCAAGTATCCCTTTATGCTATCCAGAAATTCTATATCATTTCCAATCAGTAATATGTCATCCACATATAATATCAGAAATGCTACAAAGCTCCCACTCACTTTCTTGTAAATACAGGCTTCTCCAAAAGTCTGTATAAAACCATATGCTTTGATCACACTATCAAAGCGTTTATTCCAACTCCGAGAGGCTTGCACCAGTCCATAAATGGATCGCTGGAGCTTGCACACTTTGTTAGCTCCCTTTGGATCGACAAAACCTTCCGATTGCATCATATACAACTCTTCTTCTAGAAATCCATTCAGGAATGCAGTTTTGACATCCATCTGCCATATTTCATAATCATAAAATGCGGCAATTGCTAACATGATTCGAACAGACTTAAGCATCGCTACGGGTGAGAAGGTATCATCGTAGTCAACCCCTTGAACTTGTCGAAAACCTTTCGCAACAAGTCGAGCTTTGTAGACAGTAACATTACCGTCAGCGTCAGTCTTTTTCTTGAAGATCCATTTATTTTCAATTGCTTGCCGATCATTGGGCAAGTCAACCAAAGTCCACACTTTGTTCTCATACATGGATCCCATCTCAGATTTCATGGCCTCAAGCCATTTTTCGGAATCTGGGCTCACCATCGCTTCTTCATAGTTCGTAGGTTCATCATGGTCTAGTAACATGACTTCCAGAACAGGATTATCGTACCACTCTGGTGCGGATCTTACTCTGGTTGATCTACGAGGTTCAGTAACAGCTTGATCTGAAGTTTCATGATCATCATCATTATCTTCCTCACTAATTGGTATAGGTGTCATAGAAACCTGTTTCTGCGATATACTACTTTCCAATAAGGGAGCAGGTACAGTTACCTCATCAAGTTCTACTTTCCTCCCACTCACTTCTTTCGAGAGAAACTCCTTCTCCAGAAAGTTTCCGAATTTAGCGACAAACGTCTTGCCTTCGGATCTGTGATAGAAGGTGTACCCAACATTCTCCTTTGGGTATCCTATGAAGACACATTTCTCCGATTTGGGTTCGAGCTTATCAGGTTGAAGCTTTTTCACATAAGCATCGCAACCCCAAACTTTCAGAAATGACAACTTTGGTTTCTTGCCAAACCACAGTTCATAAGGCGTCGTCTCAACGGATTTTGATGGTGCCCTATTTAATGTGAATGCGGCCATCTCTAAAGCATAACCCCAAAATGATAGCAGTAAATCTGTAAGAGACATCATAGATTGCACCATATCTAGTAAAGTACAATTACGACGTTCGAACACACCATTACGCTGTGGTGTTCTGGGTGGCGTTAGTTGCAAAACTATTCCGCATTGTTTCAAATGTAGACCAAACTCGTAACTCAAATATTCTCCTCCATGATCAGATCGTAGAAACTTTATTTTCTTGTTACGATGATTTTCAACTTCACTCTGAAATTCTTTGAACTTTTCAAATGTTTCAGACTTATGCTTCATTAAGTAGATATACCCATATCTGCTCAAATCATCCGTGAAGGTGAGAAAATAACGATATCCGCCACGAGCCTCAACATTCATTGGACCACATACATCTATATGTATGATCTCCAATAAATCTGTTGCTCTGTCCATAGTACCGGAGAACGGTGTTTTAGTCATCTTGCCCATGAGGCACGGTTCGCAAGTACCAAGTGATTCATAATCAAGTGGTTCCAAAAGTCCATCAGTATTGAGTTTCTTCATGCGCTTTACACCGATATGACCTAAACGGCAGTGCCACAAATAAGTTGCACTATCATTATCCACTCTGCATCTTTTGGCTTCAACATTATGAATATGTGTATCACTACTATCGAGATTCAATAAAAATAGACCACTCTTCAAGGGTTCATGACCATAAAAGATTTTACTCATATAAATAGAACAACCATTATTCTCTGATTTAAATGAATAACCGTCTCGCATCAAACAAGATCTAGATATAATGTTCATGCTCAACGCTGGCACCAAATAACAATTATTTAGGTCTAAAACTAATCCCGAAGGTAGATGTAGAGGTAGCGTGCTGACCGCGATCACATCGACTTTGGAACCATTTCCACGCGCATCGTCACCTCATCCTTAGCCAATCTTCGCTTAATCTGTAGTCCCTGTTTCGAGTTGCAAATATTAGCAACAGAACCAGTATCAAATACCCAGGTGCTATTGCGAGCATTAGTAAGGTACACATCAATAACATGTATATCAGATATACCTTTGTTCACCTTGCCATCCTTCTTATCCGCCAAATACTTGGGGCAGTTCCGCTTCCAGTGACCAGTCTGCTTGCAGTAGAAGCACTCAGTTTCAGGCTTAGGTCCAGACTTGGGTTTCTTCTCCTGAGCAGCAACTTGCTTGCTGTTCTTCTTGAAGTTTCCCTTCTTCTTCCCTTTGCCCTTTTTCTTGAAACTAGTGGTCTTGTTAACCATCAACACTTGATGCTCCTTCTTGATTTCTACCTCCGCAGCTTTTAGCATCGCGAAGAGCTCGGGAATAGTCTTTTCCATCCCTTGCATATTATAGTTCATCACAAAGCTCTTGTAGCTTGGTGGCAGTGATTGGAGAATTCTGTCAATGACGCTATCATCCGGAAGATTAACTCCTAGTTGAATCAAGTGATTATTATACCCAGACATTTTGAGTATATGCTCACTGACAGAACTGTTCTCCTCCATCTTGCAGCTGTAGAACTTATTGGAGACTTCATATCTCTCAATCTGGGCATTTGCTTGAAATATTAACTTCAACTTAGTGATAAAGTAAAGCATTACAGGGCGATTGCATTGTATGATCATGTATTGTATGAGATGATCACTATTGCTACCGCTTAGTGATAAAGTAAAGCATTACAGGGCGATTGCATTGCATACAATAAAGCGACAACCATATGGCTCCTGCCAGTTGCTGATAACTCTGTTACAAAACATGATCATCTCATACAATAAAATTTAGCATCCTGTCTTGACCATATCACATCACAAGATGCCCTGCAAAAACAAGTTAGACGTCCTCTACTTTGTTGTTGCAAGTTTTACGTGGCTACTACGGGCTTAGCAAGAACCGTTCTTACCTACGCATCAAAACCATAACGATAGTTTGTCAAGTTGGTGCTGTTTTAACCTTCGCAAGGACCGGGCGTAGCCACACTCGGTTCAACTAAAGTTGGAGAAACTGACACCCGCCAGCCACCTGTGTGCAAAGCACATCGGTAGAACCAGTCTCGCGTAAGCGTACGTGTAATGTCGGTCCGGGCCGCTTCATCCAACAATACTGCTGAACCAAAGTATGACATGCTGGTAAGCAGTATGACTTATATCGCCCACAACTCACTTGTGTTCTACTCGTGCATATGACATCTATGCATAAAACCAGGCTCGGATGCCACTGTTGGAGAACGTAGTAATTTCAAAAAAAATTCCTACGCACACGCAAGATCATGGTGATGCATAACAACGAGAGGGGATAGTATGTCCACGTACCCTCGTAGACCGAAAGCGGAAGCATTATAACAACGCGCTTGATGTAGTCATACGTCTTCACGGCCCGACCGATCAAGCACCGAAACTACGACACCTCCGAGTTCTAGCACACGTTCAGCTCGATGACGATCCCCGGACTCCGATCCAGCAAAGTGTCAGGGAAGAGTTCCGTTAGCACGACGGCGTGGTGACAATCTTGATGTTCTACTGTCGGAGGGCTTCGCCTAAGCACCGCTACAATATTATCGAGGACTATGGTGGAGGGGGGCACCGCACACGGCTAAGAGATCTCAAGGATCAATTGTTGTCTCTTTGGGGTGCCCT
>NC_041389.1:684501455-684527346 GCF_002162155.2 Triticum dicoccoides | reverse complement strand
GGGGAGGGGCACGCGGCTGCCCCTTGGCCTCCTCTCCTCTTCCTCCAATAGGCCCATTAAGGCCCATTAAGTTACCCGGGGGTTCCGGTAACCTCCCGGTACTCCGGTAAAATGCCGATTTCACCCGGAACACTTTCGATGTCCAAACATAGACTTCCAATATATCAATCTTCATGTCTCGACCATTTTGAGACTCCTCGTCATGTCCGTGATCACATCCGGGACTCCAAAAAACCTTCGGTACATCAAAACATATAAACTCATAATGAAACTGTCATCGTAACTTTAAGCGTGCGGACCCTACGGGTTCGAGAACAATGTAGACATGACCGAGACACGTCTCCGGTCAATAACCAATAGCGTAACCTGGATGCTCATATTGGCTCCCACATATTCTACGAAGATCTTTATCGGTCAGACCGCATAACAACATACGTTGTTCCCTTTGTCATCGGTATGTTACTTGCCTGAGATTCAATCGTCGGTATCTCAATACCTAGTTCAATCTCGTTATCGGCAAGTCTCTTTACTCGTTCCGTAATACATCATCTCACAACTAACTCATTAGTTGCAATGCTTGCAAGGCTTAAGTGATGTGCATTACCGAGAGGGCCCAGAGATACCTCTCCGACAATCGGAGTGACAAATCCTAATCTCAAAATACACCAACCCAACATGTACCTTTGGAGACACCTGTAGAGCTCCTTTATAATTACCCAGTTACGTTGTGACGTTTGGTAGCACACAGAGTGTTCCTCCAGTAAACGGGAGTTGCATAATCTCATAGTCATAGGAACATGTATAAGTCATGAAGAAAGCAATAGCAATATACTAAACGATCGTGTGCTAAGCTAACGGAATGGGTCATGTCAATCACATCATTCTCCTAATGATGTGATCCCGTTAATCAAATGACAACACATGTCTATGGTTAGGAAACATAACCATCTTTGATCAACAAGCTAGTCAAGTAGAGGCATACTAGTGACACTCTATTTGTCTATGTATTCACACATGTATTATGTTTCCGGTTAATACAATTCTAGCATGAATAATACACATTTATCATGATATAAGTAAATAAATAATAACTTTATTATTGCCTCTAGGGCATATTTCCTTCACTTCCTCCCCTCAAAACTGTTCCTGGGTAAGCAGATTACACTTAACCCTTTATGCCTTTGTATTGGTTATTGTACTAACTTTTTGTGTCTATTCTTTTCAGTGCCAAAGCCAGATCCGGTACCTTAGGTTCAGGACACTTTTGTTGAACCGGTAGAGATAAATCCGACGAGCCAGTCAGCTGATCTTCCAAGCCCAGCAAAAACAACTGATAAACCGCCAAGCCCAGTCAAAACTACTGATGACACCATGGATGATATTATGATTACCGGTTTTGGCCATACTGCTCCTAGCAACCCTGTCGCTTTATCAAAGCATAGTGCCAAGGAAGAATCTTCTGCTATGGACAAGGGCAAGTGGAAAACAGATTTATCAAGCTTTGCTCATCTCAGTGCCCAAGACATCCATTCTAGATATTTAAACTGCCTGTACACAAGCCGCGACTATGAAGCCGGTTTAGTGGGCTTGATGAAGGAATGGTATGAGGTAAATATCACTCCCTCTTGAATAAATTTTCTTTCCTTATAACTGGCTTAGACTATCAAGTCCATTAGCCCCCAAGGGCCGGTTCATAAAATTTCCTTGTAATAGAATCGATGTTTAATTTTGCTGGTATAGCTCCCATGGACCGGTTTATACCTTTAGGATGAACCGGTACATCTTCTATCATGCAGTTTCCAAAATTTCTGATAATCATCAATATAATCCGATTTATTGAGAAATATTCCATAACTTTGAATTGACCCGATAAGCATTAGCCCCCAAGTGCCAAGTGTATAACTTGTTATGTGCTTGCGACTTAAAATGTCAGTTGATAAAAAACAATCCGCATTAGCCCCCAAGGGCCAAGTGTATAACTTGTTATGTGCTTGGGACTTCCAAGATGTATTACTAACTCATTAACTGTCTCTTTCAGGCTGATCTGACCAAAAAGGAATCTCAAATCACCGACCTTCAGGAAAATATCAAGTCCCAGCAAGCAGAAACCTCCAAGGCTAAATAAGAGTTGACCGACGCTTTAAAAGCCATGGAATAATTGAAGGATGGCTTTAAAGGTGAGCGCGCAAAGTGGGAGACTGAAAAAGCCACTTTGCTAAAGCAGGCAGAAGATGCTGAAGCAGCCTTGAACCCGGTAACAGAATAATTGACCATCTTGAAGCAGCAGATCAATGCTATGACCTCTGCTATCTTCGGTAAAAACCTCTTCATAAGTTTTAAATAAGTACCAGTCATGAAACTGCCAGTTTAATAATACTTTGATCTTAGCAGGTAGCCGTGTTACTCATCTTGGCTCAGACATGCGCAAAAAACTGAAGGCTGCCTATACATTGATAGAGCAGTTATATACCGGCGTCAATGGGTCATCTGCATAGCTTCATATAATTAATAAACCACCCGCAACTTTAATCAAAGAAAGATTGGAAAAATTATCCATGACACCTGCCCAGCTTGAGGAATTGAAGAAATCAGCTGCAAGGGCCGGTGCTCTGTCTGCATTGACTCTGGCCAAGGCCTGGATATCTAATCTTGATCCGGAAGACATTGGAAACGGCTATCCCAGCCAAAAATAGGATGGGTCGGTTTTTTACAATGACGACCTTAGGGCTTTGACGAAGGAAATGCGTCCCCTTGCAAGTAAACTGGCTGAAGAGATTGATTTGTCTTTCCACCGGTCGATTTATGATGCAGACAACAAATGGGTTGTTGCATCTCTATATGATGTGCAAAATCTTATCCCGCCAATCCGTAAGCATACCTACGCCCGTGATGTTGAACCGTCCGATCTTATAAGCGATGAAGCTGTCTTCCGAGCTTTAACTGGGATTGACTGGGCAACCATTGACTTCCAGCCACTGGGTGGAGAGGCGGAGGTTGAACCGGCGCAGGATGATCCACAACCTTCAAGTCAGCCTGAAGAAGAATCATGATCCGGAGGCCGGTTTATCTTCTACACACTGTCATCCGTGTGATAAACTATTATTCTTTTGGGCCGTCAAAGCGCCTTGTACTAGGCTAGTTTAAACACTTGGTCTGCTATGCCGTCGTGCATATTTACTTTGCACAATACTGTTAATCCATCATAATTATGCTATATCTGCTTATGATCCTTAACAACTTTATGCAATCTTGTTTCTTTATATAACAAACATAAAATTGTCCTGGTGGTTTACCGCCGGACGGGTCATAACACCAAATATAAAGCCAGGGTTTATAACCAAGGCTGTATTTGCAAGAATACTTAAATATGAAATACATCATACCTGTGACATTGAATCACATTGTAGATTTATCAACTTTGTAGTAAGGGTGATAACCCAAATCTTGAGTGCTGATAACTCCCACCATGCTTTGCTGGTTTATAATGAAGCCATATCGGGTTATACTAAACACCGGATGATCATACTGGCGACTTATAGTCAAAGCCAGACCGGTTTAACAAACGCTGGTTTATAATTGATCATGTACTGACAACTTACAGTTGAAAGCTGAGCCGGGTCAATTGACACCGGTCACCTTGTAAATTTATACTGGGCAACTTAGAAGTTAGACCGGTTTAGCAAGCACCGGTTTTAGTATAAACCTCATTGAAATAAACCTCAAAAAGAAAGATTTGCAAAGAAAATATGCAAAAGAGGCAAGGCTTTTCATGGGCTGCCAGGCCACTGAGTTAAACCATTTTACAAAGCCTTTTAAGATGGACCTCACATTAACCAATTGTCGTTTTAACTTTGACAAGTTCAAGGTCTGTATAAGATTGACTTGCCAAACATTCGGCGGGTCATACCAGGATTACCTGGGCGGAGTGACTTACTTGATGAAGGCAGGTTAACCCAGGGTTTTAGGTGAATACACCTGGCTTCCAAGCCTAGCTTTTATAGCCTATTGCAAGGTGTAGATTCTTTGTTCTTGTAGAAGCAAAGATCCCCCAAGCAATATTTTGAGCTATGCTTAGTGGACGCCTATGTTTGAGGTATGCTTTGTAATAAACTCTCTTTGTCTCCTCGTGATGTTGGGTATTAAGCCCCAAAGCTTATGTTTGAGATGTGCTCTTTCTCTTGTTTTTGTAGCTTTATAAACCGGATTAATGGACAAACAGAGCTCCGCTTTATAAGCAGAAGCCCCCATGTAACCAAGAAGATATTTAAAGATGAACGGCAGAGTCCCCGCTTTAGCAAGGATGCCGGTTTATTATATTGATCATAATATATACATTGTCAAGAATATGTACATAATAGGAGCCTATGGCTCAGGTGTAGTAAGGCCGAAGATGAGCAATATTCCACGGCCGACGGGTCTCCTCCTCCGACTTGTGTGAGTCTTTGTGCTCTCGAACATCGATAAGGTAGTATGACCCGTTGTTCAGATTCTTGCTGACCACAAAGGGCCCTTCCCAAGGCGGGGATAACTTGTGCATATCAGTATGGTCTTGGATAAGCCGGAGCACTAAGTCGCCTTCCTGAAAAGCTCTGGTTTTAACCCAGCGGCTGTAATAACGTCGCAGGTCTTGTTGATAAATCACCAAACAAGCTGCCGCTATGTTCCATTTTTCATCTAACAGGTCCAATGCATCTTAGCATGCTCTTTTGTTGTCCGCTTCAACATAAGCTGCCACTTGGGGTGAGTCATGGCGAGAATATCACTTGGGAGGACTGCTTCTGCTCCATAAACCATGAAGAAGGGTGTATAACCCATAGATCTATTAGGGGTGGTATTAATGCTCCATAACACAGAAAGCAACTCTTCCACCCAACAACCCAGCGTCCTCTGCAAAGGAACCATAAGCTGGGGCTTGGTGCCTTTCAAGATTTCTTGATTAGCTCTCTCTGCTTGACCATTAGACTAGGGGTGAGCCACTGATGACACATCAAGCCGGATGTGCTCACACTGACATAACTCTTCCATAGCACCCTTGGAGAGGTTCGTGCCATTATATGTTATGATGCTGTGTGGAAAACCAAAGCGGAAAATCACCTTCTTCATGAATTGAACCGCCGTGGCTGCGTCACACTTGCTGACTGGCTCTGCTTCCACCCACTTGGTGAACTTATAAACTGCCACCAAAAGGTGGGTCTTCTTGTCCTTGAACCTCTTAAAGGGCCCAACCATATCAAGCCCCCAAGTTGCAAACGGCCAGGTAATTGGAATCATCCTCAATTCCTGATGCGGAACATGGGCCCGACGTGAAAACTTCTGACAACCGTCACACTTCCTGACCAAGTCCTCAGCACCAGCATGAGCTATTAGCCACAAACCGTGTCGGAAAGCCTTAGATACAAGGGATTTTGAACCGTCATGATTGCACAATCCCCTTCGTGAATTTCACACAAAATCTCACAACCTTCTTCAGAAGAAACACAGTGCTGAAACGCCCCTGAGACACTGCAGTGATGTAACTTGCCATTAACAATAGTCATGGACTTGGACTGCCGGATTATCTATCTGGCCAAAACTTCGTCCCCGGGTAACTCGCCCCGGGTCATATACACCAAGTAGGGCACCGTCCAATCAGGGATAGCATGAAGAACCGCCACCAATTGAGCCTCCGGGTCGGGAACAGCCAGATCCTCGTCCGTTGGTATTTTGACCGACGGGTTATGCAAAATGTCAAGAAAGACATTGGGCGGCACCGGTTTATGCTGAGACCCGAGCTGGATTAAAGCGTCCACCGCTTCATTCTTGCGCTGATCAATGTGCTTGACCTCGTAACCCTTGAAGTGACCAGCAATGACATCCACCTCACGCCGATAAGCCTCCATGAGTGGATCCTTAGAATCCCAAGTACCATACATTTGCTGAGCCACTAAATCGGAGTCCCCGAAGCAACGTACCTGGATTAAGTTCATCTCCTTAGCCATCCGAAGACCGTGGAGCAAGGCCTCATACTCAGCTGCATTGTTAGTACAGGGAAACATCAAGCGGAGAACATAACAAAAATTTTCACCTCGAGGGAAAGTAAGAACCACTCCAGCCCCCGAGCCCTCCAATTGTCTGGATCCGTCGAAGTGACTCGTCCAGTATGTGTTATCCGGTTTATCCTCCGGCGCTTGCAATTCTGTCCAGTCATTGATGAAATCCACGAGCGCTTGGGACTTGATGGCCGTACGAGGCATATATTTTAACCCGTGAGGTCCAAGCTCGATAGCCCACTTAGCAACCCGGCCAGTTGCCTCCCTGTTCTGGATGATATCTCCCAAAGGAGCGGAACTGACCACAGTGATGTGATGGCCCTGAAAGTACTGGTTTAGCTTCCGGCTTTCCATAAAAACCCCATACACAAGCTTCTGCCAATGTGGATATCTCTACTTCGATTCGATAAGCACCTCACTGATATAGTAAACCGACCGTTGAACCGGATACTCCTTTCCTTCCCCCTTTTTTGATACGTCTCCAACTTATCTATAATTTTTGATTGTTCCATGCTATTATATTACCCCTTTTGGATGTTTATGGACTTTATTTTACACATTTATATCATTTTTGGGACTAACCTACTAACCGGAGGCCCAGCCCATATTGCTGTTTTTTTGCCTATTTCAGTATTTCGAAGAAAAGGAATATCAAACGGAGTCCAAACGGAATGAAACCTTCGGGAGCGTGATTTTTGGAACAAATCTGATATGGAGAGCTTGGAGTGCAAGTCAAGAAGCAGCCGAGGCTCCCACGAGATAGGAGCCCCCCCGTGTAGGGCGCCCCCTATCTCGTGGGCCCGTCGGGCGGCCACCCACGTACTTCTTCCTCCTATATATACCTATGGACCCCGAAAACATCTAGGAGCACCACGAAACACAATTTCCAACGCCGTAACCTTCTGTATCCGCGAGATCTCATCTTGGAGCCTTCACCGGCACTCTGCCAGAGGGGGAATCGACCATGGAGGGCTTCTACATCAACACCATAGCCCCTCTGATGAGTTGTGAGTAGTTTACCACAGACCTACGGGTCAATAGTTATTAGTTAGATGGCTTCTTCTCTCTTTTTGGATCTCAATACAATGTTCTCCCCCTCTCTTGTGGAGATCTATTCGATGTAATCTCTTTTTGCGGTGTGTTTGTCGAGATCCGATGAATTGTGGGTTTATGATCAAGTTTATCTATGAATAATATTGGAATCTTCTCTGAATTCTTTTATGTGTGATTGAGTTATCTTTACAAGTCTCTTCGAATTATCAGTTTGGTTTGGCCTACTAGATTGATCTTTCTTGCCATGGGAGAAGTGTTTAGCTTTGGGTTCAATCTTGCGGTGTTCTTACCCAGTGACAGAAAGGGTTGCAATACACGTATTGTATTGTTGCCATCGAGGATAACAAGATGGGGTTTATATCATATTGCATGTGTTTATCCCTCTACATCATGTCATCTTGCTTAAAGTGTTACTCTGTTCTTATGAACTTAATACTCTAGATGCAGGCAAGAGTCGGTCGATGTGTGGAGTAATAGTAGTAGATGCAGGCAGGAGTCGGTCTACTTGTTATGGACGTGATGCCTATATACATGATGATGCCTAGATAATCTCATAACTATGCGCTTTTCTATCAATTGCTCGACAGTAATTTGTTCACTCACCGTAATACTTATGCTATCTCAAGAGAAGCCTCTAGTGAAACCTATGCCCCCCGGGTCTATCTCTTATCATCTTTGCTTTCAATCTATCTTTATTTGCATCTTTACTTTTTGCATCTATATTACAAAATACCAAAAATATATTATTATCTCTCTATCTGATCTCACTCTGGTAAGTGGCCGTGAAGGGATTGACAACCCCTTTATTGCGTTGGTTGCGAGTTCTCAGTTTGTTTGTGTAGGTGCATGGGACTTTTGAGGAGCCTCCTACTGGATTGATACCTTGGTTCTCAAAACCGAGGGAAATACTTACGCTACACTTGCTGCATCACCCTCTCCTCTTCAGGGAAAACCAACGCAAGCTCAAGACGTTGCAAGAAGGATTTCTGGCGCCGTTGCCGAGGAGGTCTTCGCTCAAGTCAAGACATACCAAGTACCCATCACAAACCCATCTCCCTCGCATTTACATTATTTGCCTCTCGTTTTCCTCTCCCCCACTTCACCCTTGCTGTTTTATTCGCCCTCTCTTTCCCAATCTCCTCCTCTCTTTTTCGCTTGCCGTTTTTCTGTTTGCTTGTGTGTTGGATTACTTGTTGCCATAGCACAAGATAATACCAAGTTGTGTGACTTCTCGAATACCAATAATAATGATTTCCTTAGTACTCCGATTGCTCCTCTTAATGATGTTGAGTCTTGTGAAATCAATGCTGCTTTGCTGAATCTTGTTATGAAAGGTCAATTCGCCAACCTTCCTAGTGAAGATGCCGCTACTCATCTAAACAACTTTGCTGATTTGTGTGATATGCAAAATAAGAAAGATACGGATAACAATATTGTCAAATTGAAGTTATTTCCGTTTGCACTTAGAGATCGTGCTAAAATTTGGCTTTCGTCTTTGCCCAAAAATAGTATTGATTCTTGGAACAAATGCAAAGATGCTTTTATCTCTAAGTATTTTCCTCCCGCTAAGATCATCACTCTTAGGAACAATATTATGAATTTTAGATAACTAGATCATGAGCATGTTGCCCAATCTTGGGAAAGAATGAAATTGATGCTTCGCAATTGCCCTACTCATGGTTTGAATTTATGGATGATCATACAAAAATTTTATGCCGGTTTGAACTTTGCTTCTAGAAATCTCTTAGATTCGGCCGCGGGAGGCACGTTTATGGAAATTACATTAGGAGATGCTACAAAATTTCTTGATAATATTATGGCTAATTATTCTCAATAGCACACCGAAAGATCTTCTAGTAAAAAAGTGCATGCTATAGAAGAAATCAATGTTTTGAGTGGAAAGATGGATGAACTTATGAAGATGTTTGCTACTAAAAATACTCCTCTTGATCCCAATGATACGCCTTTGTCTTCCTTGATTGAGAATAATAATGAATCTATGGATGTGAATTTTGTTGGTAGGAATAGTTTTGGAAACAGTGCTTATAGAGGAAATTTTAATACTAGACCGTTCCCTAGTAATCCCTCTAATAATTATGGAAATTCCTACAATAATTCTTATGGTAATTTTAATAAGATGCCCTCTAATTTTGAGAATAGTGTGAAAGAATTTATGATTTCTCAAAAGAATTTTAATTCTTTGGTTGAAGAAAACTTGCTCAAAGTTGATGATTTGGCTAGGAACGTTGATAGACTTTCGCTTGATGTTAATTCTCTTAAACTTGGATCTTCTTCTCCTAAGCATGATATCAATGAGTCTGTCAAAGTAATGAGAATTTCCATTGACGAATGCAAAGAAAGAACCGCTAGATTGCGTGCTTAAAAAGAAAGCTTTTAAAAGCATGTTCTTCTAGTCTCCGTGAAAATAATGATGAGGATCTTAAAGTTATTGATGTGTCTCCGATTAGATCTATGTTTTGCAATATGAATTTTGATGATTATGGGAGTGATTATGAATCAACTTTGCCTAGAAGGCGTCCCAAGAATTCGGAGTCTTTAGATCTTAATGCTAAATTTGGTAAAAGAGAGATTGGAGAATCCTCAACTTCTAATAATATTGAACATACTATCTCGGATTTCAAGGAATTTGATTATGATAATTGCTCTTTAAAAGGTTGTATTTCCTTGTTCCAATCCGTTGTTAATTCTCCTCATGCTTATAGTCAAAATAAAGCTTTTACCAAACATATCGTTGATGCCTTGATGCAATCTTATGATGAAAAACTGAATTTGGAAGTTTCTATACCTATAAAACTTAATGATGAGTGGGAACCTACTATTATGATTAGAATTAAAGATTATGAGTGTTTTGCTTTGTGTGATTTGGGTGCTAGTGTTTCCACGATTCCGAAAACTTTATGTGATATTCTAGGTTTCCATGATCTTGATGATTGCTCTTTAAATTTGCACCTTGCGGATTCCACCATTAAAAAGCCTATGGGAAGGATCAATGATGTTCTTATTGTTGCAAATATAAATTTGGTGCCCGTAGATTTTATCGTTCTTGATATAGATTGCAATCTTTCTTGCCCTATTATTCTTGGTAGACCTTTCCTTAGAACGATTGGTGCGATTATTGATATGAAGGAAGGGAACATTAGATTCCAATTTCCCTTAAAGAAAGGCATGGAACACTTTCCAAGAAAGAAAGTCAAATTAGCTTATGAATCTATCATGCGTGGTACATATGAATCTAGTGCCAAATATGGCACTAGTTATATCTATCTTCGCTTTTATGCCTAGCTAGGGGCATTAAACGATAGCGCTAGTTGGGAGGCAACCCAATTTTTCTTTATGTTTTTTGTTTTTGCTCCTGTTTAGGAATAAATCTTGCATCTACTCTCTGTTTAGATGTGTTTTTATCTTTTAATTAGTGTTTGTGCCAAGTAGAACCTATAGGATAACCTACGATGATAGTTGATTTGATTCTGCTGAAAAACAGAAACTTTGCACGCATGAATATAATTTTGTTAGATCACGGGAACGTGCTTTTGCGTTGATTCTTTTTTCTTCTGTTAAATAGACAAATTTTCCAGGACTTCATATTTTGGTACGATTTTTAGAGGGTGTTTGTTTCCAGGGACTTATTGGTTTAGGGACTTAAAAAAGTCCCTATAAGTCCCATCTAAACCAAACAGGAGGGACTTATAGGGACTTAAAGTGGGCATTTGGGACTTATGAAATAAGACTCTCAAGGAGGGACTTATAGGGACTTATAGTTGTAATATGGTCTTATAGGAACTTATAAGTCCCAAAACCAAACAGGTAAGGACTTTTTAGGGACTTGAGACTTATAAGTTGGGACTAAAAAAAGTCCTAGGACTTATGAACCAAACAGGGCCTTAGAGTTCCAGAAGTTTGCGTTAGTTACAGATTGCTACAGACTGTTCTGTTTTTGACAGATTCTGTTTTTTGTGTGTTTTTTGCCTATTTCAATGCATCTAGGGCTAGTAATTCAGTCTATGAACCATAAAGAAGTTGGAATACAGTAGGTTTAACACCAAAATAAATAAAGAATGAGTTCATTGCAGTACCTTATGTGGTGGTTTTGTTTTCTTTCACTAACGGAGCTTATAAGATTTCCTGTTGAGTTTTGTGTTGTGAAGTTTTCAAGTTTTGGGTAAAGCTTTTATGGACTATGGAATAAAGGGTGGCAAGAGCCTAAGTGTCAGGACCCCGACTCAATACCACATCGATCTAGCATGTAACACCTCATATCACTTTGCGGCCTCACGCACAGTATTCCCACGGGTGTCGCCTTAGCTTTGCCCGGGACCGTTTGCGCCTTTTGGCACACGTATATGATAGTGTCGCTAGCATCCATATGATAAGGAGCCCGGGCTGACATGGCTAGTCGTAAACCCAAAGTGGCACAGACTTACAGGGACAGGCATACATAACCCAACATCGAATGTGTCGGTCATCAATGAGTGAATCCAGGCTGTTGCACTGGGCTAGAAGGACTCCGGCAAACCGGGCTGTAGCGGGCTAACAGGACTCCGATATTCATCGCGTGACATTTCCCCGTAGGGACAGACACATGAACGAAGAAGGACACATGCCGGCCAGCCTAAGTGTTCCGGAGCAGTAGCAAGCTACCATGGCTCAGTGGAAGCACTAGGAGACATTTCCCGGTAAGAGAGGCTACCAAGGATAAACAACTAGATAGTCAGATCCCACACATACCAAGCATTTCAATAACATACACACAATATGCTCGATATGTGCAAATACAACATGGCATCATAACATGACTCTACAACTCAAGTATTAATTCAATAGGCTCTGAGGAGCGAGATATTACAAACATGGGTCTCTCGACCCAGCATTCAGAGCATACAAGTCAAAGCACAAGCGGAAGCTTAACATGTCTGAGTACAGACATCTACAAATGAAAAAGGCTAAGAAGCCTGACTATCTACAACATCCTGCCGAGGGCACAAGATCGTAGCTGAGGTAACAAGCTAAACGTCGAAGTCCACGTTGAACTACTAGTGAGACTGAAGTCTCTCTTCAAAACATAAAATAGGCAAACGTGAGTACAAATATACCCAGCAAGACTTACATCAGAACTAACTACATATGCATCAGTATCAACAAAGGGAATGGTGGGGTTTAACTGCAGCAAGCCAGCTTTGACTCGGTGGCTATCGTGAACTACGACTGCAAGTAACTCTATTGAGGTGGCGCACACGAGTCCACATATTCACCAACCAATACACCACTATGGATCCGCTCCCGTCTCCCTACGAGAACGCCATCCATAGCACTCACGCTTATCTTGCGTATTTTAGAGTATCCACTTTCACTTGTCTATGAACTGTTATAGGCAACCCAGAAGTCCTTTACCGCGGACACGGCTATTCGAATAGATGATGTTAACCCTGCAGGGGTGTACTTCTTCATACATGTTTCCACCACTTAGCGTCTGCACACGACATGTGCTCGGCAGACTTCAAGCGAAAGCCGACGTGGGTGTAGACCACGACCTACCTAAACACTCAAGTCTCTAGTCCAGGTTTATCGCCTATTCAGGTTCCATCCGCAGGGAGTCCGGCCGAGGTTTCCACATACGGCCCCGAACGATGTGTACAGGGTTCCGTGACACCAAACGGGCGCCCAGCATACCCGACCACGTGCCTACCGCATCACAGCCCACCCCTCGGGTCAGCGCTGCCCACGGCCTCCAGCATACTACAAACACCAAAAACTACTTGCAACTCCTGGACAGAGGACAAGGGTGATTAAGAAGTCGAGCGGGGTCATATTTCAGGGCCCAATGCATGGTAGTAACTGTTTCATGGATCACAAACACAGAACTCAGTTCCTAAGGACGGCTTCAATGAGACAACCCACCATGTACTCCTACATGGCCTCTCACCGCTACCTTTACCAAATCATGTTCACACACTTAGCTCACACATAGTAGGACATGTTCACACACCTCCGATTCATCCCTGATGAATCAGACCAGACTCAACTCTAAGCAGTAGCAGGCATGACAAACAAGCATGAATGAGTAGGCACAACAGGGCTCAAAAAACTCCTACTCATGCTAGTGGGTTTCATCTATTTACTGTGGCAATGACAGGTCATGCAGAGGATAAAGGGTTCAGCTACCGCAGCAAGTAACAGATGAATCGTTGTTGTCCTAATGCAATAAAAGAGAGCAAGAGCGAGAGAGTAGGATTGTATCGGAATGAACAAGGGGGTTTTGCTTTCCTGGCACTTCTGAAGATAGCATTGAGTCTTCATCTGTGTTTACGATCACAACATCGATACAACGTCTACCGAGGGGGAACAACACCGACAAACAGAGAAGGAACACGATCAATGCAATGCACAATATGATGCATGCTATGACATGGCAATATGAATGTGTTTTGGGCTAATGCAAGCTAGAACAGGTTGAGATGAGTCCATTTGAACCAAAGATTCAAATGCAAACCCATTTTAAAAGGTCATATTAGTGCATTACCTTGTTTCACCTAAACAGCAAGGTTAAAGTGTTCTAACATGCATGAAAACAGTACAGATGGATATATTGGATTTTTCTAATCATTTTTCATATATAAAACTTTGCATTTGGAGCTACAGATTAATTTCTATGATTTTTTAAAGTTTGTGGTATTTTCTGTAATTTCCTGTGTAAAAATAATTCCAGTAATTAGTTATTGCATCAGCATTGCGTCAGTGTGACATCAGTGGTCAAAGGGCACGTCCAGGTCAAACTGACCTGTGGGCCCTGCGTGTCAGTAGTTAGTTTAACTAACTAAATTTAGTTAGCGCTAATCTTGGATAGTTAGCAGGGCAGGCCCCACCTGTCATAGACTCAGGGGAGTCAACTTGGGCCACCCGGTCAAGGTCAACGGGTCAAACCCGCCGGCGTTTAACCGCCGGTGAGGCCAGACGCGGCGGAGGAAGTGCAAATTCGCGCTCCGGCGACCAAATGGTCGGTGGAGACCATCTACGGGTAGCTGGGAGCAAGCCGCAGCGTTTGGTGGTGGTGGTTGGGCTTGGGGTGGCCGGGAACGTCGCCGGCGATGACCTTGGTGGTCGCCGGAGTTCGGCCGAGGTCGAACACGGCGCTAGGGGGCACGACGAGGCGCGTGGAGTGGTGCTACGGGTTCCTGCGAGTGCGGTGATTGCGTTGGACATGGTGGTGTGGCCAGTGGGTGGCTGGAGTCACGTCGGCGACGAGCTCAGCGGCGGCGCGTGCGGTGATGCTTCGTGCAGTCGCTACAGTGCTCGAGAGCGAGAACAGGGAGGGGGAGAAGGGTCAGTGGCTCACAACGGTCACGACAACATAGACAGCAGGGTCGGGGACGAGCTTATGCGGCGGTGACGGTGAAGGGGATCTGCGGCGGTGCTCAGTGAAATCGAGCTCGAAGAGGAAGAAGCAGGGCGTGCGAGCGGTCGGGTCTCGGGTTTATCGACGGAGACGACGACGGCGGAGCTGTTGGACACGGTGGCTCAGTACGGGGACGATGGTGGATGCGGTTTCACGGTGGTGTGGGCGCAGCAGCGTCGGCCATGGTGGAGGGAGAGCGAGAGGGAGAGGCAGGGGGGCGAATGAGGTGTCCACGGGGTCGGGGCGGCGACGTGGTGATCACCCATGTGTCCAGGGGCATGGCGGCAAGCAGGTGGCGTCGTGGCGAGCTCGTGCTCGCCGGCGTCACCTCTGTGCCTGCCTGGCGAGGACGAAGCAGCTGGCTGGCATGGGCCAGCACAGTGCTGGGCCTGCCAGGTGGGCCTGCCAGGTAAGTGGCCCAGGTAGGTGTTCTCTCTCTCTCTTTTCTAAATTGTTTTCTCTTTTCTATTTTTCTGTAACTTTGTGGCTTTTCTAAAAATGCTTAGGCACTTTCAAAAATCACCAAACTGCTCATGGCCACTAAATGGAATATATCCAGCATGGAACATTTTAGTTTGGGATTATTTGGACATTTAAAATATGTACTAGCATTTAAATGCCCAAATTCAAATACTATATGATTTAATTTAGAGCCCAAATATGTCATGGAAAAATGTGCAACACCTCTGGTTATTGTTTCCAACATTATCCAGAAATGATGAACATTTTTAAAAGCCATTTGGAATCACTGAGAAAATTTTAGTTGAACCTAGTGAATTCTTTTGATGCTAGGGTTTATGCAATCCCCATTTCAGGTTTAACTGAAATTTAAACATGATGCAACACCAGATGCTAGCACTAGGCATTAATAGAACTAGGGATGTGACAACTCACCCCCACTAAACAAGAATCTCGTCCCGAGATTCAAGCGTAGGGTAAGATGAAAGGGGAACACAAACTAACACAATCTTCACGATCCAGGTTGCACTTCAAATGAACGTTTATTCGATCACCATCATTGTCTCGATGTCTTGCTCCAGGAACTCCTACCAACATGACAACGAGAGGAAAAAGAAACTCTACAAGGATTGATCTTCTCGAAGATCGAGCAACTCAGGATCCACTCATGGAATGAGACATAAAAACATCTCACGAGCTGAGACGTGAAGCATACATCTAAAGGAATGGAGTGAAGCAGATGACGAAGGTTCACTAGGTAGATAACAATTTCACGCTTAAGAAGGTGGTGAACGGTTGTCAACGTAGCGAGAACTTGGGTTGCCATGATACCATAACAAGACATCTTGGAGGAGGGTGACTCATAGAAATATCCCCTTAAGTGGCAAAAAGAATTACCTTTGATTCCGAGATCATTGGAATTCTCTATACCAGCTTAAGGCAAATCAAAATCGATCATTTGGAGGAGTTCGGTGGAATGACATACCCGGACCAGTATGGATGATGTGGATTACCTTGTTGAAGACAACACAAGGGATGATTTTGCTTATCACTGAAAATGGATGAGACCCATGGTAGGACCACTTTTGAAAATGATCCTAATCGGTAATTACTGAGAAGGGTAATCCAGAGTAGGGTGGCACGATGGCGGTGCAAGCTGGGAACAACATGCAAATGATGGGAATGATTCTGGTAACTGGGGAGAGGCTCAACAGTAGAGAGTGATCCCACTGTTGAAAGGTTATAGCATAACCAAAGAAACTGGGAGCAATCCCAGTTAGTGTTGATGATAACACCTAGTGCTTGTGCGTGCTTTCAAGAACTTGAGCATTTCCATAATCATCAAGGTTTTACCAATATCCGTGTCAAGGATCCTGGCAACACAACCTACTACCATGATGAATGGTGATGGATGATGCATATGCAAAAGAAGATAACACCTTCTCAGATTTCACCTTAGCAGAGCCAAGGAAACAAAATCTGGATGATTGATCGAGAGACATTTAGCACTCCGCTTCTAATGTTCTCCTTGATGTGCTAGCGTAATCCATTTATTAGAATGGTTTGATAGCTAGAGTATCAAGTAAAAGGTCGGACTTCGGGAGCACAAGAATCCATAAGGAATAACTATGGAGGTAAGTCCTATGAAATCCTCATGGGGAGGTGGCCAACTTCCTCAATCAAGATACTACAATAATGGGTCTTCCGGTTGGGTGTGTTGGCCACGACATCCACTTTACCGGGTTACAGAGAGACCAACATTAAAGTTCTTGGGAAACATTCCAACCATCATATCTGCCTGAGATTCAGATCTGGTTGATGTCAGAATAATCCAGACTCATCGAGTCTGGAAAGAAAAATGATAGTTTGCAACACAAATTGACGAGATGATGTTGCGAGATTCTCGGGAAAATGAACTATGATAGTAACTCCAAAACATAAGCCGTTTCTGCTACATACAGGTGAACATGCTGTCGCAGACAAGCATGACCACGTAGTAGTCTTATAATAAAACACTACCGAGTTCCGGTGCGGAACCATCATTGAGGATATCGGAATCTTGTGCATGACCTTAGATAGCACAACAACTCCTTTTTCTTGAACAAGTCAGTCAGTGGCTTAGTGTGCTACAGAATTCATATGGAATGAAGATGATTAGTCTAACAGAAAACAGAATACATCGCATGTGCATAACTGACTTGGGATGATTCCAGAGGAGGTAAAAACATGCTTTCTCGAATTCACGGCGGCAACTAGCATCACATGCACATGAATTAGAGGAAGTCACTTCTTTCATCCGAACATATACTTCACGAACGGGTCATGAAGATAATGCTTATAAAAATTCCCAATACTAGCTGGATGTTCTGCACGAATCATGGAGAAGATAAAAATGTTGCTGATGGGTTCAACAACAATTCATCCAGGTTTCCATATAAGTGGAATTCCATAATCATGTGAACAAGTGATAGCATTGGTCAGACCCAAGGATATAATGGTGTATGCTTGAGGGATCAACCACGAGCAAGACAACATTAAGAATATCGTTGGTTCTGATTTGATTTGAGGATAGCCCACACTCAAATCAAAGTTTTGGCAATACAATAGGTCCAACAACTGGTCACGAGGATCAATCGATGAAGATATCATCTTTCTTCAACACACATACAAGATATCCCTTAAGAATAAACTGAGTCGGACAAGCTTTTACCTTACAACTCTCCAAGTTGTTGTTCAGCTTAAACAACGAGCTCAGGGGTACCCAACACAAATTCTTGGAGAAGGGGTAGTTTACAGGAATAAACCAACTTGATCACGAACTCAACATAGCGGTCAGGTGACGACCTGGTGATACTTCTGAGAAGATATGCAGAAAATCACGAACCACCGATATGTTACTAAGCTCGAGAACAATCTTGCTTTTCAGGGCGAGACGATATGATCAAACAAGCAAGAATTGGCACTATCCTAACTCACTGATCGGAGAGTGCACCGGAAATAAGGACTAGGGGGCACGATCAACCTTAGGGTGATGATTCAATAACCAACATGCTAAGGATGAAATTATTGTCCTTTAACTACCAAGCAACAAGGTTGCTATGAGTATTGATTTCACACATCACGATTCACTTGTCGGTATTCCGGTTACAATAACACGCGAGCCGACGAATGAACAATGATGGCAAGAAGTATCACTGCGTCAAAAATTCATAAGAGATGGTGCAATTCCTATGATATTCTTGGCATAAATAGAGTAATGCTCCAAGGTATAACAGAGCAAAAGCCGGTTTGGCATTTGATTTGCGGATTACAACTACTTTGACCCAATCCTAGATATGGATAAGGTACTGGAGTTTGTTTCTCCTAGTCATTCTGAACTAGAATGGCTTGACGGACCACAAGAGTAATAGGCATCGATGAGCTCGAGTGCACAACTACTCTTGACTATCAATTGATAGACGAGGGTCGGAAGACAATTAAAGCGGGACAACTCAAAGGAACATACGGTTTTCTGAGTTGTGGATGCATAGATTAGTATGTTGAACCAAGTTCAACAAGTTTCTTCCGGATAACCCATGCAGAAAAGTAGAACTGGCAGAGTCGCAATATAGAATGGAGAACCCATCGAGAGCACTCCTGTCGTGATCTTTTGATCCAACAAACATCTGCCGTAAGTGGTTCATAGTATTTGGAAGAAGGGAATACCACGGACCTCGAGGACTAACGCAAAGGTTACTAATTTCCAAAAGGAACTAGCAAACACTATCAACATGAGGTAAGTGGGGTGAATCTTGGGTTCATAACCCAGGAGTGGAATACCTACTAACTAAATGGCATCACGGGATGCTTTCGAGAATAATGGCCAGAATCATCACACTGAAACACAGAACATGGCTAGATTACTAGATGATCCCCTAAAACACGTAGGGTCATAATATTAACTCCAACATATATGTCGAGGCAATAAAGTACCTCAACTCACTAATTTGTGTGATTAATCTGACCAAAGGGACATCGGGAACGGGAAGAAGGGATTTGCAAATGCATCAGGCTGTTTAGAAACCTGGGATGACTCGGACAACATAACGGCTATAAATGCTCAAAAAGATTGGAGACATGCTACAAAAATGGTGGCATAACCACTCAGAGGCACAATATCAAGGTTTAGAGATCAATAGTTGACATACATAGGTAGTAGAAACTGAACAAAGGCTTAAATCCATCAATCCTATAAGTCTATGGATTAGTAACACGTGATCCTGATAGAAGAAGAGAAAGCCTAGTTCCTTAACCCCGTAGGAAAGATAAGATGACTCAGATCAGAAGGGCATGAGGTAGAGAAGTAAAAAGAGCCTTACGTTCCAACCCACAATCAATTCCCTTATATAACTAAAGAATTTCTAGACTCAACTTCGACCAGTTTGGCTTGGTAATCCTACAGGCAGTCAAGCTCTGATACCAAAGCTGTCAGGACCCCGACTCAATACCACATCGATCTAGCATGTAACACCTCATATCACTTTGCGGCCTCACGCACGGTATTCCCACGGGTGTCGCCTTACCTTTGCCCGGGACCGTTTGCGCCTTTTGGCACACGTATATGATAGTGTCGCTAGCATCCATATGATAAGGAGCCCAGGCTGACATGGCTAGTCGTAAACCCAAAGTGGCACAGACTTACAGGGACATGCATACATGACCCAGCATTGAACGTGTCGGTCATCAGTGAGTGAATCCAGGCTGTTGCACTGGGCTAGCAGGACTCCGGTAAACCGGGCTGTAGCGAGCTAACAGGACTCCGGTATTCATCGCGTGACATTTCCCCGTAGGGACAGACACAGGAACGAAGAAGGACACATGCCGGCCAGCCTAAGTGTTCCGGAGCAGTAGCAAGCTACCATGGCTCAGTGGAAGCACTAGGAGACATTTCCCGGTAAGAGAGGCTACCAAGGATAAACAACTAGATAGTCAGATCCCACACATACCAAGCATTTCAATAACATACACACAATATGCTCGATATGTGCAAATACAACATGGCATCACAACATGACTCTACAACTCAAGTATTAATTCAATAGGCTCTGAGGAGCGAGATATTACAAACATGGGTCTCTCGACCCAGCATTCAGAGCATACAAGTTAAAGCACAAGCGGAAGCTTAACATGTCTGAGTACAGACATCTACAAATGAAAAAGGCTAAGAAGCCTGACTATCTACAACATCCTGCCGAGGGCACAAGATCGTAGCTGAGGTAACAAGCTAAACGTCGAAGTCCACGTTGAACTACTAGTGAGACTGAAGTCTCTCTTCAAAACATAAAATAGGCAAACGTGAGTACAAATATACCCAGCAAGACTTACATCAGAACTAACTACATATGCATCAGTATCAACAAAGGGAATGGTGGGGTTTAACTGCAGCAAGCCAGCTTTGACTCGGTGGCTATCGTGAACTACGACTGCAAGTAACTCTATTGAGGTGGCGCACACGAGTCCACATATTCACCAACCAATACACCACTATGGATCCGCTCCCGTCTCCCTACGAGAACGCCATCCATAGCACTCACGCTTATCTTGCATATTTTAGAGTATCCACTTTCACTTGTCTATGATTTGTTATAGGCAACCCAGAAGTCCTTTACCGCGGACACGGCTATTCGAATAGATGATGTTAACCCTGCAGGGGCGTACTTCTTCATACATGTTTCCACCACTTAGCGTCTGCACATGACATGTGCTCGGCAGACTTCAAGCGAAAGCCGACGTGGGTGTAGACCATGACCTACCTAAACACTCAAGTCTCTAGTCCAGGTTTATCGCCTATTCAGGTTCCATCCGCAAGGAGTCCTGCCGAGGTTTCCACACACGGCCCCGAACGATGTGTACACCAAACGGGCGCCCGGCATACCCGGCCACGTGCCTACCGCATCACAGCCCACCCCTCGGGTCAGCGCTGCCCACGGCCTCCAGCATACTACAAACACCAGAAACTACTTGCAACTCCTGGACAGAGGACAAGGGTGATTAAGAAGTCGAGCGGGGTCATATTTCAGGGCCCAATGCATGGTAGTAGCTGTTTCATGGATCACAAACACATAACTCAGTTCCTAAGGACGGCTTCAATGAGACAACCCACCATGTACTCCTACATGGCCTCTCACCGCTACCTTTACCAAATCGTGTTCACACACTTAGCTCACACACAGTAGGACATGTTCACACACCTCTGATTCATCCCCGATGAATCAGACCTAACTCAACTCTAAGCAGTAGCAGGCATGACAAACAAGCATGAATGAGTAGGCACAACAGGTCTCTAACAACTCCTACTCATGCTAGTGGGTTTCATCTATTTACTGTGGCAATGACAAGTCATGCAGAGGATAAAGGGTTCAGCTACCGCATCAAGTAACAGATGAATCGTTGTTGTCCTAATGCAATAAAAGAGAGCATGAGCGAGAAAGTAGGATTGTATCGAAATGAACAAGGGGGTTAACGATCACGTGTCAACGATCACAACGTCGATACAACGTCTACCGAGGGGGAACAACACCGACAAACAGAGAAGGAACATGATCAATGCATTGCACAATATGATGCATGCTATGACATGGCAATATGAATGTGTTTTGGGCTAATGCAGGCTAGATCAGGTTGAGATGAGTCCATTTGAACCAAAGATTCAAATGCAAACCCATTTTAAAAGGTAATATTAGTGCATTACCTTGTTTCACCTAAACAGCAAGGTTAAAGTGTTCTAACATGCATGAAAGTGGTACAGATGGATAGATTGGACTTTTCTGATCATTTTTCATATATAAAACTTTGCATTTGGAGCTACAGATTAATTTCTATGATTTTTTAAAGTTTGTGGTATTTTCTGGAATTTCCCGTGTAAAAATAATTCCAGTAATTAGTTATTGCGTCAGCATTGCGTTAGTGTGACGTCAGTGGTCAAAGGGCACGTCCAGGTCAAACTGACCTGTGGGCCCTGCGTGTCAGTAGTTAGTTTAACTAACTAAATTTAGTTAGCGCTAATCTTGGATAGTTAGCAGGGCAGGCCCCACCTGTCATAGAATCAGGGGAGTCAACCTGGGCCCACCCGGTCAAGGTCAACGGGTCAAACCCCCCGGCGTTTAACCGCCGGCAAGGCCAGACGCGGCGGAGGAAGTGCAAATTCGCGCTCCGACGACCAAATGGTCGGCGAAGACCATCTACGGGTAACTGGGAGCAAGCCACAGCGTTTGGTGGCGGTGGTTGGGCTCGGGGTGGCCGGGAGCGTCGCCGGCGACAACCTTGGCGGTCGCCGGAGTTCGGCCGAGGTCGAACATGGCGCTAGGGGGCACGGCGAGGCGCGTGGAGTGGTGCTACGGGTTCCTGCGAGTGCGGTGAGTGCGTTGGACATGGTGGTGTGGCCAGTGGGTGGCCGGAGTCACGTCGGCGACGAGCTCGGCGGCGGCGCGTGTAGTGATGCTTCGTGCAGTCGCTACAGTGCTCGAGAGCGAGAACGGGGAGGGGGAGAAGGGTCAGTGGCTCACAGCGGTCACGACAACGTAGACGGCGGGGTCGGGGACGAGCTGATGCAGCGGCGACAGCGAAGGGGATCTGCGGCGGTGCTCAGTGAAATCGAGCTCAAATAGGAAGAAGCAGGGTGCGCGAGCTCTCGGGGCTCGGGTTGATTGACAGAGACGACGACGGCGGAGCTGTTGGACACGGTGGCTCAGTACGGGGACAATGGTGGACGCGGTTTCACGGTGGCGCGGGCGCAGCAGCGTTGGCCATGGCGGAGGGAGAGCGAGAGGGAGAGGCAGGGGGCGAATGAGGTGTCCACGGGGTCGGGGCGGCGACGTGGAGATCACCCAGGTGTCCAGGGGCGTGGCGGCAAGCAGGTGGCGTCGTGGCGAGCTCGTGCTCGCCGGCGTCACCTCTGTGCCTGCTTGGCGAGGACGAAGCAGCTGGCTGGCATGGGCCAGCACAGTGTTGGGCCTGCCAGGTGGGCCGGCCAGGTAAGTGGCCCAGGTAGGTGTTCTCTCTCTCTCTTTTCTGAATTGTTTTCTCTTTTCTATTTTTCTGTAACTTTGTGGCTTTTCTAAAAATGCTTAGGCACTTTCAAAAATCACCAAACTGCTCATGGCCACTAAATGGAATATATCCAGCATGGAACATTTTAGTTTGGGATTATTTGGACATTTAAAATATGTACTAGCATTTAAATGCCCAAATTCAAATACTATATGATTTAATTCAGAGCCCAAATATGTCACGGAAAAATGTGCAACACCTCTGGTTATTGTTTCCAACATTATCCTGAAATGATGAACATTTTTAAAAGCTATTTGGAATCACTGAGAAAATTTTAGTTGAACCTAGTGAATTCTTTTGATGCTAGGGTTTAGGCAATCCCCATTTCAGGTTTAACTGAAATTTAAACATGATGCAACACCAGATGCTAGCACTAGGCATTCATAGAACTAGGGATGTGACACTAAGCTTGGGGATGCCCATGGCACCCCAAGATATTCAAGAATAGCCAAAAGCCTAAGCTTGGGGATGCCCCGGGAAGGCATCCCCTCTTTCGTCTTCGTTCATTGGTAACTTTACTTGGAGCTATATTTTTATTCTCCACATGATATGTGTTTTGCTTGGAGCGTCGTGTATTATATTAATATCACCTTTTGGGAGAAGCCTATTTGATTAGAATTTGCTAGAATGCTCTATGTGCTTCAGTTATAGAGCTTGTTAGTTTTTTGCTCTAGTGCTTCACTTATATCTTTTAGAGCACGGTGGTGTCTTAATTTTGAAGAAATTGCTAGTCTCTCATGCTTCACTTATATTATTTTGAGAGTCTTTTAGAACAGCATGGTATTTGCTATTATCATAAAGTTGGTCCTAGAATGATGAGCATCCAAGTTGGGTATAATAAAAACTATCATAGGAAGTGAATTGGATGCTATGATCAACTTGATACTTGATAATTGTTTTGAGATATGGAGGTAGTGATATTAAAGTCATGCTAGTTGGGTGATTATGAATTCAAAGAATGCTTGTGTTGAAGTTAGCAAGTCCCTTAGCATGCACGTATGGTTAAAGTTGTGTAACAAATTTGAAACATGAAGTGTACTTGGCTTGTGCATCCTTATGAGTGGCGGTCGGGGACGAGCGATGGTCTTTTCCTACCAATCTATCCCCCTAGGAGCATGCGCGTAGTACTTGATTTTTGATGACTTCTAAATTTTTGCAATAAGTATATGAGTTCTTTTGACTAATGTTGAGTCCATGGATTATACGCACTTTTACCTTTCCGCCTTTGCTAGCCTCTTTGGTACCGTGCATTGCCCTTTCTCACCTTGAGAGTTGGTGCAAACTTTGCCGGTGCATCCAAACCCCGTGATATGATATGCTCTATCACACATAAACCTCCTTATATCTTCCTCAAAACAGCCACCATACCTACCTATTATGGCATTTCCATAGCCATTCCGAGATATATTGCCATGCAACTTTCCACCGTTCCGTTCTCATGACATACTTTACTTTGTCATATTGCCATTGCATGATCATGTAGTTGACATCGTATTTGTGGCAAAGCCACCATGCATTACTTTTCATACATGTCACTCTTGATTCATTGCACCATCCCGGTACACCGCCGGAGGCATTCATATAGAGTCATATCTTGTTCTAGTTTCGAGTTGTAATTCTTATGTTGTAATCAATAGAAGTGTGATGATCATCATTATTAGAACATTGCCCAAAGAAAAAAAGAAAAAAAAAGAAAGGCCAAAAAAAAAGAGAAAGGCCCAAGAAAAAAAGGAAAAAAAGAAAATAAATAAAAAGGGCAATGTTACTATCTCTTTTTCCACACTTGTGCTTCAAAGTAGCAGCTTGATCTTCATGTAGTGAGTCTCATATCTTGTGCTTCAAAGTAGCACCTTGTTTTTCATGTAGTGAGTCTCATAAGTTGTCTTTTTCTTACTAGTGGGAATTTTTCATTATAGAACTTGGCTTGTATATTCCTACGATGGGCTTCCTCAAATGCCCTAGGTCTTCATGAGCAAGCAAGTTGGGTGCACACCCACTAGTTTTACTTTGTTGAGCATTTGTAGCTCTAGTGCATCCGTTGCATGGCAATCCCTACTCCTCATGTTGACATCAATTGATGGGCATCTCCATAGCCCGTTGATTATCCTCATCAATGTGAGACTTTCTCCTTTTTTGTCTTCTCCACACAATCCCAAACATCACATTCTATTCCACCCATAGTGCTATATCCATGGCTCGCGCTCATGTATTGCGTGAAAGTTGAAAAAGTTTGAGATTATTTAAGTATGAAACAATTGCTTGGCTTGTCATCGGGGGTATAGAAGTTGGGGACATCTTTGTGTGATGAAAATGAAGCATAGCCTAACTATATGATTTTGTAGGGATGAACTTTCTTTTGCCATGTTATTTTGAGAAGACATGATTACTTTGATTAGTATGTTTGAAGTGTTACTATTTCTTATGTCAATATGAAATTTTATTTTGTATTCATTTGGATCTGAACATTCATGCCACAATGAAGAAAATTACATTATGAGTTATGCTAGCTAGCATTCCACATCAAAAATTCTTTTTTATCATTTACCTACTCGAGGACGAGCAGGAATTAAGCTTGGGGATGCTTGATACATCTCCAACATATCTATAATTTTTGATTGTTCCATGCTATTATATTACCCCCTTTGGATGTTTATGGGCTTTATTTTACACATTTATATCATTTTTGGGACTAACCTACTAACCGGAGGCCCAACCCATATTGCTGTTTTTTTGCCTATTTCAGTATTTTGAAGAAAAGGAATATCAAACAGAATGAAACCTTCGGGAGCGTGATTTTTGGAACAAATCTGATCCATAGAGCTTGGAGTGCAAGTCAAGAAGCAGCCGAGGC